>NC_134354.1:159188987-159508432 GCF_048569485.1 Anomaloglossus baeobatrachus | reverse complement strand
TGGCTATTGGATTAAAGATGATTTTAGAATAATAGAGGGACAGATTACTAAAAGGTATGCTTTGATCAGGGGCTAAGTCCCCTATATAGCTACTTTTTTTCTTTATTAAATTCTACAATGCTGAAATGCTAGACTTGCAATGGTCTACAGCACCTTGTGCATGACGTGCGAGATAAGGATCAGCCAGCAGTAATAATTACCACATCCTTATTGGTGCCAAAAACAACTTTGTGCATAAAACTGAACTTCCTGACACCTGCTGCCATCCTTGAAATTTAAGGAACCTGAGCATTATTTTGACAGTAAAATCTCAACTGTCAGATTTAATAATTCATAGTCTTCCCATGTTGTAATCCTTATGAAATACCAGAATGTCACAAGCCGAGATGCTTTGTATTGAACTATTAACATGTTTGCATTAGATACTCATTTTTTGTAACTTTTATTCTTCTTTGTTACCTATAGAACTCTATAAAAACCGCCCTTCTTACATATTTTGTGTTACTCATACGGTTATGTAAGCTATCAGATAACAGTGACATTAAAAGACATTATAATGTGCATGGAATAAAAACAAATTATAGTCACCAGTGATTACCATTTTCTTCTTTTCACACAAACTGAATAGATAAGTTGGGCTGATGTAATTTTGGGGGCAGGTATTCACTTCTTACGGTATTCCCGATGTCTTTGTCATGTGGATTCATAAAAATGAATTCCACTGGATTGTTGACTTGTTGTTCTTATGTTTAGCCTTTTGTAGCATAATTTAACCAAGTCAGGATTTGAAAGCTGTGAAATGACTAAAAGCAGTGACTTGGCCATTCTTTCGGTGACTTCCACTTGGAAGCCGCCACTAAATCAGGATATTGTTGTCATATACAGTAAACAATCAGTAATTGCCAGAAATTCCTACAGCTCCTTTAATGTTGTTGTAGGCCTTTTCGCAGCCTGTGGAAACCAATTGCCTTCCTATCTTTTCACCAACCTTTGAGGAATGTTCCATTTTAGGCAATATCACTGATGCAACAATTTAAAGCCACATCCTGATTATTGTCTTCCCATGGTTCCATGGTTGTTTCTAATGCCTTGGAAAATATTTGTACTCTTCTCCTAACTGATAAACTTCAACACCTTTGCTGTGTTGTAAGCTGTTTGTGGACCATTGTTTTTGCTGCAAAATGCAATTAAGAAAATGTCATGAAAATCACACAAGAACAGGAAGAATTTATATGGAGTTAATCAAAATCACTTTAAATAGTGACAGCAATGTACTGACAAATATTTAACAGTAGTTTAAGTGTAATAGTCTAATTCCGACCACAACCTCATCACCAATTATAAGAGACTGTTCACAATTATGCAACCACATTATTTCAGTTTGTTTCTCATTGGATTTGTACAGATTATAGGTAAGAGGAAAAGTGTAATGATTGTTCTTGCATGATTTTTTCACATTACAAAAACCTGGCATTTTAGAATTTGTTTAGACTTACATACACTGTATATAAAAACAAAAAAGTGAGCCGGAGTATGAGATGGTATACATGGTACTTGTGAGACCATGTTCACACTGGCCATGAGACAAAGAGAAACCATGGAAAAAATTGTGAAAACATACCCTGCTGTAACTAAATAAAGAAGGGAATTTTGTTTACTTACCGTAAATTCCTTTTCTTCTAGCTCCTATTGGGAGACCCAGACAATTGGGTGTATAGCTACTGCCTCCGGAGGCCACACAAAGTATTACACTTTAAAAAGTGTAACCCCTCCCCTCTGCCTATACACCCTCCCGTGCATCACGGGCCCATCAGTTTTGGTGCCAAAGCAGGAAGGAGGAAACTATATAAATTGGTCTAAGGTAAATTCAATCCGAAGGATGTTCGGAGAACTGAAACCATGAACCAAAAGAACAATTCAACATGAACAACATGTGTACACAAAAGAACAACAGCCCGAAGGGAATAGGGGCGGGTGCTGGGTCTCCCAATAGGAGCTAGAAGAAAAGGAATTTACGGTAAGTAAACAAAATTCCCTTCTTCTTTGTCGCTCCATTGGGAGACCCAGACAATTGGGATGTCCAAAAGCAATCCCTGGGTGGGTAAAAGAATACCTCGATAAAAAGAGCCGAAAAACGGCCCCCTCTTACAGGTGGGCAACCGCCGCCTGAAGGACTCGCCTACCTAGGCTGGCATCTGCCGCAGCATAGGCATGCACCTGATAGTGTTTCGTGAAAGTGTTTCGTGAAAGTGTGCAGACTCGACCAGGTAGCCGCCTGACACACCTGCTGAGCCGTAGCCTGGTGCCGCCATGCCCAGGATGTACCTACGGCTCTGATAGAATGGGCTTTCAGCCCTAAAGGAATCGGAAGTCCAGAAGAGCGGTAGGCTTCAAGAATCAGTTCCTTGATCCACCGAGCCAAGGTTGACTTGGAAGCCTGCGACCCCTTACGCTGGCCAGCGACAAGGACAAAGAGCGCATCAGAACGGCGCAGGGGCGCCGTGCACGAAATGTAGAGCCGGAGTGCTCTCACGAGATCTAACAAGTGCAAATCCTTTTCACATTGGTGAACTGGATGAGGGTCAAAAGAAGGTAAGGAGATATCCTGATTGAGATGAAAATGAGATACCACCTTAGGTAGAAATTCCGAGACCGGACGCAGAACCACCGTATCCTGGTGAAACACCAGGAAGGGGGCTTTGCATGACAGTGCTGCTAGCTCAGACACTCTCCAAAGTGATGTGACTGCCACTAGGAAGGCCACCTTCTGCGAAAGGCGACACAGTTAGGTTGAGGGCCGCAGAATTCAGATGGAAAAATGGCCCTTGAGACAGCATATCTGGTCGGTCTGGGAGTGCCCACGGTTGACCCACCGTGAGGTGCCACATATCCGGGTACCACGACCTCCTCGGCCAGTCCGGAGCGACGAGGATGGCGCGGCGGCAGACGGACCTGATCTTGCGTAAAACTCTGGGCAGCAGTGCCAGAGGAGGAAATACGGAAGGCAGTCGAAACTGCGACCAGTCCTGAACTAATGCGTCCGCCGCCAGCGCTCTGTGCTGGTGGTTGATGCACGCGACCGCTGTGGCGTTGTCCGACTGTATTCGGATCTGCCTGCCGTCCAGCCACCTCTGGAACGCCTTTAGGGCTAGATACACTGCCCTCATCTCCAGAACATTGATCTGAAGGGAGGACTCTGTCGGAGTCCAGGCTCTCTGAGCCCTGTGGTGGAGGAAGACCGCTCCCCACTCTGACAGACTCGCGTCCGTCGTGACCACCGCCCAGGATGGGGGCCGGACGGATTTTCCCTTCGACAAAGAAGTGGGAGGAAGCCACCACTGAAGAGAGGTTTTGGCTGTCAGTGAAAGAGACACGTTCCTGTCTAGGGACGTCGACCTCCTGTCCCATTTGCGGAGAATGTCCCATTGAGTTGGACGCAGATGAAACTGCGCAAAGGGAACTGCCTCCATTGCTGCCACCATCTTCCCTAGGAAGTGCATGAGACGTCTCAAGGGGTGTGACTGGACCCGAATGAGAGAGTGCACCCCTGTCTGCAGCGAACGCTGTTTGTCCAGCGTAAGCTTCACTATCGCTGAGAGAGTATGAAACTCCATCCCGAGGTAAGTCAGTGATTGGGTCGGTGTCAATTTTGAGTTTGGGAAATTGATGATCCACCCGAACCTCTGGAGAGTCTCCAGAGCAATGGTCAGGCAGTGTAGACATGCCACCCGGGAGGATGCCTTGACTAGGAGATCGCCTAGGTAAGAGATCACCGAGTGGCCCTGAGAGTGTAGGACCGCCGCCACTGATGCCGTCACCTTGGTGAAGACCCGTGGGGCCGTCGCCAGGCCGAAAGACAGTGCCACGAACTGAAGGTGTTCATCCCAGATGGCGAAACGCAGGAAGCGTTGATGCTCTGGTGCAATCGGCACATGGAGATAAGCATCCCTGATGTCGATTGATGCTATGAAGTCTCCTTGGGACATCGAAACGATGACAGAGCGGAGAGATTCCATCCGGAACCGTCTGGTTCTGACGTGTCCGCTGAGCAGTTTGAGGTCCAGAACGGGACGGAATGATCCGTCCCTTTTTGGCACCCCGAACAAGTTGGAGTAAACACCGCGACCACGTTCTTGAAGGGGAACGGAGATCACAACTCCTTCTGCCTTCAGAGTGTTCGCCGCCTGAAAAAGTGCATCGGCTCGCTCGTGGGGCGGAGATGATCTGAAGAAACGAGTCGGAGGACGAGAACTGATCTCTATCCTGTAACCGTGAGACAGAATGTCTCCCACCCATCGGTCCTGGACATGTGGCCCCCAGGCGTCGCAAATGCGGGAGAGCCTGCCACCGACCGAGGATGCGGTTTGGTGATGCCGAAAGTCATGAGGAGGCCGCCTTGGAGACGGTTCCTCCGGCGGTCTTTGTAGGACGTGACTTAGACCGCCATGCAGAAGAGTCCTTCTGGCCCTTCTCTGACCTGTTGGACGTGGAGGAACGGGACTTGGCTGAGGGCCGAAAGGACCGAAACCTCGACTGTATTTTTCGTTGCTGAGGTCTGTTTGGTTTGGACTGGGGTAAGGACGAGTCCTTTCCCTTGGATGTTTAATAATTTCGTCCAATTGCTCGCCAAACAAACGGTCGCCAGAAAATGGCAAACCGGTTAAGAACTTCTTGGAAGCAGAGTCTGCATTCCATTCGCGTAGCCACATGGTCCTGTGAACTGCCACCGAATTGGCGGATGCTACCGCTGTACGGCTCGCAGAGTCCAGGACGGCGTTCATGGCGTAGGACGAGAAGGCTGACGCCTGAGAAGTCAAAGACACAACTTGCGGAGCAGAGGTACGTGTGACCGTATTAATCTCAGACAGACAGGCTGAGATAGCTTGGAGTGCCCACACGGCTGCAAAGGCCGGAGCAAAAGTCGCGCCTATGGCTTCATAGATGGATTTCATCAGGAGCTCTATTTGCCTGTCAGTGGCATCCTTGAGCGATGAACCATCTGCCACTGCTACTACGGATCTAGCCGCCAGTCTAGAGACTGGAGGATCTACCTTGGGACACTGAACCCAACCCTTAACTACGTCAGGGGGGAAAGGGTAACGTGTGTCATTAAGGCGCTTAGTAAAGCGCTTGTCCGGAAATGCTCTGTGCTTCTGGGCAGCATCTCTGAAGTTAGAGTGATCGAAAAACGCACTCCGTGTACGTTTGGGAAACCTAAACTGGTGTTTCTCCTGCTGCGAAGCCGACTCCTCTATAGGTGGAGTTGGGGGAGAAAGATCTAGCACCTGGTTGATGGATGCTATAAGGTCATTTACTATGGCGTCCTCTTCAGGTGTATCCAGAATGAGAGCAACGTCAGGATCAGAGCCCTGAGCTGCGACCTCCGCTTCATCCTCCAGAGAGTCCTCAGGCTGAGACCCCGAACCGCGTGATGAAGTCGGGGAAGGTTCCCAGCAAGCCCGCTTAGCCTGTCTGAGGCTGCGGTCCGTGTTGGAGTTCTCACCGTGGGATCTGGGTGCCACCCCAGGAGCCCTTTGCTGTACCGACCGAGAGGGGCCTGGGGGCGTTGAACTCACAGTGCCCTAGCCCTGTGTTACCGGTCTGGACTGCCAAGCTTCTAGTATCTTAGCCGACCATCTGCCCATAGACTGAGCCATGGAATGTGAGGCGACTCAGAGAGTTTTTCAGTCAAAAATGTAAACTCTGTCCCTTCCATCTGTGCAGTGGAAACCGGCGGTACCACCTGAGCCGAGGGTCCCACCAGTGCCGGAGGCTCCGGCTGAGTGAGTGCCACGGGGGCCGAGCATTGTCACAATGAGGGTAGGTGGAACCTGCAGGTAACATAGCCGCACAAGAGGTACAGGTTGCAAAATAAGCCTGTGCCTTGGCCCCCTTGCTTTCTGCGGACGACATGCTGTTGTCTCCTCTTAGAGATATAGTGCCGAATAGAGAAAAAGTATACAATATATATATATATATATATATATTATATATATATATATATATATATATATATACACTTCTGTACCCAAGGGGGGCCAGCACCTGACAACTGGTGTGGCTTACCAACCGCCCCAAGCGGTGGTGCGTCCACCAGATTCCCTGCCTGGGACTCCCAGAGCTGCAGAGCTCATTCTGAAATCCTCCACCGGCAGAAGAGATTATAACCATGGCTGCCAGCGTTCTGAGGGGAGGAGGGAGCCATGGGAGTGCCTAATAAAGTGCGGGCATCTGGTGCCCCACAGTGCTCAGTGAGGGTGGAGGAGGATACCAAAGCATGCTCCAGCCCTCACTGCCGACGTCCAGTCGGCCGTCCCGCCCCCACCCCTGACTGGCAGGCCCGGGGGCGGGAGTACCTGGTACTAGGCCGCAAAAGCCGGGGACTAAAGTTAAAAGCGCGGCCGGCCAACAGGCGCGGTCGGCGCGGTAGTCCCGGCTCACGAACCCCACAGCAGCCGCTGCGGTGTCTGTACACCGACGCTGCCTGCACCGTCCCTAATGGGACACAGAGTACCTCATGGATGCAGGGTCCTGTCCCTGATGATATCCAGCCTCCTGTCCGTCAGATTCCCCCAGGGGCTGCGGAGGGAGCCCGGTCCCAGTGAACGGCGACCGGTTAGGATCCCACTACTCCCAGAACTGCTGAGCTCGTTCTGAAATCCCCCACCGGCAGCAGTGATTATAACAATGGCTGCCAGCGTTCTGAGGGGAGGATGGAGCCGTGGGCGTGCCTAATAAAGTGCGGGAAACTAGTGCCCCACAGTGCTCAGTGAGGGGGGAGGAGGATACCAAGTATGCTCCAGCCCTCACTGCCGACGTCCAGTCGGCCGTCCCGCCCTTACCCCTGACTGGCAGGCCCGGGGGCGGGAATATATGGTACTAGGCCGTAAAAGCCGGGGACTAAAGTTAAAAACGCGGCCGGCAAACAAGCGCGGTCGGCGCGGTAGTCCCGGTCTCACAAACCACACAGGAGCCACTGCGGCGTCTGCAACACAGGCGCTGCATGCCCCGTCCCTCAGGGGACACAGAGTACCTTATGGATGCAGGGCCCTGTCCCTGATGATATCCAGGCTCCTGTCCGTCAGATTCCCCCAGGGGCTGCGGATGGAGCTCGGTCCCAGTGAATGGTGACCGGTTAGGATCCCACTTCTCCCAGAGCCTCTAAGGGATGGGGAAGGAAAACGGCATGTGGGCTCCAGCCTCTGTACCCGCAATGGATACCTCGACCTTAACAGCACCGCCGACTTAGTGGGGTGAGAAGGGAGCATGCCGGGGGCCCCGTGGGGGTCCTCTTTTCTTCCATCCGATATAATCAGCAGCTGCTGCTGACTAAAATGTGGAGCTCGTTTGCATGTGTGCCTCCTTTAACACAAAGCTAAAAACTGATGGGCCCGTGATGCACGGGAGGGTGTATAGGCAGAGGGGAGGGGTTACACTTTTTAAAGTGTAAAGTGTAATACTTTGTGTGGCCTCCGGAGGCAGTAGCTATACACCCAATTGTCTGGGTCTCCCAATGGAGCGACAAAGAAAGCATAGTGCATATAAACATAGGGTACTTAGTAAACACTGTTTTTGATCAAAAAAAGCATAAAGCTATCCCACCAACGCCAAGGTGTACCCAGTTGGGATAGTACCTACGCTCTCTAATATTAAAACCTTACCATGGGTCTAAAATAGGCCTCAATGTGGCTAAGGGCTGAGAGCGACCGGGTCCCAACAGGACACACACAGTCAGGGGAATTCACAGAATGAAATGTCCAGCTCGCTGAGAAGGGGGCCACTCCCTGTTTGTACTGAATACAAAAAAAACTACATAAAAACAAAAAAGTGAGCCGGAGTATGAGATGGTATACATGGTACTTGTGAGACCATGTTCACACTGGCCATGAGACAAAGAGACACTGTATATACCACTGGAACAGTGCTTTAAATCTAAGTTCCCTGTCTCATACTCATCCTCTGGCAACTTCACCGTCTATCACCGCCACTCCATTCAGTCTCCGGCAGGTTCCGTGTTTCATGGAACACGCCGGAGGTCACAACTCAATATGATAGCTTCGTTAGGGCTCATATATACTTGTATTGAATGTTTGTAACATTACTTCTGATTTCCATCCAGTCAAAAGATACGGGTGCAAGATGGTGTCACGAGACTAGAGTGACGCTGAAAAATTGTGAAGCCACCAGAGGGTGAGAATAATACCATTGGAAAGGAATTTGATTTAATACACCACTTCAGCCATGAAATAAAAAATATGCTGGAGTGGTGCTTTAAAAGTCTGGTGCCCTTGTGTGTTTTTAGCTATTTACCTACAGAATCACTTTGTCTAAAGGATGCTTTACACGCTGCGACATCGCTAGTGATAGCTAGCAATGTCGTGCGCGATAGCACCCGTACCCGTCGTTCGTGTGACATTTGGTGATGGCTGCTGTAGCGAACATTATTGCTATGGCAGCGTCACACGCACATACCTTTTCAGCGACGTCGCTGTGACCGCCGAACAATCCCTCCTTCAAGGGGGAGGTGCGTTCAGCATCATAGCGACGTCACTGCGGTGTCACTAAGCGGCTGCCCAATAGCAGAGGAGGGGCGGAGATGAGCGGCCGGAACATGCCGTCCACCTTCTTCCTTCCTCATTGCCGGTTGACGCAGGTAAGGAGATGTTCGTCGTTCCTGCGGTGTCACACGTAGCGATGTGTGATGCCGCAGGAACGACGAACAACTAGCGGCATGCACCACCAAAGATATTATGAAAAGGAGAGACGTGTCAACGATCAGCGTTTTTGACGCTTTTGCGATCGTTGATCGTCGCTCCTTGGTGTCACATGCTGCGATGTTGCTAACGGCGCCGGATGTGCGTCACTAACGACGTGACCCCGACGATATATCGTTAGCAATGTCGCAGCGTGTAAAGCACCCTTAACAGGGAAACAGCTGTTCCCCTAAAAGACTGTGCAGCTGATCATAATGGGTATATATATATATGCAGGTTAAAGGTGCAGGAGTTGAGTATACATAGTTTTAATTTTCTATGGGTCTTAGAAGTGATTAAGCAAGGGTTGTCTAATAAGGCCTAATCCATTTAAATCTGCTCTGGATTTTTCTTTTAATTAAAACCTTCAACAAAAATTCCATCTCCACCTATAACTGACTTGTTGCTTGATCTAATGTAACATAAAGAAATTGTGATACACTGACAAAAAATGACCACACCTTGTACATGGGAAGTTTCACCCTTGAAATGTCACAATTTTCATTATTGTTTTGCAACTTCCCCTAAAAACACACAACTTATATCTCAAATCTGTTCAAAAGTGACATCTTGTGGACAGTGGGGAAACTTATAACTCTGCAATATTACACAGTTACATAGGTTGAAAAAGACCTAGGTCCATCTAGTTCAACCTTCCTCCAATTCTACATTTAGTCATTAAATCATCTATAACCAACAATGTTGTGTGTATGGAGGAAATCATCCCTTTTTAAAAGCTGTTATAGTATCTGCAATTACTACGTCTGAGGCCTGAAACACACGTCCTTGAAAACCACGTGCGTGTAATACGGGTCGTTTTTCAGGTCCGTTTTCCATTTTTTAGGTCCGTTTTTATGGTATGTGTGGCCTGCGTGTGTATCCCGTATGCTAGCCAAATATGCGTGTGAAATGTCCGTGTGTGAAACTTAACTGACATGTGTTAGTGTTTTCCGTAAGAAATATTGCGTGTGTGATGCAAAATGTCGTTACTACATGTCGGCTGACAGCAGACAGAGTTGCGCGATGAGAAAGAATTCGGGTGAACTTCACTTCGAATTCATTGTCATGCAGCGGCTCTGTGTGTCGCGTAATGATTAGCGGTCACCCGTGAAGGATTCACCGGGGACCGCTAGTTCCCCGAGTGACAGAAGTGAGCAGCCCTCTCTCATACTAACCGATCCCCGATCACCGTCGCGGCACTGCACGGCGTTCACACTGCTCTGGCGGCTTTTATTACTTTGAAAAAGCCGGCCGCTCATTAAACAATCTCGTATTCCCTGCTTTCCCCGTCCACCGGCAAATATGATTGATTGCAGTCTGACACGCCCACATGCTGAGTGACAGCTGTCTAACTGCAACCGATCACAGCCGCCGGTGGGCGTGTCACTATGGAGCATAGAAATAAATAAATTAATAAAAAAACGGCGTGCGTTCCCCCCCAAATTTAATACCAGCCAGATAAAGCCATACGGCTGAAGGCTGGTATTCTCAGGATCGAGAGCTCCACGTTATGGGGAGCCCCTCAGCCTAACAATATCAGTCATCAGCCGCCCAGAATTGCCGCATACATTAGATGCGACAGTTCTGGGACTGTACCCGGCTCTTCCCGATTTGCCCTGGTGCATTGACAATCGGGGTAATAAGGAGTTATTGGCAGCCCATAGCTGCCACTAAATCCTAGATTAATCATGTCAGGCGTCTCCCCGAGATACCTTCCATGATTAATCTGTAAGTTACAGTAAATAAACACACACACCTGAAAAAATCCTTTATTTGCAATAAAAACCACTAACAAATACCCTCATTCACCACTTTATTAAGCCCGAAAAAGCCCTCCATGTCCAGCGTAATCCACGGAGGTCCAGCGTCGCTTCCAGCTTTGCTACATGGAGGTGACAGGAGCTGCAGAAGACACCGCCGCTCCTGACAGCTCCATGCAGCAACTGAAGAGAGTCGCGCGATCAGCGATAACGTCAGTCAGGTAACTCGCGGCCACCACTGGATCATACAACTGTGACAGCAACTCACCTGTGACTACATCGCTGTCACTCGTGCGACTTGCTGTCACAGTTGTATGATCCAGCGGTGGCCACGAGTAACCTCAGTGACATCATCGCTGATCGCGCGACTCTCTTCAGTTGCTGCATGGAGCTGTCTGGAGCGGTGGTGTCTTCTGCAGCTCCTGTCACCTCCATGTAGCAGAGCTGGAAGCGACGCTGGAACTCCGTGGATTACGCCGGACATGGAGGGCTTTTTCGGGCTGAATAAAGTGGTGAATGAGGGTATTTGTTAGTGGTTTTTATTGCAAATAAAGGATTTTTTCAGGTGTGTGTGTTTATTTACTGTAACTTACAGATTACTCATGGAAGGTATCTCGGGGAGACGCCTGACATGATTAATCTAGGATTTAGTGGCAGCTATGGGCTGCCATTAACTCCTTATTACCCCGATTGCCAACGCACCAGGGCAAATCGGGAAGAGCCGGGTACAGTCCCAGAACTGTCGCAGCAAATGGATGCGGCAATTCCGGGCGGCTGCTGGCTAATATTGTTAGGCTGGGGGGCTCCCCATAATGTGGGGCTCCCCATCCTGAGAATACCAGCCTGCAGCCGTATGGCTTTATGTGGCTGGTATTAAAATTGGGGGGGACCGCATGCCGTTTTTTTAAATTATTAATTTATTTATTTCTCTGCTCCATAGTGACACGCCCACCGGCGGCTGTGACTGGTTACAGTTAGACAGCTGTCACTCAGCGTGTGGGCGTGTCTCACTGCAACCAACCATATTTGCCGGTGGGCAGGGAAAGCAAGGAATACGAGATTGTTTAATGAGCGACCGCCTTTTTCAAAATAGTAAAAGCCGCCTGAGCTTTTATAACAGCAGTGCAGCGCCGCGCCGGAGATCGGGAAACGGTAAGTATGAGAGTGTGGGGGGGGACTGACCGACAGACAGCGAGAGGGACAGATAAGACAGAGAGACCGACCGACAGCCATAGAGAGAGACCGACCGACGGACTGAGGGAGAGAACGACACAGAAAAAAAAAAAACGACATCACATGAAAAAAGCACAAAACGTACACGGAGCATACAGAGATGCGTCCATGTCACTTAGGCGTGCGCACAGACCCATTGACTTTCATTGGGTCCGTGTGTGTGTGTTCCGTGATAAAAACGGAAATGCTTCCGTGCAAAACGGAGACACAAACGTAGCACGCACACGGACACACGGACCTTAATGAAAAACGCACATATGTCCTCCAACATTAAATAACATTGGTGCACATTTGCCCGTGTCTCCGGTATACACGGAAACAGACCAAACACGCACGTATTTCACGGATGTGTGTTGGAGGCCTTAGGCGGGCTTTGCACACTACGACATCGCAGGTGCGATGTCGGTGGGGTCAAATCGAAAGTGACGCGCATCCGGCGTCGCAGTCGATATCGTAGTGTGCAAATCATTTTTGATACGATTAACGAGCGCAAAATCGTCGTAATCGTATCATCGGTGTAGGGTCCGACATTTCCATAATGCCGGTGCAGCGACAGATACGATGTAGTTCCTCGTTCCTGCGGCAGCACACATCGCTGTGTGTGAAGCCGCAGGAGCGAGGAACATCTCCTACCTGCGTCCCGGCTGCAATGCGGAAGGAAAAAGGTGGGCGGGATGTTTACATCCTGCTCATCTCCGCCCCTCCGCTGCTATTGGCCGCCTGCCGTGTGACGTCGCTGTGACGCCGCACGACCCGCCCCCTTAGGAAGGAGGCGGATCGCCGGCCAGAGCGACGTCGCAGGACAGGTGAGTGCATGTGAAGCTGGCGTAGCGATAATGTTCGCTACGGCAGCTATCACAGGATATCGCTGCTGCGACGGGGGCCGGGACTATCGCGCTCGACATTGCAGCATCGGCTTGCGATGTCGCAGCGTGCAAAGTATCCCTTAGAGTAGTCAGACTGTGAAATACCCTACCATAACTGTAAAGAACCCTTTCCTATTTAGCTGACAGATTTGCCTTTCTTCCACTCGCAGTGAGTGCCCCCTGGTCCTCAGTATTGTCTTTGGAAGGAATAAGTCATGTGCCCATCCTTTATATTGACCACACATGTATTTATACATATAAATGAGATCTCCTCTGAGATGTTTTTTTTCTAAGCTAAACAAATCCAACTTTTTCAACCTGTCATCATATGGGAGGCCTTCCATTCCTTGTATTAGTCTAGTTAACCGCCTTTGAATTGACTCTAACTTCTGGATATGCTTTTTAAAATTTGTAGCCTAAAACTGTATCCCATACTCAAGATGTGGCCTTACAAGTGATTTATAGAGGGGTAACAATACGTTGGGATCACATTATCTAATCTCTTTTTATACACCCTAAAACCTAGTTTGCTTTTGCAGCTGCAGTTTGACATTGAGTACTGCTGCTCAGCTTACTTGTAACCAGAACACCCGTCTTTCTCCTGTTCTGTAGTTCTGTGTTTACTTCCATTTAATGTATACGCAGCTATAGGATTACTCCGTCCTAGGTGCATTACTTTACATTTATCAACATTAAATCTCATTTGCCAAGTGTCTACCGGTTCCAACATATAATCCAGATCTTTTTGTAATATTGTACTATCAAGCTCCGTTTTTAATATCCTACATAGTTTGGTGTTATTAGCAAAGGCTGACATTTTACTATCAATCCCATCCACAAGGTCATTAATAAAGAGATTAAAAAGAATCGGCCCTAGCACAGACCCCTGCGATACCCCACTATAGCCCAATTAGTGAACGTACCATTTATGACGACTCTTTGTTTCCTATCATTTAGCCATTCCTTACCAATCTGCATATAGTTTCCCCTAGTCCTTGCTTCTGGAGCTTCATTACAAGACTGTTTAGTGACACAGTATCAAATGTCTTTACAAAGTCCAAATAAATCACAGCAGCTGCATTACCAATATCCAGATTTGTACTTACCTCCTCGTAGAAACGCAACATGTTGGTTAGACATAACTTACCGTTCATCAATACATGCTGTTTATCAGTTATTATATTATTGTCTCTAATATATCATTGTATGTCTCTTAAAATGCCCTCAAAAACCTTGCACACCAATGATCTCAGACTTACCAGACAGTAGTTGTCTGAATCAACCCTTTTACCTTTCTTAAATATCGGTAACACGTCAGCCATTCTCCAATCTCGACATACAAACCCTGTTACAAGAGAGTCTAAGAAGATGAGATACAGCAGACTGTCAATTACTGAGCTCAATTCCCTCACTATTTGTGGATGAATGCCATCTGGCCCGGGTATTTGTCAATGTTTAATTTGCTCAGATGCAAGCGTACTACTTATTGTGTTAAATTAGTTACATCAAGGGGGAACTTTCATTTTTGCCTTGTTGAATGATGCCTGGAACAGTCAGTTCCTTGGTAAACTTTGATGAAAAGTGCCTGTTTAATATCTCAGCCTTTTCTTGGTTTTCTATAATTATCATGTTATAATCTTTCATGGGGCCAATAGAGGTTAAAAAGCTGTGATCAGAATTATCTTATGAGCCACATGTTACCATCCCACCACAAGTATACGCTAAGTTACATCATTACATTGGAGGCTGATGCATACTGCCAAAGAGTTAGCAGAAGCTCAGCTGTCATAAGCATTGACAAGCAAACTGATCAGTAGGTCCCTGGTCCAGCGGCCATGTTAGTAATCTCTAGGATATTTACAAATCCGAAGAGTCAGTTCTTAAGCAACTGTGGCACCTCTACAGCTTCTTATGCACAAGCCAGATCCAAACCCGTAATGTGAAGACAGAGATACTTGGCACTCCAATGGTTTAAAAATAATTTGCAATACTTAATATGAAGATGTTTGCAATCCAAAATAAAGATTTCGGTCACAACAAGACCTTCATATGGATTGGCATCAGGGCAGATAGGAGGTGGTTTGCAGGTCTAATGTATGGCTGAATATGAAACTTTCAAGAAACAACAGAAATTCAGCAATGCAGGAGGACATGTGGTGCAGATGTAAAAATAATCAGCTTTAATGTAATTGAAAAATTAAAAACATCCAGACAATGTCATTATAAAAAATGTAGGCACATTGCCATAGTACCCCTCTAAAATCCATCGCGCGTCATTGGTGCCAATAGCTATACCTTAATCATGGTAATACTGTAGACCATATAATGAGGGGTGGGATTCAAATTTTTAACAACAGGGTCTCTGTAAACCCCGCCCATTTGAAAACCACATCCATTCTGTAACCACACCCATTTTGTTAGCCACACTTATTTTCACGCACTTTCCTCAACCAAAAAATAGAAGTAATTTCAAGTAAAATCTCTTTCCCCGTCTTCCCCTCCCATACCTTCACTCTCCTGTCCAGTACCAGTTATTCCAGTCACTGTCAGTCATATTGTATTACAGAAAAAACAGCTGTGGAAAAACAAGCGCAATAGGGTCTTACCCCAATATGTAAGGGGTGGGGATAGGGGAGTAGATCTACTCACCAATTGTAGTTGTGAGAAGCCACAACTACTATAATCGCATATATCAACCGATCCAGGGCTGCAGCCACCAGTATGGTAGATAACAGAGAGCACAAGAGAGAGGTGTTCAATGCCGCGCCAATAGATCACTTCAGAAGATGTTCAGATCAGTGTCACTTTATTGTCATTCAGGTCGACGCGTTTCTGGGGCATCTGCCCCCTTCATCAGGACCACCAGAAAAAGAAATAACATCCAATGGATGTTATTTCTTTTTCTGGTGGTCCTGATGAAGGGGGCAGATGCCCCAGAAACGCGTCGACCTGAATGACAATAAAGTGACACTGATCTGAACATCTTCTGAAGTGATCTATTGGCGCGGCATTGAACACCTCTCTCTTGTGCTCTCTGTTATCAGTCATATTGTATTAAACAGTTTTTATACCATTTTTAAAAATTATGTCTAAAGGAGCCCTGCTAAAATTGGAATGGACGACCTTCCCCAAACAGACCCCATCCCATGTGGCTCCTTTTCCCCTGCAGATCCCATCCCATTATGGCCTCTTTCCCATGCAGATCCCATCCCATTATGGCCTCTTTCCCATGCAGATCCCATCCCATTATGTCCTCTTTCCTCTGCAGATCCCATCCCATCCCATTATGGCCTATTTCCCATGCAGATCCCATCCCATTATGGCCTCTTTCCCCTGCAGATCCCATCCCATTATGGCCTCTTTCCCCTGCAGATCCCATCCCATGTGGCTTCTTTCCTCTGCAGATCCCATCCCATGTGGCCTCTTTCCCCTGCAGATCCCATCCCATTATGGCCTCTTTCCCCTGCAGATCCCATCCCATTATGACCTCTTTCCCCTGCAGATCCCTTCCCATTATGGCCTCTTTCCCCTGCAGATCCCATCCTATTATGGCCTCTGTCTCCTGCAGATTCCATCATGGCCTCTTTCCCCAGCAGATTTCATCCCATGTGCTCCTTTTCCCCTGCAGATCCTGTCCCATATGGCTCCTTTCCCCATATAGTTCCCATCTTTTGCGGCTCCTCTCCCCATATAGTTCCCATTTTTTGCGGCTTCTCTCCCCATATAGTTCCCATCTTTTGCGGCTCCTCTCCCCATATTGTTCCTATCTTTTGCAGCCTCCTCTCCCGATATAGTTTCCATCTTTTGCGGCTCTTCTCCCCATATAGTTCCCATCCTTTGCGGCTCCTCTCCCTGCATCTTCGGCTCACAGAGCGCTTACCTTCTCCAAGCACCGGCGGCCTCTCCTCTGTCTTCCTCCGTGGCACTCTGCACTCTAACGCTGATAGACAGCAGTAGTGACCTCTGCAGTGTCAGGGGAGGTATGGGGATTCATTTGTGTTAGTGTCTTAAAGACACTAACACAAATGAATAAGAGAACCGGATCGCCGGAGCCGTTTCTTGCCGGTTCAGGGAACCGGCTGCTATTTTAACAACCGGTTTGCCCGAACCAGACAGAACCAGCTAAATCCCACACCTGCATATAATCCATGCTTTATATATCAACAAAGTGAATGTTCCTCTCACAGGAGAATTCATATCCGCCCATAGCAGATGTCCTGCTGATGGTAATTGGTTTCTCTTTCAGCTGCTGACATACAGTTGAGAGACCGCCCGTTCTGAGTAAATCGGTCTCAGTTAAGATTGGAAAAATTGTTAAGTGACAAAAGCCCCACGCCAAACATATTGGACGCATGTGGAATATGTTACATATAATATGACAAATCCATGGTAATGATTGGACACAAATGAACAAAAACAATACATTTAGTTAAGAACATGGAAGTAACAATGTTGCAGTAGTGAAACTGCATACGAGGCAAAAATCAAAAAACAAAATGAAACAATATAAAATGACAACTGTAAATCCAAAACATGTAATCAAAACAGATATCCTCGTATAAACATTCAAGTAAGCCCTAGAGAACATATTCACATGATATGTTGAATAAAGATGCTTTTATCTATGGAGTTGTTATTATGAATAGAATGAAATTGGAGCCATTTACACTGTGTGCAGAATTATTAGGCAAATGAGTATTTTGACCACATGATACTTTTTATACATGTTGTCCTACTCCAAGCTGTATAGGCTTGAAAGCCAACTACCAATTAAGTAAATCAGGTGATGTGCATCTCTGTAATGAGGAGGGGTGTGGTGTAATGACATCAACACCCTATATAAGGTGTGCTTAATTATTAGGCAACTTCCTTTCCTTTGGCAAAATAGGTCAGAACAGAGATTTGATGGGCTCTGAAAAGTCCAAAATTGTGAGATGTCTTGCAGAGGGATGCAGCAGTCTTGAAATTGCCAAACTTTTGAAGCGTGATCACCGAACAATCAAGTGTTTCATGGCAAATAGCCAACAGGGTCCCAAGAAGCGTGTTGGGCAAAAAAGGCGCAAAATAACTGCCCATGAATTGAGGAAAATCAAGCGTGAAGCTGCCAAGATGTCATTTGCCACCAGTTTGGCCATGTTTCAGAGCTGCAACGTTACTGGAGTATCAAAAAGCACAAGGTGTGCCATACTCAGGGACATGGCCAAGGTAAGGAAAGCTGAAAAACCACCACCTTTGAACAAGAAACATAAGATAAAATGTCAAGACTGGGCCAAGAAATATCTTAAGACTGATTTTTCAAAGATTTTATGGACTGATGAAATGAGAGTGACTCTTGATGGGCCATATGGATGGGCCAAAGGCTGGATCAGTAAAGGGCAGAGAGCTCCACTCCGACTCAGACGCCAGCAAGGTGGAGGTGGGGTACTGGTATGGGCTGGTATCATCAAAGATGAACTTGTGGGACCTTTTCGGGTTGAGGATGGAGTGAAGCTCAACTACCAGACCTACTGCCAGTTTCTGGAAGACAACTTCTTCAAACAGTGGTACAGGGAGAAGTTGGTATCGTTCAAGAAAAACATGATTTTCATGCAGGAAAATGCTCCATCACATGCATCCAACTACTCCACAGCATGGCTGGCCAATAAAAGGTCTAAAAGATGAAAACATAATGACATGGCCCCCTTGTTCACCTGATCTGAACCCCATAGAGAACCTGTGGTCTCTCATAAAATGTAAGATCTACAGGGAGGGAAAACAGTACACCTATCGGAACAGTGTCTGGGAGGCTGTGGTGGCTGCTGCACGCAATGTTGATCGTAAACAGATCATGCAACAGACAGAATCTATGGATGGTAGGCTGTTGAGTGTCATCATAAAGAATGGTGGCTATATTGGTCACTAATTTTTGGAGGGGGGTTTTTTGCATGTCAGAAATGTTTATTTCTAAATTTTATGCAGTTACAGTGGTACCTTGCTTAACGAGAACAATCCGTTCTGGGACTGTGCTTGTTAAACAAGGTACTCGTTCAGCAAAGCAAGATTTCCCATAGGAAATCATTGCAGTGCTGACGATCCGTTCCACAACGGGTTAAATGTCCCATCCTGGTCCCCTATTCTGTCATTCCACACATGCCCAAACACACACAAACATGTACAAACACACACAAACTCACACAAACACGCATGCACACGCACATACTACATGCTCACCTTACATTCCGCTCCATCGCCAGTCTCCTGGGACTTGCTGTTCACCAGTATGGGGCCGGGCCGTGTATCGCGTTTCCATAACGACGAGGCAGGAACTTCCCTGCTAGAGCGCTGACGTCAAGGCAGAGCTGCTTGCCTCTGATTGGCCAGCGCTCTGCCATTCAGCAGCGGTGACAGGAAGTTCCTCCCTCGTCGCTATGGAGGCAGAATCCCAGCGTGGAACGGAGTGGAGCGGGGCACTACAGCACCCAGGAGGCCGGCGATGAAACGTAAGGTACACTATGTTATATGCTCACCTTACCTTCCGTTCCACCGCCGGCCTCCTGGGTCTTGTAGTTCGCCGCGAGGACGTCGCGATGTACCCGGGAACTACAAGATCCATGAGACCGGCGGTGGAACGGAAGGTAAGGTGAGCATAATACTGTATGTGCGTGCATGCGTGTGTGTTTGTTTGTGTTTGTGCGTACATGTGTGTGCTTGTGTGGACTGCAAGTGCGGGTCAGAGTGTGGTGGATGGACGAAACCGGAAGTGTGTGAGGTGAGAATTTCGCTCGTACAGCAAAGCTTTCTCGTAAAGCGGGTTACAAATTTACAGAAAGCTTTGCTTGTATAGCGAAAATCTTGTTATGTGGGTTACTCGTTAAGTGAGGTACCACTGTATATTGGTTTACCTGGTGAAAATAAACAAGTGAGATGGGAATATATTTGGTGTTTATTAAGTTGCCTAATAATTCTGCACAGTAATAGTTACCTGCACAAACAGATATCCTCCTAAGATAGCCAAATCTAAAAAAAACTCCACTCCAACTTCCAAAAATAATAAGCTTTGATATTTGAGTCTTTTGGGTTGATTGAAAATATAGTTGTTAATCAATAATAAAAAAAATCCTCTAACCCCTTAGTGACAGAGCTAATTTTCACCTTAATGACCAGGCATTTTTTACAATTCTGACCAGTGTCACTTTCAAAGGTTATAACTATGTAACGCTTTAACGGATCCCAGTGATTCTGAGATTATTTTTTCGTGACATATTGGGCTTCATGTTAGTGGTTAATTTAGGACGATATTTTTTATTTTTATATGTGAAAAAATTGGACATTTGATGAAAATTTTGAAAATTTTGCAATTTTCAAACTTTGACTTTTTATGCCCTTAAACCAGAGAGTCATGTCACACAAAATACTTAATAAATTACATTTACAACTTGTCTACTTTACATCAGCGCAATTTTTGAAACATAATTTTATGGGGTTAAGAAATTAGAAGGGTTCAAAGTTCATCAGCAATTTCCTATTTTTTCAACAAAACTTACAAAACTATTTTTTTAGGGACACATCACATTTGAAGTGACTTTGAGAGGCCTGGGTGACAGAAACTACCTAAATGTGACACCATTTTAAAAATTGTACCCCTCAAGGTACTCAAAATCACATCCTAGAAGTTTATTAACCCTTCAGATGTTTCACGGAAACTAAAGCAATATGGAATGAAAAAAGCAAAGAATAAAATTTTACCTAAAAATGTTGCTCTACCCCAAATTTATTTACTTTTAGAAAAAATAACACAACAAAATGGACCCCAAAACTTGTTACACACTTTCTTATGAGCGCTCTGATACCCCACATGTGGTAAGAAACCTCTGTTTGGACAAATAGGAGGGCTCGGAGCAGAAGGAGCAATATTTGGATTTTGGAAAGAAAATTTGTCTGAAATAGATTGCGGGCACCATGTTGCATTTACAGGTCTGCTAAGGTACCTAAACAGAAGAAACCCCTCACAAGTGACCCCATTTTGGAAACTAGACCCCTCAAGGTTTCTATCTAGGGGTACAGTGAGCATTTTGGACCCACAGGTACTTTACAGATTTTGATAATGTTACGTTGTCATATTGAATTTTTTTTTTTCAAAAATGTTGCTTAAGCATCAATTTTCTCACTTTTTCAAGAGGTAATTCCATAAATTGGACCACAATGTTTGTTACCCACTTTCTTATGAGCGCGGTGATATCTCAAATGTTGTCTGAAACCTTTGTTTGGACAAATAGGAGGGCTAGTGACCCCATTTTGGAAACTAGGTGTTACGGGGGGACCGGCAGATTAGGACCAGGGGGTATATATCCTAATCGCCAGTCGGGGCCCACCGTGCTCCAGATGACAAAGGAGCTGCTGGCACCTGAGGGTTAGGCGGAGACTATAGAGCTGGATGGCTCTGAAATAACCCAGGGACTCTGGGAACCGGTCACGTGTGTTGGGACACGTCAGACCGGACGACAACCCGATTAGCGTTTTGGTGCACCTAGCGCTACACCAACCACGTGTGCAGGAAACACGTCAGGCCGGGTGGTAACCAGGTAGCGTTGACCGGAAGACCGCCACGAAAGCGTCCTGTCGGCCACGTGTGTAGGACACGTCAGGCCGAGCGGTCCTCCGATTAGCGTTTCTGGCCACCTCTCGACTGGCCACGTGTGTGTAGGACACGTCAGGCCAGATGGGTACACCAGTAGCGTTGACCGGGAAGCCGAGGAGGATAAGGAACACCCTGTTAACTCCACAGGGGTCCTGGGGTACGCTGTCCGTGCGCGTAGGGGGCACAACCGGACAGGTGGCGCAGCAGGTGCGTTGTCCGTGTGCGTAGGGGGCACAATCGGACAGGTGGTGGAGCAGGTGCGTTGTCCGTGTGCGTAGGAGGCACAATCGGACAGGTGGCGCAGCAGGTGCGTTGTCCGTGTGCGTAGGGGGCACAATCGGACAGGAAGCACAGCAGCCGCAGCCCAGTTAACGCCACTGGGCTGCTATAGCAAGACTGGAACGGCAGGAGGGAAGCACGGCGCCTGACCCTGAAGTGCCGAGCCACGAATCTTGGCGTGACAGGCACCGTTCGCCTAACCCTACCTACCGCTTCCCAACATAGGCTTATGCCGCAATGAGGCTCTAACATGGAGGTGTGCTCTGACTGAGCAAAAGTGAAGACTGCGCACCTCCATGTTGTCTCCAGCCCCTTTTATAACCTGGGTCCGCCCCAAACCCAGGGTGGAACCACCAAGGTCCAATAGCAGAGTGCCATGTCATCAATGACGTCACATGCGACCTATCCGGAACCGCCACGTCATTGATGACCTCATGGCAGCCACGCCCCAAACACTTCACCAGTCATCGTCTGACGACCAATACTGAGGTGCCAGATCATAGGGGCGGGCCTCTGCGAGCCAGTCCGGAGTTGCCACGTCATCAGGACACCTGACACCCTCTGCCCTATCAGGGCCTGCCACCTCACGTACATGCTCAGTGAGGTCCTTACCGGACCTAGACTCTGGTGCACTAAGTGCCTGAGCATGCCCAGTAGCCTGAGCAACAGGCTCAGAAAGTAGACTATCAGTTTGAGCATGCTCAGTAGGCACATCCCAGAACTTAGACACAGCACGAAGTCCAAGTACCTGTGCAAAGAGGCTGTTAGGGTTAATTGTGGGAGCATGCTCAGTAGCCTGAACTGAGGACTTAGTCTCAGACATAACACAATCAGGCTGAGCATGCTCACTAGGCAAAACACCGGGCTTAAACTCTGGCTGGGGTAAATCAGCGCACGCATGCGCACTAGCCGCCTCTCCACACTTAGACGTGGTGAAAGGAACAGCCAACTGGACGACCCGAGGCACGGCCAAGAACGGCAGCCGGCGCCTGGGCGCAACAGGAACCGCAGCAGGCTGCTTGCGGCTATGGCGGCGCCGGTTCGTAACAGTACCCCCCCCCCTCTAGCGGCCCTCCCACTCGAATGGTCTATAGTCGCCACAGATACCACTGAGCGACGGGCGGAAGATGGAGACATGCAGTGGGAGCTACAAGACTCGCTCCACCGCGTAATCACCCCAGACGACCAGTCGATATGTGGGGAATGTTGCTTCAACCAAGGAATACCCAGCAGAATATCATCTGCACCCTTAGGGAGAACCAGAAATGAAATGGTCTCTCTATGCCCAGATGACATGGCAAGGGTAATGGGCACTGCCCGCTGGTGAATTACCTTGGGCAACAAGGACCCATCCAATACACGGACTCTCACTGGCCTTGGCATTTGCACCAGTGGGATGCCATGCCGCCGGGCAAAAGAGGAGGAGATGAAACTATCCCCAGCACCTGTGTCCACACTTGCCCTTGTGGACCATGTTGACCCCTTAAAGGAAATTGACGCGGGAAACGTCACCCTAATGGATGATGCAGAGTCCAGTCTACCTTCAGCTATGGTCACCAATCGCGGTCGCTTACCCTGACGCTTTGGGCAATGGTTGGCATAATGACCATACTGCCCACAAGCGAAACAGGAAATGCCCTTGCGACTCGAAGACCTAGCAACACCAACCCTAGCGATGTCCATAGGGACAGAGATGTCCTCTAAGGGAGGTGCAGTAGGAGAGACCACTACAGTGGCTGAACGACCCTCTGGCCTGCGCTCCATCTGACGTTTGGAGGTCCGCAGGTCAATGCGGGTAGCCAGAGTCATGAGGCCCTCAAGGGTAGTTGGTACCTCACGCGACGCTAATGCGTCCTTCACGTGCGAGGCTAATCCCCTCCAGAACAGTGGAATGAGAGTCCTCTCTGACCACCCCAGTTCTGCAGCAAGTGTCCTGAAACTCACAGCATATTGACTTGAGGAGGTACGCCCCTGCTCCAAAGTCAGTAGCTGTAGGACCGAGTCGTGAGTGACCTGAGGCCCCAGGAACACTTGTCGCAAGGACTCCAAAAACTCCTTAGAGTCCTGTACTACGGGGTCATTCCTCTCCCAGAATGGTGTAGCCCACTCCAGTGCTCTATCAGAGAGCAAGGAGATGATAAACCCAACCTTCGACCTCTCTGTAGGAAACCGTGCAGCCAACAGCTCTAGATGGACTGAGCACTGGTTCACGAATCCCCTACATGCCTTGCTGTTCCCCATAAACTTGTTGGGCAGCGAGAGGTGAGGGAGGGTTGGAGTAGGCTTGGTGACTGACACCATTGCAGCCGCCTGAGCCACCACATCATCCATATCAGCAGCAAGAGCAGACTTCTCCAGAGACCTCACTCTGGCATCAAGCTGCAGCATGAACTGACGTAGCTGCTCCATCTCCACCATGCCAGCCAGACCCTGGCGCAGTCTTACTGTTACGGGGGGACCGGCAGATTAGGACCAGGGGGTATATATCCTAATCGCCAGTCGGGGCCCACCGTGCTCCAGATGACAAAGGAGCTGCTGGCACCTGAGGGTTAGGTGGAGATTATAGAGCTGGATGGCTCTGAAATAACCCAGGGACTCTGGGAACCGGTCACGTGTGTTGGGACACGTCAGACCGGACGACAACCCGATTAGCGTTTTGGTGCACCTAGCGCTACACCAAACGTGTGCAGGAAACACGTCAGGCCGGGTGGTAACCAGATAGCGTTGACCGGACGACCGCCACGAAAGCGTCCTGTCGGCCACGTGTGTAGGACACGTCAGGCCGAGCGGTCCTCCGATTAGCGTTTCTGGCCACCTCTCGACTGGCCACGTGTGTGTAGGACACGTCAGGCCAGATGGGTACACCAGTAGCGTTGACCGGGAAGCCGAGGAGGATAAGGAACACCCTGTTAACTCCACAGGGGTCCTGGGGTACGTTGTCCGTGCGCGTAGGGGGCACAACCGGACAGGTGGCGCAGCAGGTGCATTGTCAGTGTGCGTAGGGGGCACAATCGGACAGGTGGCGGAGCAGGTGCGTTGTCCGTGTGCGTAGGAGGCACAATCGGACAGGTGGCGCAGCAGGTGCGTTGTCCGTGTGCGTAGGGGGCACAATCGGACAGGAAGCACAGCAGCCGCAGCCCAGTTAACGCCACTGGGCTGCTATAGCAAGACTGGAACGGCAGGAGGGAAGCACGGCGCCTGACCCTGATGTGCCGAGCCACGAATCTTGGCGTGACAGGCACCGTTCGCCTAACCCTACCTACCGCTTCCCAACATAGGCTTATGCCGCAATGAGGCTCTAACATGGAGGTGTGCTCTGACTGAGCAAAAGTGAAGACTGCGCACCTCCATGTTGTCTCCAGCCCCTTTTATAACCTGGGTCCGCCCCAAACCCAGGGTGGAACCACCAAGGTCCAATAGCAGAGTGCCATGTCATCAGTGACGTCACATGCGACCTATCCGGAACCGCCACGTCATTGATGACCTCATGGCAGCCACGCCCCAAACACTTCACCAGTCATCGTCTGACGACCAATACTGAGGTGCCAGATCATAGGGGCGGGCCTCTGCGAGCCAGTCCGGAGTTGCCACGTCATCAGGACACCTGACACCCTCTGCCCTATCAGGGCCTGCCACCTCACGGACATGCTCAGTGAGGTCCTTACCGGACCTAGCCTCTGGTGCACTAAGTGCCTGAGCATGCCCAGTAGCCTGAGCAACAGGCTCAGAAAGCAGACTATCAGTTTGAGCATGCTCAGTAGGCACATCCCAGAACTTAGACACAGCACGAAGTCCAAGTACCTGTGCAAAGAGGCTGTTAGGGTTAATTGTGGGAGCATGCTCAGTAGCCTGATCTGAGGACTTAGTCTCAGACATAACACAATCAGGCTGAGCATGCTCACTAGGCAAAACACCGGGCTTAAACTCTGGCTGGGGTAAATCAGCGCACGCATGCGCACTAGCCGCCTCTCCACACTTAGACGTGGTGGAAGGAACAGCCAACTGGACGACCCGAGGCACGGCCAAGAACGGCAGCTGGCGCCTGGGCGCAACAGGAACCGCAGCAGGCTGCTTGCGGCTATGGCGGTGCCGGTAAGTAGCACTAGGCCCCTCAAGGAATTCATCTAGATGTTTGGTGAGTACCCTGAACCCCCAGGTGCTTCACAGAATTTTATAACGTTGAGCCGTGAAAATAAAAAATTAAATTTTACCACAAAATTGTTACTTGACCAAGGTAGCTTTTTTTTCACAAGGGTAACAGGAAAAAATTCACCATAAAATGTATTATGCAATTTCTCCTGAGTTTGGCGATACCTTATATGTGGTGGAAATCAACTGTTTGGGCATACGGCAAGGCTCGGAAGGGAAGGAGTGGCATTTGACTGCAAAATTGGCTGGAATCAATAGCGGACGTGATGTTGCGTTTGGAGAGCCCCTGAGGTGCGTACACGGTGAAGCTGCCCAACATGTGGCCACGTTTTTGATGTTTGGTGAGTACCCTGAACCCCCCCAGGTGCTTCACAGAATTTTATAACGTTGAGCCGTGAATATAAAAGAAAATATTTTACAAAAAAATTGTTACTTCAACCAGGTAGCTTTTTTTTTTCACAAAGGTAACAGGAAAAAATGCACCATAAAATTTATTGTGCAATTTCTCCTGAGTTCGTCGATACCTTATATGTGGTGGAAATCAACTGTTTCGATGCACAGCAGGGCTCGGAAGGAGAGGAGTGCCATTTGACTGCAAAATTGGCAGGAATCATTAGCGAACGCCGTGTTGCGTTTTAAGACCCCCTGAGGTGCCTAAACAGTGGAGCGCCCCCACAAATGACCCCATTATGGAAACTAGACACCTCAAGGATTTTATCTAGGGGTATACTGAGAATTTTGAACCCACAGGTGCTTCATAGAATTTGATAACCTTAAGTAGTCATATTGAAAATTTTAATTTTTTTCAGAAAAATGTTGCTTTAGCACCAAATTCCTCACTTTTTCAAGAGGAAATATCAAAAAATTGACCACACAGATTGTTATCCAATTTCTTATGAGCACAGTGATACCCCATATGTGGCAAAAAAGCCTGTTTAGACAAACAGTAGGGCTCGGAACGGAAGGAGCATGATTTGAATTTTGTAAAAGTTGAAATAAATTGCGGGCATCATGTTGCATTTGCAGGGCACCTATATAGCAGAAACCCCCACAAGTGACCCCATTTTGGAAACTAGACCCTTCAAGCACTTTATTCAGGGGTATAGTGAGAATTTTGAATCTACAGGTACTTCACAAAAATGTTGCAGTAGCGCCAAATATCTCACTTTTAGGCTATGTCCCCACAATCCGGAGACACTGTCTAGGATGCAGTGCTTTGTCCCAGCTCATCCTGTTTGCCCTGGTGCAGTGGCAAACGGGGTAATAAAAGAAGTTGATACCAGCTGTAATGTCACCTGGCATCAAGCCCAGCGGTTAGTGATGTCACAGTGTCTATCAGATACCCGACATTAATAACTGTCAGGAATAAAACAAATAAAGACAAGAAACATTTTTATTTGAAAAACCGCTCCAACACATTCCCTCTTTCAACAATTTATTGAAGAAAAAAAAAAAAACTGGTCCGCAGTAATCCATTTTGGAGGTCCCATGACGATTCTGCACCTTCCAGAATATGGGGTGCACGTTCAGGGAACATACCCCCTTTTTTCTAGAAGTGCAGACCCTCCATATGAGTAGAGTGGCTGCAGTGACATAAGACTGCACTCACACTCCCCGGGTCTACACCAGGGCTGTGTGAGCGGCAGTAACTTGTGTCGCTGGAGCTGGTGCTGAGAGCAGCCCTCTGCACATGCGGCCGACATGTTACTGAAGAGGAGGAGTGATCACAGGGAACACCGCTGTAAGGAAGAACGGGGGAGACCAGGGGACGACTGGGACAGACCGGGGCCGGACCTGGAGATGACATTTCTGTTGAATCTGAGATGTCAAATGCAACAGAAATCAGGAGGAAGGGGTGAATGCAGTGTGCGCCGCCAGTCGTGCACGCCATTTTGGCTGGCCAGGAGGGGGTTGGGGAGTGGACTGGGGGATCCCAGATCGGGTGGGAGAGACCTGGAACGACGGTGAGGACCGGAGGAGGGCTCAAGGGTAGGACATTTCTCTCCTATCTGAAATGTTTGCGGCAGTTTTTGGTGCACTGCGGCGCTATTTTGGATATTCCGGAGGGAGGGGTGGGGGTGATTTCTACGGTAACGGGGGCCTTGGGGGCACTAAGGGCTTATATTTCTTTCTCATCTGACATGTTTGATCACGTCAGATGAGAAAGAAATACGTTTTACCTACCATTTCTTTTTTTTAATGTGATTGGCGTTATACGGTGTATACCAACGATCACATTATCGGGGTCCAAAAAAACCACTCTGATTCATAATCTGGGGGAATCTCAGCTACCTCCGGTAGCTGAAACCCGGGAGATTTTCTGTCGCTGGGAGACGCTACAAGCTTTTTTTGGAGGGACGTCTCAAAGCGTTGGTACAGAACAAGTACCCTGCTTTTCCAACATCTTGAGACGTTAGGCCGTCGTTATGGGTCTAAAATACAACTTGCCTAATAATTCTGCACACAGTGTATTTAAATAAAAACTCCCCCACATGCCTTTGCTCACAATTTATTGAATAAAAAAATCCTCAATGTTCTGATGTAATTCAATTGGTGAATAACTCTCTTGTTCACAAATATATTAATTAGCGATAAATCCTAAAAATTCTGACTTAATCCAATGGAGTAATGTCCCACAATGCCCATTGATTCCTATGAAGCCTCGTTCTGAGAACATTCTCAGAATGAGGCTCCATAGGTCATTGTCAGTCAGCTGCAGCCCAGAATTTCTTATAAGTGGTGACGTCACACTGCTTGTGAGAAATTACGGGTTGCTGCTGATCAGCGGTAAACTATGGAGCCTCCTTTTGAGAATATTCTCAGAATGAGGCTGCATAGGTCACTCCCGGTCATCACCAGTAGGCACGGAATTTCTCAAAAGCTTGAGAAATTCCAGGCTCTTGCAGACCAGAGGTCACCTATGCAGCGTTGTTCTAGGAGAGTTCTCAGAACAAAGTTCCACAGGAATCGATGGATGTTGTGGGACATTACTCTTTGGATTACGTTGGAAATGCAAGGATTTATTTTGAAATAATAAATTGCTATAAATGTTGGGTTCGTAATGGGGGTGTTTAATAGATGCCTCCCCATTACTAACCCCGGGCTTGATTACAGCTTTCAATTCACAGCAGAGATCAACCCCACGCCGTTTTTTTTAAAAAATTATTTAAACAAATAATTAAAAAAGACAACTTGAGATTCTCTCTATGTTTGATAAAAGTCTGTGTTCGAGGACGAGATCCAGACACCCAGTGTCCAGTACAAAAGCCAAACTTTACTGCTTGGGGTTGCTCATCCCTACCAGCGATCAGAGTAAGAACAGTTAATGTCCCATATACGGACTAAGTAGAAAGATGAAAAAAGGAGGAAAAGTTGTAAAAATATAAAAAAAAATCAGAAAATAAAGAACACAAAAAAAATATTATAACAATAAATATGTATATTTATGGAAAAAAGCAATAACATATATTTGATATCACCACATCTGGAACAACCTGATTTAAAAAACTGTCACAATAGTTAACCCCTTCAGTGAACACCATAAAAAAAGTAGCAAAAATTATGTCTTTTTTAACATACAGCTCACAAAACAGTGAAATATCACTGAAAATGTCATCTTGTCTTGCAAAATAGCTCTGCTACCAAAAAAAAGTAAAAAAAAAGCTGTAGCTCTCAGAATACAGAAATTCTAAAAACATTTTTTCTCCTTAAAATTGTTTTTATTGTGTAAAAGTGGAAAAACTTAAAAAAAATTATAGCTAGAAATTCTAGTCACACCAAGCGAGGCCTGCTGAGCTGGCAAGTCTGCAATTTAAGTGCACGCTGCAAGTAAGTGCATAGTTCAACACAATATCATAGTTTGACACAAGAGCAAAGTTAGGTGTTACCTTCCTAGTTTTTCATTGTTGTTTTTCTGTACTGTTTACCTCCATTTAGTATGTGCTCCATGGACAATGCTGCCAGGTGTGTATCTTGTCAGATGTATGCATGCCTTGAAGAGCCTTTTGAGGGTGAATATATCTGCGCTCAGTGTCAGTGTGTTACATATTTGGAAACACAGGTAAGTGATCTACATATGCAGCTTGCAACACTAAGGAGCTTTGCAAACCTGGAGAGGAGTTTAGCGCTTACTGAGCTTTTTCTGGCTGGGGCCAGTGATATGGAGGAGGGTGGAGGTGGGGAAGTTCAAGACCAACAAGTAGGCACCTGGACAACAGTTAGAAGAAGAGGTAGGGGGAAAAGTGTCAGGGAGCTTAGTCCTGGTCTGGCACAACCTAGTAAATATGCCTGTTTGGCTGATATTAGGAATGAAGGGCCAGGACTAGGATCACTACAGCAGGGCGTGGCTCCTAACAATCAGGAAAATGACTTCTGTAGGAAGGAGGGAAATAGGAGTGCAGCAAGGTCCAGACAGATGTTGGTGGTAGGGGACTCTATAATTAGGTGGACAGACAGGGTCATATGTCGCTGAGACCATGAATGCCGAACAGTGCGTTGTCTGTCAGGTGCTCAGGTCCGGCATATTTCGGATCGGATAGACATATTGCTGGGTCGGGCTGGGGAAAACCCAGCAGTCATGGTGCAAAATGGTACTTATGATAAAGTTAGAGGGAGTTGGAAGGTCCTTAAAAATTATTACAGAGACCTAGGAGAGAAGCTGAAGTCCAGGACCTTGAAGGTGGTGTTTTCAGAAATACTATTGGTGCCACAATCATCAGTAGAAAGACAGTGGGAGCTTAGGGAGATAAATCTGTGGCTTAAATATTGGTTCAGAAAGGAGTGGTTTGGGTTCATGGAGAAGTGGGCCGACTTCTCTGTCGGCTATGGGCTCTATAATAGGGACGGGCTGCACCTCAATGGAGAGGGTGCAACTATGCTGGGGGAAGACATGGTGAAATGGATGGAAGAGCTTTTAAACTAGGTTCTGGAGAGAGGGTAGTTGTGCAAAAAAGAGAATAGATAGACACAGAGTAAGACAGTAGGGGTCAAGATGGGTTTAGGGGGGCAGAGACATGCAAGGAAATTAGGGAGTAAGAAATGTGTTATTAGTATTAAATGTCTGCTGGCAAATGCAAGAAGTCTTGTAAACAAAATGAATGAATTGGAGACTCATGTCAACCACTTATCATGTGGGCATTACAGAAACCTGGCTGGATGAGAGCCATGACTGGATGACAAATGTAGAGGGTTACACCACATTCAGAAAGGACAGGAAAGACAAAATAGGTGGTTTGTCAAATCTAACTTAAGACCTGTGCTCAATTCACGACATTGGAGGGAGCTGCAACAATGTAGAGTCAACAATGTAGAGTCAGTATGGGTAAATGTACATGGGGAGGGGAATAATGGAAAGCTGCTAATTGGCATTTGTTATAAGCCTCCTAACATACCTGAACAGGTAGAGGAATAAATGCTGCAACAAATTGAAAAGGCAGTTAATAATAATAATAATAATAATAATAATAAGGTCCTTATTGGAGATTTCAACTATCCAGACATTCGTTGGAACATAGAATCTTCTGGTTGTGCTAAAAGCTGCAAGTTCTTATCTACAATTCAAGACAATTGAATTGACATCAGTTGGTAGATGACCCAATCAGGGGAGATAATTTGCTTGATCTGGACCTGTCAACTAGAACAGATATAATTTTAGATGTACAGGTCTGGGAGCACTTGAACAGCAGTGACCATAATGTATCAATGTGATATTCAATAGAACATTTGAAAGGCGAAATGCTAAAACCTGTAGTTTTAGGAAAACTGATGCACAAATTAAGGGAAGAGCTTAATCGTGTACATTGGGACAATGTCAAGGTAACTGAGAATACTGAACATAAATGGGGTAAGTTTACTTGGCTCAGACATGGCGGCACGGAGGTGGTGGTTCAGACGTGGCAGCACGAAGGTGGTAACTCAGACTTGGCAGCACAGAAGTGGTGGTAGCAGCAGGCAGATAGCAGAAACAGGTAACTGGTACTATGGACATGTGACGCAGGATAAGCAACGTTGCTCAGGCATCTTCCCTAAGGAGAGAGTGCCATAAATACCTTCAGGGTGATTGCTGACCTTTAAGAAAGAGGGCGTGGCCACGCATGCACCCTTCAGGCACTCCCAGAAGGCCTGTGCGTGGCCTAGAAACAGGAAGAGGTTCGGCAGGCCCCGGAGCAGGAATGGGGTGCGTGGGCCCGCTGGATAGGTGAAGAGAACAGCTCCCCCGCCAAGGGATGAGAGTGGTAGTGTGTGGGGGAGCTGCTCTGGGACCGGGCGCTACAGATATACTACTAGAGTCTTTTAAAAAACGTACACGTTCTGGTAATAAAATGTCGAGGAATAAAAAGAAACCACTATGGATAAATAAAACACTACAAAATATAATAAAACAAAAACAAGGGGCATTCAAAATCTTGACGTAGCATTTCAGGAGTATAGATTTATCAATAGGAAATATAAAAAAAGATATCAAGCTACCAAAATTAGTTACTGAAACAAAAATCACCAAAGACATTAAAATACACCTCTAAAATTTTATAAATACATCAATGCCAAAAGGCAAAAAAGGATGGTATCGGCCCCATAAAAAATTATAACAGGAAACTTATAGAGGACAAAGGAAAGGCGGAGATATTAAACAGGCACTTTTCATCGGTGTTCACCAAAGAACTGACTGTTCCAGGGAACATTCATCAAGGCAAAAATCAAGGTTCCCCCCTAATATAACTAGTTTAACGCAATAAGAAGTATGCCTGCATCTGAGCAAATTAAACATTGACAAATCCCCTGTGTCTGATGGCATTCATCCACAGGTATTGAGGCAATTGAGCTCAGTAATTGACAGACTGTTGTATCTTATCTTCTCTTGTAGCAGGGTTGGTACCTCAGGATTGGAGACTGGCCAACGTGGTACCAATATTTAAGAAAAGTAAGAGGGTGGATCCAGGCAACTACCATCTGGTAAGTCTGACATCAGTAGTGTGCAGGTTTTTGAGGGCATTTTAAGGGATGACATGCAACAATATATTAGAGAGAATATTATAATAACTGACAGACAGCATGGATTCATGAAAAATAAGTCGTGTCTAACCAACATGTTGGGGTTCTATGAGGGGGTAAGTGCAAATATGGATAATGGTAATACAGCTGATGTGATTTATTTGGACATTGCAAAGGCATTTGATACTGTACCACATAATAGCCTTATACCAAAACTCCAGAAGCAGGGACTAGGAGAAATTGTAAGCAGATGGGTAAGCAATTGGCTAAAAGATACTGTAGGAAACAAAGAGTAGACATTAATGGTATATTCTCTAAATGGGCCATAGTCAGCAGTGGGGTAGCGCAGGGATCTCTTCTAGGACCGATTCTTTTTAATCTCTATATTAATGACTTTGTGGATTGGATTGAGAGTAAAATGTCAGTCTTTGCTGATGACACCAAACTATGTAGGATATTAAAAACTGACCTTGATAGTACAATATTACAAAATGATATCTGGATAAGATGTCAGAATGGGCAGACACTTGGCAAATGAGATTTAATGTTGATAAATGTAAAGTAATGCACCTAGGACGGAGTAATCCTATAGCTGTGTATGCATTAAATGGAAGTAAACTCGGAACTACAGAACAGGAGAAGGACTTGGGTATTCTTATTACAAATAAGCTGAGCAATGGTACTCAATGTCAGGCAGCAGCTGCTAAAGCAAACAAGATTTTAGGGTGTATAAAAAGAGATCCCATGATCCCAACGTATTGTTACCCCTCTATAAATCACATGTAAGGCCACATCTGGAATATGGGATCCAGCTTTGGGCTCCACATTTTAAAAAGGACATACAGAAGTTAGAGTCAGTTCAAAGGCGGACAACTAGATTATTGCAAGGAATGGAAGGCCTCCCATATGATGAGAGGTTGAAAAAGTTAGATATGTTTAGCTTAGAAAAAAAAGATGACTCAGAGGATATCTCATTTATATGTATAAATACATGTGTGGTCAATATAAAGGACTGGCACATGACTTATTTCTTCCAAAGACAATACTAAGGACCAGGGGGCACTCACTGTGAGTGGAAGAAAAGCGATTCCGACAGCTAAATAGGAAAGGGTTCTTTACAGTTAGAGCAGTCAGACTGTGGAATACCCTACCACAAGAGGTAGTAATGGCAGATACTATCACAGCTTTTAAAAAATGGCTGATTTCCTCAGTACACAAAACATTGTCGGTTATAAGTGACAAAATGTATAATTGGTGGAGGAAGGATGAACTAAATCAGAGGTCTCAAACACGTGGTTTGCAGGCCGCATGCAGCCCCTCAGGTTGCTTCTTGCAGCCCACAGGCATATACCCCCCTTTACGATTGCGGCTGGTGCAAGGGCTGCAGCCGTCACTGTTTTAATTTAATTTAATTTAGATGAACGTTTTACCGGCGCTGTGCAGTCAAGCTCTCTCTACACTATTCCAATGGCAGCCGCTGGCCAATCTGAAGCAAGCAGCTGATGCGTATGATGTCACCTGCTTGTATCTGATTGGCTGGTGGCAGCCACTGGAATAGTGCAGAGAGCACTTGATTCTGCGCGGAAGTGGCAAAACATTCATCTGGACTTTTGATGAAGTGCTGACAGTGGCCATGATCATCATTTATATGTATAAATACATGTGTGGTCAATGTAAAGGACGGGCACATGACTTACTCCTTCCAAGGACAATACTTAGGACCAGGGGGCATACACTGCGAGTGGAAGAAAGGTGATTCCGGCAGCTAAATAGGAAAGGGTTCTTTACAGTTAGAGCAGTCAGACTATAGAATGCCGTACCACAAGAGGTAGTAATGGCAGATACTATAACAGCTTTTAAAAAAGAGCTGATGATTTCCTCAGTACACACAACATTGTTAGTTATAAGTGACTTAATGAGAAAATGTATAATTGGTGGAGGACGGTTGAACTACTGTAGATGGACCTAGGTATAGGATCTAGGTATAGAAATACCTGCTGACATGCTTGAGTCAGAAGAGCCACCGTCTAGTCCAAGGATTGCAATTTGAACCTTGGGCAGTAATACGACAGTCTAAGTGAATCACTGACAGCGAGCAGTGGTGTGCAGATAATGGGCAAGGAATGAGTATTTATTTCTAATAACACACGTTCCAGATGGGTGGGTGGGGGAAGGAGTGAATATTCATTTTCCATTAACTAGCCGGCATGTGACTATAAACATCCAGCGCTTACAACGACACAATGGGGCAACGTACAGCAATGCAAGTTATTACAATTCCTATTTCAGGATACTATTATAGTGTGGTACGTATATTAGAAGCATACAGTGGGCTTTACACACAGCGACATCGCTAGCGATGTTGCTGGTGAAAGCACCCGCCCCCGTCGGTTGTGCGTCATGGGGAAATCGCTGTCCGTGGCGCACAACATCGCTCGGACCCGTCACACTACTTACCTGCCTAGTGACATCGCTGTGGCCGGCGAACCGCCTCTTTTCTAAGGGGGCGGTTCATTCAGCGTCACTAAGTGGCCGCCCAATAGAAGCAGAGCGGCGGAGATGAGCGGGCTGAACATCCCGCCCACCTCCTTCCTTCCTCATTACGGGCGGCCACAGGGACGGTGATGTTCCTCGTTCCTGCGGTGTCACACTTAGCGACAAACAACCTGCATCCTGCAACAGCTACGATAATCGGGATTAGAACGACGCGTCAACGATCCACAATTAGGTGAGTAATTTTGATCGTTTAACGGTCGTTGGGATGTGCGTCACGAATTCCGTGACCCCCAACGACATCTCGTTAGCGATGTGTAAAGCCCGCTTTCCCCAAACAGGCCGAAAAACACTGCTGTGGCTTATTTTCAGGGTAGGTTTTATCTTTGGGGAAATATAGTATCACCTAGTGTAATGGAGAATTGCAATTTATATAGTTTTTTTGAGGTATCTATTTCCCATATTAACTCTTTGGTAAAACTAACCTTGGAAGATGATTATTTAGGTTAGATATCAAATATGTATTTGTTTTTTTTATTTAAGTGGTGAAAAAAAATCTGAAATTAAAAATAATCAAATAAATAAGTTTGCCTGTGTCACCATTTTTGGATCTCGGGATGTTCCTATGTTTCGGGGCGTGGGGCTGTATACGCACTTATTTATTGAGCTCCGAGATGACGTTTTTTACTTACGGTACACCATTTCGGGGCAGATGTGATGTTTTTATCGCCTTTTATTGTAATAATGCAGTGAAAAGAAACCGTAATTCAGGCGTATTGACTTTTTTCTTGTTATGCCACTCAACGATCAGATTAATTTACTTCATATTTTGATAGATTTGCCTTTTACGAACGCAGCAATACCAAATCTGTGTATTTTTTAGTGCTATTATCAGTGCAGCTCCTGCTGGACATATCGGAGTCCTGGGCAAATGCAGTATTTATGCAAAGTGTGAACACGGCCTTACAGACACAGAAAGCCAGCTATCTATACATAAAACTGAGAAAGTTCTGGCTGCTGTGACTATGATGAATGAACAAGCTGAAGAAGCGGCACATAAAGGGTGAGCGGATGGCTATCACGTGATCTCACTGTGCCCCTGGCGGCCGCGCTGTGTAGGTACACATAAAGAAGTGTAGACGGAGACAGGAGCGCTCTGTAGCCCGGTGATACAGCCTGTATAATGCAGGGGCAGCAGTGACGGCCCGGACAGTACGAGCTCCGTGACCGACAGCCTCTCTGCACACAGCTCACACACACGTGGAGCCGCCGCTTCTGCAGTACAACGCTCCACTCCGTATCTTGCGCGGTCACGTGGTACAAGTCCATATAGGTCACGTGGTACAAGTCCATATAGGTCACGTGGTACACGGCTATAGCGGTCATATGACAGTCGTGACGTCAGTAAGGTCCTTGCATGGAATGATCTGCTGCCAGTGCAGACCAGAGCCGGGGACAGCTGGAAGTATCGTGCGCCAGGTATGTGTGTAGTGCCTGGATTGTATCGCGATAGTCGTGCAGTACACACCCTGCCGGGCTATATACGGACAGCGCAGTGTGACACTGACTGCGAGTCACATACAAGTGACACACATGCAAGTTTCGTCGTGTGTAAAGTGACGTATAGCCCCGATGTGACCCGGCTGTCTCCTGCGAGGGGGGGCTGCCTCCTGCGAGGGGGGGCTGCCTCCTGCGAGGGGGGGCTGTCTCCTGCGAGGGGGGGCTGTCTCCTGCGAGGGGGGGCTGTCTCCTGCGAGGGGGGGCTGTCTCCTGCGAGGGGGGGCTGTCTCCTGCGAGGGGGGGGCTGTCTCCTGTGGGCTTGGCAACTTGTGGGGGCTGTCACTTGTGGACGAGCGGACATTCTGCTCCAGCGCCTCCAGGCTCTCCCGTCTATAAGGCCCTGTGCACACTGAGTATGTGAGTTTTTTTACTTCAGTATTTGTAGCCAAAACCAGGAGTGTGTAATGAATCCAGAGGTGGAGCCCGAGTGTGTGTTCTACTTTTCCTCTGATTGTTCCCTCTTGGGTTTGGTTACAAATACTGAGAGAAAAACCTCTGTCCATAAACATCCACAGATCACTGTGTGCGGTCAGTGAGTCCCATGGTTTTGTGGCCATAGAATATCCTGTTCTCGGCAGCACGTTGTCACCAGTTCACCCCAGAACACGTGCTGCTGAGAACCAGTCTTTGAACCTGACAAATGTTTTAATTGCCAGCTTGATTAGACGGGATGATGGTTGGGGATACGCTGCACCACCCACAGACTGCGAGCTGCCGGGCGAGGTTGGGACCTGCTGGCTGCGGGGCCGGGCGAGGTTGGGACCTGCTGGCTGCGGGGCCGGGCGAGGTTGGGACCTGCTGGCTGCGGGGCCGGGCGAGGTTGGGACCTGCTGGCTGCGGGGCCGGGCGAGGTTGGGACCTGCTGGCTGCGGGGCCGGGCGAGGTTGGGACCTGCTGGCTGTGGGGCCGGGCGAGGTTGGGACCTGCTGGCTGCGGGGCCCTCGCGAGGTTGGGACCTGCTGGCTGCGGGGCCCTCGCGAGGTTGGGACCTGCTGGCTGCGGGGCCCTCGCGAGGTTGGGACCTGCTGGCTGCGGGGCCCTCGCGAGGTTGGGACCTGCTGGCTGCGGGGCCGGGCGAGGTTGGGACCTGCTGGCTGCGGGGCCGGGCGAGGTTGGGACCTGCTGGCTGCGGGGCCGGGCGAGGTTGGGACCTGCTGGCTGCGGGGCCGGGCGAGGTTGGGACCTGCTGGCTGCGGGGCCGGGCGAGGTTGGGACCTGCTGGCTGCGGGGCCGGGCGAGGTTGGGACCTGCTGGCTGCGGGGCCGGGCGAGGTTGGGACCTGCTGGCTGCGGGGCCGGGCGAGGTTGGGACCTGCTGGCTGCGGGGCCGGGCGAGGTTGGGACCTGCTGGCTGCGGGGCCGGGCGAGGTTGGGACCTGCTGGCTGCGGGGCCGGGCGAGGTTGGGACCTGCTGGCTGCGGGGCCGGGCGAGGTTGGGACCTGCTGGCTGCGGGCTGTAGTTTTACAGATTCACGATGTTGCTTTCCTCCTCCCGGCAGCCTTGGACTTTCAGTCGTAGTGGCGCGGCCTCAGTCATCGCACAGCACATAGTGAGCAGCGGCTGTAACCACAGCTCTGGTACTATAGAAAAGTAAAGAATGTGGCTGAACCGTGATAATTGGTGCTCAGAAGTCAAAATTTAACCAAGAGAGAAAAGAACTTTGGCACTCAAAAGGAAACAATGGAAAATGTGTTTCTTTTGGAAAAGATTGCTTTTATTAATGGCTTTTCGAAGACAGCCATTGACTGACAGCAGCTCTGTACTAATGAAATGCTGAGCCAGTCAGTCAGTGCCGGATGCGGTTACAGCCGGCGCTCACGATGAGCGTTTTGATAACTAAGATAACTGAAAGTCTAAGGGGTACTTTACACGCTGCAGCATCGCTAGCGTTTGCAAGCGATGTCGAGCGCAAAAGCTCCCGCCCCCGTCGTTCGTGCGACATTTGGTGCTCGCTGCCGTAGTGAACATTAACACTATGGCAGAGTCACACGCACATACCTGGTCAGCGACGTCGCTGTGACTGCCGAACCATCCCTCCCTCAAGGGGGAGGTGCGTACAGCGTCACAGCGGCGTCACTAAGCGGCCAGCCAATAGAAGCGGAGGGGTGGAGATGAGCGGCCGGAACATGCCACCCACCTCCTTCCTTCCTCATTGCCGGTGGAGGCAGGTAAGGAGATGTTCGTCGCTCCTGCGGTGTCACACATAGCGATGTGTGATGCCGCAGGAACGACAAACAACATCGTACCTGTGACAGCAGCGATATTAAGGAAATGAACGACGTTTCAACGATCATCGTTTTAGAACGTTTTTGCGCTCGTTGATCGTCGCTCATTAGTGTTACACGCTGCGATGTCGCTACCGGCACCAGATGTGCGTCAATTAATTAATTACGTGACCCCCGACGATATATCGGTAGCGGTGTCGCAGCGTGTAAAGTACCCCTAAGGCTGCCAGGAGGAGTAACATTTAATTTCCTACTGGTTATCGGCCTCACAATGCGGTCACTGTGCAGATTCAAAATGCTATTAACCTGCAGATTAACTCCATATCTGCAGGTTAATAACGGTTTTTTTTTTTTTGTTTTGTTTTTTTTTACATGACAAGTTCCCTTTTCAATGTAATTTTTCACTTGGTATTTGGTACTTGAAAAACAGCATGATATAGGGGAAGAAACCCTGATTCCAGTGATTTCACTTACTTTACTGGGTGCTGTATTAATTTAAACTTTCTTTGTCGCTCCATTGGGAGACCCAGACAATTGGGTGTATAGCTTCTGCCTCCGGAGGCCACACAAAGTATTACACTTTAAAAAGTGTAACCCCTCCCCTCTGCCTATACACCCTCCCGTGCATCACGGGCTCCTCAGTTTTATGCTTTGTGTGGAAGGAGGCACACATCCACTCATGCATTCTCATTTTAGTTAATCGGTTGGAAGAAAAGTGGGCCCCCGGCATGTTCCCTTCTCACCCCACTACGTCGGCAGTGCTGTTAAGGTTGAGGTACCCATTGCGGGTACAAAGGCCGGAGCCTCATGCCGTCTCCTTCACCATCCCTTAGCGGCTCTGGGAGAAGTGGGATCCTGAGCGGTCATCCATTCACTGGGACCGTGCTCCCTCCGCAGCCCCTGTGGGAATCTGTTGGACAGGAGTCTGTTTATCCTCAGGGACCGGGCCCTGCATCACTAAGGTACTCTGTGTCCCCATGGGGGATGTGCATGGAGCGCCTTCATCCCGGACGCTGCAGCAGCTGCTTATTTGTGACGGCCGGCGGACTTCCGCGCCGACCGCGCCTGCTTGTCGGCCGCGGTCTTAAATTTAGTCCCCGGCTTCAATTGCGGCCTAGTAGCAAAACTCCCGCCCCCGGGCCTGTTTATCAGGGGTAAGGGCGGGACTGCCGACCTGACGTCGGATGTGAGGGCCGGAGCATCCTGTATGTTTCCTCCCCCCTCACTGATCACTGTGGGGACTCCAGATTCCCGCACTTTTCTAGCGCCGCCCACGGCCCCACTCCTCCCCAGAGAGCTCCGGCAGCCATTTTTTTGGCATTCTGCCGGTGGAGGATTTCCAGGAAAGAGCTCTGCAACACTGGGAGACCTAAGGCAGGGAATCTGGAGGACACACGCTCCGCTTTTTAGTGGTCGGTAAGCCACACCGGTCACCCGGTGCTGGTCCCCTTAGGGTGCCGGAATAGATACTATATATTTATATATTTCTGTTCGGTCGGGCTGTATACCCTTTCCCATATACCCTCAGTGATCACTCTCCTAGGAGACAACAGCATGTCGTCCACAAGGAGCAAGGGTGCCAAGGCACAGGGTTATTTTGCCACCTGTACCTCTTGTGCGGCTAAGTTACCTGCGGGTTCCACCTACCCTCACTGTGAGCAATGCTCAACCTCTGTTTTGCTTGCTCAGCCGGAGCCTCGGTCACTAGGGGGCCCCTCGGTTCAGGCAGACCCCCCCTGCTCTCCCTGTACAGGCGGCAGGGACAGAGTTTGCCGTTTTTGCTGAAAAATTCTCTGAGTCACTCTCACAATCCATGGCTCAGTCTATGGACAAATGGTCTGCCAAGCTGCTTGAAGCTTTGCAGTCCAGACCGGTCCTTACACAGGCCCCGGGCCCTGTTGGATCGTCGCCTCCAGGCCCCTCTCTGTCCGCGCCGCAACGCGTTCCCAGGGGGGGCCCTAGGTCTCACGTGGAGGACTCCTGCCCGGACCACAGTCCCAGACCGGCTAAGCGGGCCCGCTGGGAATCTTCCCCGACTTCTTCACGCTGCTCGGGTTCCCAGCTTGAGGACTCTCTGGAGGACGAGGCGGACGTCGCAGCTCAGGGCTCTGACCCTGACGTTGCTCTCAATCTTGATACACCTGAAGGGGACGCCATAGTAAATGACCTTATCTCGTCCATCAACCAGGTGTTAGATATATCTCCCCCGCCGCCACCTGTAGAGGAGTTGACTTCTCAGCAGGAGAAACACCAGTTTCGGTTCCCCAAACGTACACGGAGTGCGTTTTTCGATCACTCTAACTTCAGAGATGCTGTCCAGAAGCCCAGAGCGGTTCCGGACAAGCGCTTTACTAAGCGCCTTACTGACACACGTTACCCCTTCCCCTCTGACGTAGTTAAGGGTTGGGCTCAATGTCCCAAGGTGGATCCCCCAGTCTCTAGATTGGCGGCTAGATCTGTGGTATCGGTTGCAGATGGCTCATCGCTAAAGGATGCCACTGACAGGCAGATAGAGCTCCTGGTGAAATCCATCTATGAAGCCACGGGCGCGTCTTTTGCCCCGGCTTTTGCAGCCGTGTGGGCACTCCAAGCTATCTCAGCTTGTCTGGCTGAGATTAATGCGGTCATACGTAATTCTGCTCCGCAGGTTGCGTCTTTGACTTCTCAGGCGTCAGCCTTTTCTTCCTACGCCATGAACGCAGTTCTAGACTCTGCTAGCCGTACAACGGTGGCATCCGCTAACTCTGTGGCAGTCCGCAGGGCCATGTGGCTGCGTGAATGGAAGGCAGATTCGGCTTCCAAGAGGTTCTTAACCGGTTTGCCGTTTTCTGGCGACCGCTTGTTTGGCGAACAATTGGATGAGATTATTAAGGAATCCAAGGGAAAGGACTCCTCCTTACCCCAGTCCAAACCGAAGAGACCTCAGCAACGGAAAATACAATCGAGGTTTCGGTCCTTTCGTCCCTCCGCCAAGCCTCAATCCTCTTCGTCCAGCAGGCCGGAGAAAGGCCAGAGGAACTCCTATGTGTGGCGGGCGAAGTCACGCCCCCAAAAGCCCGCCGGAGGCAATGCCTCCAAGGCGGCCTCTTCATGACTCTCGGCATCCCCGAACCGCATCCTCGGTCGGTGGCAGGCTCTCCCGCTTTTGCGACGCCTGGTGGCCACATGTTCAAGACCGATGGGTGAGAGACATTCTGTCTCACGGTTACAGGATAGAGTTCAGCTCTCGTCCCCCGACTCGTTTCTTCAGAACCTCTCCGCCCCCCGAGCGAGCCGATGCACTTTTTCAGGCGGTGAACGCTCTGAAGACAGAAGGAGTTGTGATCCCTGTTCCCCCCCCAGGAACATGGTCGCGGCTTTTACTCCAACTTGTTTGCGGTGCCAAAGAAGGACGGCTCGTTCCGTCCCGTTCTGGACCTCAAACTGCTCAACAGACATGTGAGCACCAGATGGTTTCGGATGGAATCTCTCCGCTCGGTCATCGCTTCGATGTCACAAGGAGACTTCCTAGCATCGATCGACATCAAGGATGCTTATCTCCATGTGCCGATCGCATCCGAACATCAACGCTTTTTGCGTTTCGCCATCGGGGACGAACACCTTCAGTTCGTGGCATTGCCTTTCGGCCTGGCGACAGCCCCACGGGTGTTCACCAAGGTCATGGCATCTGTTGTGGCGGTCCTACACTCTCAGGGCCACTCGGTGATTCCCTACTTAGACGATCTTCTGGTCAGGGCACCCTCTCAGATGGCGTGTCAAAACAGTCTTTCCGTCGCTCTGGCGACTCTCCAGCAGTTCGGGTGGATCATCAACTTCCCAAAATCCAAGTTGACACCGACCCAATCACTGACGTACCTTGGGATGGAGTTTCATACTCAGTCAGCGGTAGTCATGCTACCGCTGGACAAACAGCTTTCGCTGCAGGCAGGGGTGCAATCTCTTCTTCGGGGTCAGTCACACCCCTTGAGGCGCCTCATGCACTTCCTGGGGAAGATGGTGGCAGCGATGGAGGCAGTGCCCTTCGCGCAATTCCATCTGCGGCCACTCCAGTGGGACATTCTCCGCAAATGGGACAGGAGGTCGACTTCCCTCGACAGGAACGTTTCTCTTTCCCTTGCAACCAAGACGTCTCTTCAGTGGTGGCTCCTTCCCAACTCTCTGTCGCAGGAAAAATCCTTCCTACCCCCAACCTGGGCTGTGGTCACCACGGACGCGAGCCTATCAGGGTGGGGGGCGGTTTTTCTCCACCACAGGGCTCAGGGAACCTGGACTCCGATAGTCATCCCTTCAGATCAATATTCTGGAGATAAGGGCAGTGTATCTAGCCCTATTGGCCTTTCATCGGTGGCTGGAGGGCAGGCAGATCCGGATCCAGTCGGACAACGCCACTGCCGTCGCATACATCAACCACCAAGGCGGCACTCGCAGTCGTCAAGCCTTCCAGGAAGTCCGACGGATTCTGCAGTGGGTGGAAGCCACAGCTTCCACCATCTCCGCAGTTCACATCCCGGGCGTAGAAAACTGGGAAGCAGATTTTCTCAGTCGTCAGGGCATGGACGCGGGGGAATGGTCTCTTCACCCAGACGTGTTTCGAGAGATCTGTCGCCGCTAGGGAACGCCGGACGTCGATCTCATGGCGTCACGGCACAACAACAAAGTCCCGGCATTCATGGCCCGGTCTCAAGATCACAGGGCTCTAGCGGCGGACGCATTAGTTCAGGATTGGTCGCAGTTTCGACTGCCTTATGTATTTCCTCCTCTGGCGATGCTGCCCAGAGTGCTGCGTAAAATCAGGTCCGACTGTCGTCGCGCCATTCTCGTCGCCCCAGATTGGCCGAGGCGGTCATGGTACCCGGATCTGTGGCATCTCACGGTGGGTCAACCGTGGGCGCTCCCAGACCGCCCAGACTTGCTGTCACAAGGGCCGTTTTTCCATCTGAATTCTGTGGCCCTCAACCTGACTGTGTGGCCATTGAGTCCTGGCTCCTAGCGTCCTCAGGGTTATCTCAGGATGTCATTGCCACCATGAGACAGGCCAGGAAACCAACGTCCGCCAAGATCTATCACAGGTCTTGGAGGATCTTCTTATCCTGGTGCTCTGATAAGGGTTTTACTCCCTGGCCTTTTGCCTTACCCACTTTTCTTTCATTCCTTCAATCCGGAATGGACAAGGGATTGTCTCTCGGCTCTCTCAAGGGACAAGTATCGGCGCTATCCGTATTTTTTCAAAAGCGTCTAGCCAGGCTTCCGCAGGTCCGCACGTTCCTGCAGGGAGTTTGCCACATAGTCCCACCTTACAAGCGTCCGCTGGAACCCTGGGACCTTAACAGGGTGCTAACGGCTCTTCAGAAACCACCTTTCGAGCCGCTGCGGGATGTCTCTCTATCACGTCTTTCGCAGAAGGTGGCATTTCTAGTGGCAGTTACATCGCTCCGTAGAGTGTCGGAGCTGGCAGCGCTGTCATGCAAAGCCCCCTTCCTGGTTTTTCACCAGGATAAGGTGGTTCTGCGTCCTGTTCCGGAATTTCTCCCTAAGGTGGTATCTCCTTTTCATCTCAATCAGGATATCTCCTTACCTTCATTTTGCCCTAATCCAATTCACCAATGTGAAAAGGATTTGCACTCCTTAGATCTAGTGAGAGCACTCCGACACTACGTGTCTTGCACGGCGCCCCTGCGTCGTTCAGATGCGCTCTTTGTCCTTGTCGCTGGCCAGCGTAAGGGTTCGCAGGCTTCCAAGTCAACCTTGGCTCGGTGGATCAAGGAACCGATTCTCGAAGCCTACTGTTCTTCTGGGCTTCCGCTTCCTTCAGGGCTGAAAGCCCATTCTACCAGAGCCGTGGGTGCGTCCTGGGCATTGCGGCACCGGGCTGCGGCTCAGCAGGTGTGTCAGGCAGCTACCTGGTCTAGTCTGCACACTTTCACGAAACCCTATCAAGTGCATACCTATGCTTCGGCAGACGCCAGTCTAGGTAGGCGAGTCCTTCAGGCGGCGGTTGCCCACCTGTAAGAGGGGGCTGTTTTTCGGCTCTTTTTATTGAGGTATTCTTTTACCCACCCAGGGACTGCTTTTGGACGTCCCAATTGTCTGGGTCTCCCAATGGAGCGACAAAGAAGAAGGGAATTTTGTTTACTTACCGTAAATTCCTTTTCTTCTAGCTCCTATTGGGAGACCCAGCACCCGCCCCTGTTCCCTTCGGGCTGGTTTTTCTTTTGTGTACACATGTTGTTCATGTTGAATTGTTCTTTTGGTCCATGGTTTCAGTTCTCCGAACATCCTTCGGATTGAATTTACCTTAGACCAGTTTATAAGTTTCCTCCTTCCTGCTTTTGCACCAAAACTGAGGAGCCCGTGATGCACGGGAGGGTGTATAGGCAGAGGGGAGGGGTTACACTTTTTAAAGTGTAATACTTTGTGTGGTCTCCGTAGGCAGAAGCTATACACCCAATTGTCTGGGTCTCCCAATAGGAGCTAGAAGAAAAGGAATTTACGGTAAGTAAACAAAATTCCCTTCTTTTTTTTTTTTTTTATTATCTGCTACAGATCTACCAGTTCTCTGAATGCTGAGCTCTGTGTAACCCCATCCACAGTACTGATTGGCAACTTTGTGTACCCTATTCATAGGCAGAAATCGGTAATCAGTGGTGTGGGTGAGGTTAAACAGAGGTCATGAATAGTGAGGACTACCTGGCACCAGGTTTTCTAGTCCTCTAGGGAAAATGAGAAAACTTATGGCGCTTCCTAACAGACAAATGTGAACAGGTGCAAAGTGATCATGCATGTCCAAATTCCTGGACTCAGTGTTTGCATTCTTTACCTTCTCAGAGTGCAGCTGTATATTTGTTAGACTCTAATGATTATCTGCTGATAAAACGGTGATTTTATCAAAACGACAGCAAACAGCCCTGTAAGTGACACATTGCTGGAATCGGGGTCTCTTTCCCTACATTGTGCGTCTCTAGATACCAAAAGCCTGATAACAGATTTCCTTTAATGCTTCGTTCCTACTTTTAGTGTTTTGGGACAAATGGAATAACGTCACCAACGGATCCATTGCATGAATGATTCTAATGTAAGCAGAGGGATGCCGTGGATTATTGCAGGATCCTGGGGTCATATACATCATGTAGACCTTTTTTTTTTTTTCTGTTTTAAAACCGGGCACAAAATGGAATCCAGAGTCCCCTCCGCTTTCTACTTACGGGGGATGAGGATTTCTGCTATGAGCCATAAAATGAGCGTCTTTGTAGGAGTGGATTCTGGCGTAAATGTAAGGCCGGTTTCACACATCCGGACTGGATATAATATGGCTTCTCCCTGCAGCGTCCTGGCCATCCGCATCTTCTCTGACATACAATCAGCCTGATGGGGGCTGTCTGGGCACTTGTTGAGTTTTTGTGTCCCCCGTCTGTTACATGACATTATTTGCCTGTGTGGTGCCGGTCACTTGTGCCGAGTTATCAATTATTTCCCTGGTTACTGTGTAAATTGTAATTTCTACATAGTTGCCAAGTAGGTTGCAGTGTTAGCTCATGTGTCCGCAGCGATGGCCGCCGGCTGCAGTGGTTAATGTGTCAGTGTTTGGATTGCAGTCACATTATACGTCTTCAGTCCTCTTGTTTCTGGCCATGCTTCAGATTCTCTAAAAAAGACCTGATCAAAGTCTAATCCAGATTGCTAAACTTCAGTGCAGTCATGGCTCCCCCCAGGCATGCTGTAGTGGGGCGGCTTCAGGGCTGAAAAGTAATTTCTTTATTTCTTCAGTTGGATTCTTGTACTCTGTGCTTACTGATCCTTTCCTGCTTTGCAGAAATAATTGTATCTTGGATGGAAACTTTCTCTCAATTCTTCATTCTCAACATTTTGGGTTCCTGTGTGTAAATGAAATTCCTAATGCATGCACCTAAATAATAATTTTCATCATTACCATTTTTCATATCCACAAGATTTGGTGATTTGTGACATTATATAATCTGTACTTTTTTTTGTTTTTGATCATTTGTATTAATTTTATGTTTTATTCTCTAATTTCAGGAGTAAAGTTCTACGTGTACAGAAGAAAAAATGCTGCTGAGTCCAGTCATTTCCAAACTGGCCGGGAAGAGAGTCGTGCTAGCCAGCGCATCTCCTCGGAGGCAAGATATACTCTCCAACGTGGTAAGACAGGCATACACCCAGCACATTTCCCTGCTCACATTATACTGCTGCCTTTTTTCATTGAAAGTCATTAGGGATGAACCTAAGCAGTATATGTCTCCTGCACCCGGCCGAGAGCTGCGCTAGGCCCTTATTACTTATTGCTAAAGTCATGATTGACTCCCATTCTGGGAGATCAGGAAAGTAAAGTGTGTAGGATATTTTATAAACAGTGAGCAAACAAATCCGTATTAGTTTCAGGGGTCCCAGCGACAAGACTCCCAGCAATCTGTACCATATTTTTCAGAATATAAGACGCTCCCTGGTTTTAGAGGAGGAAAATAGGAAAATAAAATTTTAAGCACAAAATGTGGTCATGACACACTGCAATAGGGCGACGATTTGCTGCTGACACTATTATGGGGGTAATGTCCCCAAATTCTCTACTAAGGTACCCCAGCCTGGTAATGATCCTCCTGCCTTGTATATGATCCCCATCCTTATATATCTGTAACCCATCCTGGTATATATTCCCATCCTGCTATATACTGCCATCATGGTATAGCCCCCATCCTGCTACATAGTGCCATTCTGGTATATGCCCTTATCCTGCTATATACTGCCATCCTGCTATATACCCCCATTCTGGTATATGCCCCCATTGTGCTATATACCCCCATTGTGCTATATACCCCCATTGTGCTATATACCACCATCATGATATAACCCCCATCCTGCTACATAGCGCCATTCTGTTATATACCCCCATCCATCGTGCTGTATACCCCCATCCATCGTGCTGTATACCCCCATCCATCGTGCTGTATACCCCCATCCATCGTGCTGTATACCCCCATCCATCGTGCTGTATACCCCCATCCATCGTGCTGTATACCCCCATCCATCGTGCTGTATACCCCATCCTGCTATATGGCCTGCATCATGTGGCACACAAAAAAAACAAACGTTTATACTCTCCTTTCCTCGCTCCATGCAGCATCTCTCCTCTTCCTGTCAGTTCCGGCAGCAGCGCCACTGGAGTGTGGAGCAGTCATCGTTATCTGCAGCATCGCGATCTCCTCCTGTCTGCCTGTCAGCTGACCTGTGTGGAGGCTAGCGGTGCGCACAGGGATGACGTCATCGCTGTGAGCACCGCTCTCTACACACAGGTCAGCTGGCCGGCAGACAGGAGGAGATTGCGATGCTGCAGGCAACGGTGACGGGTGAGTATACTGATTCACTGCCCCCCGTGCTGATGATGATGCGCAGGGGGGCAGTGAATACAGCCGCACATGATCACTCCAGGCTGTAGTTGCCAGGGGTGATCACGCGGGCCGGCTCTTTACTATGCGCGCACCCTCCGCCCATCATCCCGCCCACCTGTCAACTTCAGCGCTGAGAGATGATGGGTGGGATGATGGGCGCGCATATGAAATGAGCGGGCCCACGTGGTCACAGCAGGCTGCTTCAGCCTGCTCATGCCCCCGATGACCCGCTCCACCGCAGCACCCTCATTCCCCGCAGCCACATTCAGACTATAAGACACACCCCCCCACTTTTCCCCAACATTTGGAGAAAAAAAAAGTACGTCTTATAGTCCGAAAAATACGGTAAGTTAGGCCCCTTTCGCACATCAGTTTTTTGCAATCAGTCACAATCCGCTTTCTCGACGGATCCGTCGCAGATTGTGGCAAAACTGATGTGACGGATCCGTTTTTTGACGGATCCGACTAGCTGGGGGCTAAATAATACTTGGAGCATGCTCCTTTAAAAAAACGGAATCTGTCACCGGAGTCCATCATTTGCCGAATGACGACAGATCCTGCGCCCATAGGCTTCCATTCTACCAAACAATGGACGGCGATGGATCCGTCGCTGTCCGTTTTTTCGACGTGCACAAAAAACTTTATTGTGGACGTCATCTCCGTCCGGACAAAGATTTTTCGATGATCCATCGAACGGATGTGACATAAGGTCATCCATCGCAATCCGTCGCTAATACAAGTCAATGAGAAAAAAAACTGATTTTTTTTTTTTAAATTTGATGGATTGTGACTGATGGCAAAAAACTGATGTGTGAAAGGGGCCTTATGCTCTGTCATGTAAATTGGTAATGAAACATTAAAACTCAGATAATTACTGTAAAGGGTACTTTACAAGCTGCGATATCTGTACTGATATCGCTAGAGAGCGTACCCGCCTCCGTTGGTTGTGCATCACGGGCAAATCACTGCCCGTGGCGCACAACATCGCTAACACCCATCACACTACTTACCTTCCCTGCGACGACGCTCTGGTCGGCGATCTGCCTCCTTTCTAAGGGGGCGGTTCGTGCGGCGTCACATGGCAGCCGTCCAATAGCAGAGGAGGGGCGGAGATGAGCGGCCACCAACCTCCTTCCTTCCTCATTGCCGGTGGATGCAGGTAAGCAGATGTTTGTCGCTCCTGCGGTGTCATATGTAGTGATGTGTGCTGCCGCAGGAACGACGAACAACATCGTACCTGCAGCAGCAACGATATTTGGAAAAGGAGCGACGTGTCAACGAGCAACGATTTTTCATATTTTTGCGATCGTGGTGTCACACGCTGCGATGTCGCTAACGGCGCCGGATGTGCGTCACTAACGACGTGACCCCGACAATATATCTGTAGAGATGTCGCAGCGTGTAAAGCACCCTTAAGTCTTAAACACTCAATACAGTTTTTTCTTTTATTGGTTATTTACTTCCAATACACAAAATTAGGCAAATTCTTTTCTATGTTATAAATGTATTCTGATCTTTGTCTTTTTGCTCTGTGGTTGTTTAGCCCGTTTGGAAATGTATCATACATGTACATGTCACCTCTGGTGTGGGGTCGTGGATTGTGCTCAGGAACTGACCCTGCACAGAACGACTGTTCAAACAAAGTACAAGTGTCGGTGCATCATGGCGCGGCCAATTCATCTGCTTGTATTTCCTGTATCTCCACCCTCCCCACGTCATTGATGGCTCTGGCCTCATAGAGCCATCACAAGGTGTACTTAAATGTTTGGCAGTGCCATGATGCACAGAGCTTCTTTACTTGGTTTCAACAGTGGTTCTCTGCTTACCGTCTCTTTAAAGGGAACTTGTTGTGAGAAAAATGCTACTAATCTGCAGATATGGGATTGAGTGGTAGCTGTGACCACGCTCCAGCACTGACTGACAGCTAGCTTAGCAGTGCATCAGTACAGAGCCGGCTGTCAGTCAGTACAGGGGACACAGTTACAGCCACATATCACTATGCACTGAGCCGTGACTGATCCCTACTGCCCACATCACTATGACTGAGGCTGCCAGGAGGAATTACCGTATTTTTCGGACTATAAGACGCACCTGACCATAAGACGCACCCTGGTTTTAGAGGAGGAAAATAGGAAAATAAAACTTTAAGCAAAAAAATGTGGTCATGACACACTGTAATGGGACGAGGATCTGCTGCTGACACTGTTATGGGGGTAATGTCCCCAAATTCTCTACTAAAGTACCCCATCCTGGTAATGATCCTCCTGCCTTGTATATGATCCTGCTCATATACCCCATCCTGTTCATATACCCCCATCCATCCTGCTCATATACCCCCATCCTGTTCATGTACCCCCCCATCCATCCTTCTCATATACTGCTATCCTGTTCATATACCCCCATCTTGTTCATATACCCCCCATCCATCCTGCTCATATACTCCCATCCTGCTCATATACTCCCATCCTGTTCATATTCCCCCATCCATCCTGCTCATATACTGCTATCCTGTTCATATACCCAATCCTGTTCATATACCCCCCATCCATCCTGTTAATATACCCCCCATCCTGCTATATGCCCCCATTGTGCTCATATACCATCCTGGTATATGGCCTGTATCCTATAGCACAGAGAAAAAAAAACCAAACATTTATACTCACCTTTTCCTCACTCCCTGCAGCACCTATCATCTTCCTCTCTGCAGTGTGCAGCACGCGATGTCTTCCTGTCTGTGCCGATCAGCTGACCAGCACAGATCAGCTGACCAGCACAGATCAGCTGACCAGCACAGATCAGCTGACCAGCACAGATCAGCTGACCAGCACAGATCAGCTGACCGGCACAGACAGGAAGACATCGCGTGCAGCAGGGGGTCGGCTCCACACACGGGGACGGGTGAGTGTACTGATTCACTGCACCCCGCACTGATGCTGACCGCGCGGGGAGCAGTGAATACAGCCGCACATGATCACTCCAGGCTGTAATTGCCAGGGGTGATCATGCGGCCCGGATCTTTACTATGCGCGCGTCCCCGCTCGTCCTCCCGCCCACCTGTCAGCGCCGGCTTCTGCGCTGAGAAATGGGCGGGAGGATGGGCGTGCATATGTAATGAGCGGGTCCACGTGGTCACAGCAGGCTGCTACAGCCTGCTCGTGCCCCCGATGACCCGCTCCACTGCAGCACCTCATTCCCCGCAGCCACAGTCAGACCATAAGACGCACCCCCAACTTTCCCCCAACATTTGGGGGGAAAAAAGTGCGTCTTATGGTCCGAAAAATACGGTAAGCTCATATCCTCTTTTGGGCTGTGTGCGCATGTTGAGTAATAGCATGCATTTACGCTGAGTATTGCACTGCAGCGTAAATGCATGCGTCCTGCGTCCCTCTGCACAGTCTATGAAGATTGTGCATGACACGTGCGCACGATGCTCTTATGAACGCAGCGATTTGGGTGCTAAAATTTTGACCCAAATCCGTACATTCATAAAATGAGCATGTCAATTATTCCGTGCGCTATGGATGCAGCTCCCCTCTGTTTATGGTGGGGGCATCCATTACGCAGTGTTTCTGCAGCGACTTGAAGCGCACATGTGCTGTCAAATCGCTGCAGAATATTCAACAGTTGCGTGCGCATGAGCCCTTTCAGTGTCACTGCCACACCGCATCAGAACACTATTACTCTGCAGATTAACCCCATGTCTGCAGGTTAATAGCATTTTTTTTTCCATGACAGATTCCCATGAACCACTCCTGATGCCAATCACAGCAGCTTTTAAGTTCTTTCCATGGGGTGCGATGAGTTTTAAATTGCCCATCTTTGTATTCCATCCCAGCAGTGCAGTTGCACAGTCCTGATGGAGACACCAAGGCCCTTTCTGCCATGTCATCTCACGGACTTTACTTCAGTGCTACGTATTGTATTGTGCAAAGGATCAAGCAGTCATATGTTCTAATCCCCTAGGTGGACTAAAGATATGCAAAAAAAAAAAAAAAAAAGTTTAAACTTTTTTCTTTTTCGCTCTATTGGGAGACCCAGACAATTGGGTGTATAGGCTATGCCTCCGGAGGCCGCACAAAGTACTACACTTAAAAGTGTTAGGCCCCTCCCCTTCTGCCAATACACCCCCCGTGCTCCCACGGGCTGCTCAGTTTTTTGCTTTGTGCGAAGGAGGTCAGACACGCACAGCACAGCTCCACAGATTAGTCAGCAGCAGCTGCTGACTAGGTCGGATGGAAGAAAAGTGGGCCCATATAGGGCCCCCAGCATGCTCCCTTCTCACCCCACTTTTGTCGGCGGTGTTGTTAAGGTTGAGGTATCCATTGCGGGTACGGCGGCTGGAGCCCACATGCTGTTTTTCCTTCCCCATCCCCCTTAGGGCTCTGGGTGAAGTGGGATCTTATCGGTCTCCAGGCACTGAGACCGGGCTTCATCCACAACTCCTGTGGAGCCTGATGGATAGGAGCCGATACCGTTCAGGGACATGGCCCTGCATCTTAAAGGTACTCTGTATCCCTATGGGGACCGCGCACGGCATCACCTCAGCTTTGCTGGGTGTGCTAGTGCACCGGGGACCGCGGCGCTGACCGGGTCTATATGTGCCATTACACACTCAGCGTCGCTGAGTGTGTTTATATGTAAGGGCTACCGCACTGACCGCCGTTGCCACGGGACACTGCGGCGCGGCTGGGACTTGTAGTTCGCCGGGGACTTTCACGCGACCGCGCTTTTACGGCGGCCGCGTTTATTACTACAGTCCCCGGCTTCATTGCGGCCTAGTTTCCCTTTTTTTCTCCCGCCCTCAGCCCTGACAGGCAGGGGAAGGGCGGGACGCTGCACGGAGCGAGCAGCAATGAGGGCTGGAGTATGATTTACATGCTCCACTCCCCTCACTGTACACAGTATGAGTGCCCGTTTCGCGCTCTTTCTAGGCCACGCCCACAGCTTCCTCAGCTCGTCAGGACGCCTCAGCCATTCCTGTCAGCTCCACCGACGCTGCAGAGAGGGACATATTCATGGGAGACCCAGACACGGTCTCTGGTGGCCTCACAACCGCTTAGGCGGCTGGTAAACAGCACATGTGGTGCTAGCCCCATGGTGCTGTATTGTATGGGTACATTGTTTGTGTACTGTATATAATTTACACTGTATGAGCACAGTTCTTTCTGGCTATATACCCTATTGTGTTACTCAGGGAAAACTATAGCATGGCGCCCATAAAAGGCAGGGGTGCCAAAACACAGGCTTATTATGCTGCCTGCGCCGCATGTAAGACCCAGCTACAGGCAGGTTCCACTGACCCTCATTGTGTACAGTGTTCGACCCCTGTGACACTTCCTCAGCCGGATCCTCTGCTAAGAGGGGCCCAGGGGGAGCCACCTGTTGACACTGTCCAGGTGACGGGGACTGAGTTTGCAGCCTTTAAGGATCAACTCTCTGAGACTATGGCTAAGATACTAGAAGCCTTGCAGTCCAGACCGGTATCTCAGCAAAGGGACTCTGTTGAATCATTGTTCCCTGACCCCCCTCAGTTGGACCAACAATGTCCTCACGGGGTATCTCATACATCCCAGACGGAGGGTTCGGACTTAGAACCTAGCCCCAGATCGTCTAAGCGAGCCCGCTTAGAATTTCCCTCGACATCATATTGTTTAGGGTCTCAGCGGGGGGATTCTCTGGTTGATGATGCGGAAACAGCTGATCAGGATTCTGATCCTGGGAGCGCTCTCAATCTTAATTCTCCAGACGGGGACGCCATAGTGAATGATCTTATTGCATCCATTCATCAGTTGCTGGATATTCTTCCCTCAGCCCCTCCGGCGGAGGAGTCTGATTCTCAGCAGGAGAAATTTCGCTTCAGGTTCCCCAAGCGTACACAGAGTATGTTTCTAGACCACTCTGATTTCAGAGAGGCAATCCAGAATCACCATGCTTGTCCGGATAAGCGTTTCTCTAAGCGCCTTAAGGATACACGTTATCCTTTTCCCCCGGAAGTGGTTAAAGGTTGGATTCAATGTCCCAAAGTGGATCCTCCAATCTCCAGACTGGCGGCTAGATCCATACTTGCAGTGGAAGATGGGGCCTCGCTTAAAGATGCCACTGACAGGCAGATGGAGCTCTGGATGAAATCCATCTATGAAGCTATCGGAGCTTCTTTTGCCCCAGCATTCGCAGCCGTATGGGCGCTACAAGCTATATCAGCAGGTCTAGCGAAAATTGAAGCGGCCGCGCCACAAGTGGCTTCCATTACCTCCCAGACCTTGGCAATTGCGTCTTACGCTATGAATGCTGTCCTGGACTCTGTGAGCCGTACGGCAGTTGCGACCGCCAATTCGGTAGTAGTCCGCAGGGCCTTGTGGCTACGGGAGTGGAAGGCAGATTCCGCTTCCAAAAAAGCGTTTAACCGGTTTGCCAATTTCTGGCGACAGGCTCTTTGGCGAGCGCCTGGATGAAATCATCAAACAATCCAAGGGAAAGGATACATCCTTACCCCAGCCCAAGCAGAACCTCTCCCAACAGAGGAGAGGGCAGTCGAGGTTTTGGTCCTTTCGGGGCGCGGGCAGGTCCCAATTCTCCTCGTCCAAAAGGTCTCAGAAAGAACAAAGGAACTCTGATTCATGGCGGTCTAAGTCACGTCCTAAAAAGGCCATTGGGAGCACCGCTAACAAAGCGGCTGCCTCATGACTTCTACCTCCTCTAGTAGCATCCTCGGTCGGTGGCAGGCTCTCCCGCTTTTGCGACACCTGGCTGCCACAAATAAAAGACCGCTGGGTGAGAGACATTCTGTCTCACGGTTACAAGATAGAGTTCTCTCTCGTCCCCCGACTCGATTCTTCAGGTCTTCTCCGCCTCCCGAGAGAGCCGAGGCTCTTCTGCAGGCGCTGGGCACTCTGAAGGCAGAAGGAGTGGTGGTCCCTGTTCCTCTTCATCAACAGGGCCACGGTTTTTACTCCAACTTGTTTGTGGTCCCAAAGAAGGACGGGTCTTTCCGTCCTGTCCTAGACCTGAAACTTCTCAACAAACACGTAAAGACCAGGCGGTTCCGGATGGAATCCCTTCGCTCCGTCATCGCCTCAATGTCCCAAGGAGATTTCCTTGCATCGATCGATATCAAAGATGCTTATCTCCACGTTCCGATTGCCCCAGAGCACCAGCGCTTCTTGCGCTTCGCCATAGGAAACGAACACCTGCAGTTCGTGGCACTGCCATTCGGCCTGGCAACAGCCCCACGGGTTTTCACCAAGGTTATGGCTACTGTAGTAGCGGTCCTCCATTCTCAGGGTCACTCGGTGATCCCGTACTTGGACGATCTGTTGATCAAGGCACCCTCTCTAGATGCATGCCAACACAGCCTCGACGCTACCCTGGAGACTCTCCAGAGTTTCGGGTGGATCATCAATTTTCCAAAGTCAAATCTGACACCGGCCCAATCGCTCACATACCTTGGCATGGAGTTTCATACCCTCTCAGCGATAGTGAAGCTTCCGCTGATCAAGCAGCGGTCACTACAGACAGGGGTACAATCTCTCCTTCAAGGCCAGTCACACCCCTTGAGGCGCCTCATGCACTTCCTGGGGAAGATGGTGGCAGCAATGGAAGCAGTCCCTTTCGCGCAGTTTCACCTGCGTCCTCTTCAATGGGACATCCTACGCAAATGGGACAGGAAGCCGACGTCCCTCGACAGGACCGTCTCCCTCTCTCAGGCGACCAAAGCTTCCCTTCGGTGGTGGCTTCTTCCCACTTCATTGTCGAAGGGGAAATCCTTCCTACCCCCATCCTGGGAAGTAGTCACGACGGACGCAAGTCTGTCAGGGTGGGGAGCGGTTTTTTCTCCACCACAGGACTCAGGGTACGTGGACCCGGCAAGAGTCCTCGCTTCAGATCAATGTTCTGGAAATTCGGGCAGTGTATCTTGCCCTGAAAGCGTTCCAGCAGTGGCTGGAAGGCAAGCAGATCCGAATTCAGTCGGACAATTCTACAGCGGTGGCATACATCAACCACCAAGGCGGCACACTCAGTCGACAAGCCTTCCAGGAAGTCCGGCGGATTTTGATGTGGGTGGAAGCCACGGCCTCCACCATATCCGCAGTTCACATCCCAGGCGTGGAAAACTGGGAAGCAGATTATCTCAGTCGCCAGGGCATGGACGCAGGGGAATGGTCCCTTCACCCGGACGTGTTTCAGGAGATCTGTTGCCGCTGGGGGGTGCCGGACGTCGACCTCATGGCGTCCCGGCACAACAACAAGGTACCAACGTTCATGGCACGGTCTCAAGATCCCAGAGCTCTGGCGGCAGACGCCTTAGTTCAGGATTGGTCGCAGTTTCAGCTCCCTTATGTGTTTCCTCCGCTGGCACTGTTGCCCAGAGTGTTACGCAAGATCAGGGCCGACCGCCGCCGCGCCATCCTCGTCGCTCCAGACTGGCCGAGGAGGTCGTGGTACCCGGATCTGTGGCATCTCACGGTCGGCCAACCGTGGGCACTACCAGACCGACCAGACTTGCTGTCTCAAGGGCCGTTTTTCCATCTGAATTCTGCGGCCCTCAACCTGACTGTGTGGCCATTGAGTCCTGGATCCTAGCGTCTTCAGGGTTATCTCAAGAAGTCATTGCCACTATGAGACAGGCTAGGAAACCAACGTCCGCCAAGATTTATCACAGGACGTGGAAAATTTTCCTGTCGTGGTGCTCTGCTCAGGGTTTTTTCTCCCTGGCCATTTGCATTACCTACTTTTCTGTCCTTCCTTCAATCTGGACGGGAAAAGGGTTTGTCGCTCGGTTCCCTTAAGGGACAAGTTTCAGCGCTCTCTGTGTTTTTCCAGAAGCGCCTAGCTAGACTTCCACAGATACGCACGTTCCTGCAGGGTGTTTGTCACATCGTTCCACCTTACAAGCGGCCGTTAGAACCCTGGGATCTAAACAGGGTGCTGATGGTTCTTCAGAAACCACCATTCGAGCCAATGAGATATATTTCTCTCTCACGCCTTTCGCAGAAAGTGGTTTTTCTAGTAGCAGTCACTTCACTTCGGAGAGTGTGTGAGCTAGCAGCGTTGTCGTGCAAAGCCCCTTTTCTGGTTTTTCACCAGGACAAGGTGGTTCTACGTCCGGTTCCGGAGTTTCTCCCTAAGGTGGTATCCCCCTTTCATCTCAATCAGGATATTTCCTTACCCTCTATTTATCCTCATCCAGTTCACCAAGGTGAAAAGGATTTGCATTTGTTAGATCTGGTGAGAGCACTCAGACTCTACATTTCTCGTACGGCGCCCCTGCGCCGCTCGGATGCACTCTTTGTCCTTGTCGCTGGCCAGCGTAAAGGGTCACAGGCTTCCAAATCAACCCTGGCTCGGTGGATCAAGGAGCCAATTATCGAAGCTTACCGTTCGGCTGGGCTTCCGGTTCCCTCAGGGCTGAAGGCCCATTCTACCAGAGCCGTGGGAGCGTCCTGGGCTTTGAGGCACCAGGCTGCGGCTCAACAGGTGTGTCAGGCGGCTACCTGGTCGAGCCTGCACACTTTCACGAAGCACTATCAGGTGCATACCTATGCTGCGGCGGATGCCAGCCTAGGTGGACGAGTCCTTCAGACGGCGGTTGCCCACCTGTAGGAAAGGGCCGTTTTACGGCTCTCTTACGAGGTATTATTTTACCCACCCAGGGACTGCTTTTGGACGTCCCAATTGTCTGGGTCTCCCAATAGAGCGAAAAAGAAGGGAATTTTGTTTACTTACCGTAAATTCCTTTTCTTCTAGCTCTAATTGGGAGACCCAGCACCCGCCCCTGTTTTTTTGTGTACACATGTTGTTCATGTTGAATGGTTTCAGTTCTCCGAGTTTCCTTCGGATTGAAGTTAAACCAGTTTATAATTATTTTTTCCTCCTTCTTGCTTTTGCACCAAAACTGAGCAGCCCGTGGGAGCACGGGGGGTGTATTGGCAGAAGGGGAGGGGCCTAACACTTTTAAGTGTAGTACTTTGTGCGGCCTCCGGAGGCATAGCCTATACACCCAATTGTCTGGGTCTCCCAATTAGAGCTAGAAGAAAAGGAATTTACGGTAAGTAAACAAAATTCCCTTCTTTTTTTTTTTTTTTTCGTTTAAAAAAAAAAACAATTGTTCACCTCCATTATCTATTCTGTAAATGAAAAGAATATTTAGTATATTTAGTATTTGTAAAAGGCAGATGTCAAAATCTAAAACTGTTTAAAATACTGGTAATTTGCAGGTAAAGGGCATTTAAATCATGTCCGTCAGGCTTTACTGGAGCAGCGGCTACTGGGAGAAAATGAAGTTAAATCCTCAGTGCAGCCGCTGGCTTCCAGTCATCAGGGTGATGCCGGGGCACTATTTAAGTCACTGATCACCATACACTGAGTGTGCTGTAATCACTTCACTTGCAGTGTATGTGCACAGCAAGTGGGTAATCAATGTTCAGTGATTTTGATGGAAAAAAAAACAAAAAAAACAAACGCCAGGATAGAAATTTTTCTTTTTATTACGTCTCCCTCAATTTTGCTTCACAAATCAAGATCCACTGCTGGCAGTTCTCTTTTGTAGGTGACAACCAAAGATGTTCCCGATGTGTTGGGTGGGAGACAAGTCTGGAGAAGCTGCAGGCCATGGCTGCATGTTTAGGCCTCTCAGGCTACTCAGTGGCATGAGCAGCATGCTGCCTAGATAGCCTGTCCCGTGACAGTGACTGCAATAGAAAATGTATCCACTTGATTGTCTCATGGCACACTGGAATAAGTGTCTGGATAGATGGCCTCCTTCTCCCCTTCCCCCAGTACCACTCACATCAAGCTGTGCATTTCTGTCCACTGCTTCGGTGTAATGTGCTGACTATGACTGGAGCAGGAGCCACTCTCCACTAAACTGGTGAGGTGTTTGGTATGCCGTCGTTCTCACTCTGAGTGCGGGCCACAGTGTCCTCTACAGTATATACAAAGGTGACGACCCCCTCTATTTGTCCACATAAATAAAAGCCTTACCATGACATGCTATCAACCACGTGGTGGTAGTATTGTGGATGCAAACTGACCCCTCACACATTAAAAGGGTTCTCCAAGAATTGGTATAAAATGAATAATACACATTTAATTTTTAATAAGGCATGCTTTATCTTATGCTCTGTCAGGATATTAAAGATGGCAACTGCCTGAAATAAGTGTGCACCTGTCCTAGATTTCAGAGGACACGCAGTAGAGCGGGCTACAGAAAGACATCTGCTCGAGACAGAATTCAGAACAACGTCCCGTCAGGCATCGTGAACTCACATTCTTCTGAACATGTACATCCTCTCAGCCAGCCTGACAGGTTAAGTGCTGGGAGGACGCCTGTCTCACAAAGCAGATGATCTTCACACAGCCCGTCCACCGAAGAGTGAGTGACAAAAAAATGTATCAAAAGAAGGGAATTTTGTTACTTACCGTAAATTCCTTTTCTTCTAGCTCTTATTGGGAGACCCAGACGATTGGGTATAGCTACTGCCCTCCGGAGGCCACACAAAGCACTACACTAAAAAGTGCAAGGCCCCTCCCCTTCTGGCTATACCCCCCCGTGATATCACGGGTTCTCCAGTTTTAGTGCCAAAGCAAGAAGGAGGAAAGCCAATAACTGGTTTAAACAAATTAACTCCGAGTAACATCGGAGAACTGAAAAACCGTTCAACATGAACAACATGTGTACCCGCAAACAACAAAAAAATCCCGAAGGACAACAGGGCGGGTGCTGGGTCTCCCAATAAGAGCTAGAAGAAAAGGAATTTACGGTAAGTAACAAAATTCCCTTCTTCTTCAGCGCTCTATTGGGAGACCCAGACGATTGGGACGTCCAAAAGCTGTCCCTGGGTGGGTAAAGAAATACCTCATGTTAGAGCTGCAAGACAGCCCTCCCCTATGGGGAAGCCACTGCCACCTGCAGGGCTCTTCTACCTAGGCTGGCGTCCGCCGAAGCATAGGTATGCACCTGATAATGTTTGGTGAAAAAATGTGCAGGCTCGACCAGGTAGCTGCCTGGCACACCTGTTGAGCCGTAGCCTGGTGTCGTAATGCCCAAAACGCATCTACGGCTCTGGTAGAATGGACTTTCAGCCCTGAAGGAACCGGAAGCCCCGCAGAACGGTAGTCTTCAAGAATTGGTTCTTTGATCCATCGAGTCATGGTGGCTTTAGAAACCTGCAACCCCTTGCGCGTACCAGCGACAAGGACAAAAAATGCATCAGAGCGGCGCATGGGCGCCGTGCGGGAAATGTAGATTCTGAGTGCTCTCACCAGAACTAACAACTGTAAATCCTTTTCATACCGGAGAACCGGATGAGAACAAAAGGAAGGAAAGGGTATATCCCGATTAAGAAGAAACGCGGATACAACCTTAGGGAGAAACTCCTGAATAGGGCGCAGCACTACCTTGTCCTGGTGGAACACTAGGAAGGGAGTCTTGAATGACAGAGCCGCCAGCTTAGACACTCGCCGAAGCGACGTGATCGCAACCAGAAAGGCCACTTTCTGTGACAGGCGCGAAAGGGAAACTTCCCTCAGAGGCTCGAAATGCGGCTTCTGGAGAGCAATTAGTACCCTGTTCAGATCCCATGGATCTAACGGCCGCTTGTACGGGGGCACAATATGACAAACCCCCTGTAGTAACGTGCGCACCTTAGGAAGACGTGCTAGACGCTTCTGAAAAGAACACGGATAGTGCCGAGACTTGCCCTTAAAGGGAGCCGAGCGACCAACCTCTTTCCCAACCAGATTGCAGGAGGGAAGGCAAAGTAGGCAATGCCGATGGCCAGGGAGACCCTCCCTGAGCAGAACACTAAGATAAGAATATCTTCCACGAGTTGTGGTAGATCTTGGCAGACCGCGGCTGGCTAGCCCGTCTCATGGTGGCAATGACGTCGTGCTCACGGTCGACCGACGGTGAGATGCCACAGATCACGGTACCACGACCTCCCCGGCCAGTCTGGGGCGACGAGGATGGTGTGGCAGCAATCGGTAGCTGGAACTGTGACCAATCCTGAGCCAAGGCGCCTGTCGCCAGAGCTCTTTGATCGTAAGACCGCGTCATGAAAATCGGGACCTTGTTGTTGCCGAGAAGCCATGACGTCGACGTCCGTCTTCATCCTGCGTCTACAGAATTCTTGCAAACAAACGGGTGCAGAGCCCATTCCCCTGCGTCCACGCCCTGGCGACTGAGGAAGTCTGCTTCCTAGTGTCGTACGCCCGGGATGTGAACAGCTGATATGGTGTATGCTCTGTCTTCTACCCATAGCAGAATCCGCCGGACCTCTTGGGAGTCTTGTCGACTGCGTAGTCCGCCTTGGTGGTTGGTGTATACCACCGCTGTGGATAGTCCGACTGAATTCGGATCTATTTGCATTCCAGCCACTGCAGGAAGGCTTGCAGTGCAAGATACACTGCCCAGAGCTCCAGACCACTGAGTTGAAGAGTGGACTCCTCTGAAGATGGTCTTTGACCGTCTGGAAAAGCTAAAACTCGCCTCTGGATGAGGCGCCTCCTTGAAGGAGAGACTGTCCCCTCGTCTGTAGTGAACGCTGTTTGTCCAGCGGAAGCTTCACTATCGCTGAGAGAGTGTGAAAACTCTCCAGGAGATGCCAGCGATTGGGTTCAACCTTGACAAGTTGAAGACCCACCCGAAACTCTGGGAAGGGTCCAGCGCCATGTTCAGGTTGTGTTGGCATGCTTGTAAAGGAGAGTGCCTTGACCAGTAGATTGCCCAAGTAAAGGATCACAGAGTGACCGTGAGAGCGCGGGACTGCTCCCTCTGCTGCCACGAACTTGGTGAACACCCGTGGGGCTGTCGCCAGCCAAAGGGTATGGCTACGAAACGAAATATTCTCGTCTTTAATAACGAATCGTAGCCAACGCCGGTGCCTCGGAGCAATCGGCACGTGTAGATAAGCATCCTGATGTCTATTGAAGCTAGGAAAACTCCTTGAGACAGAGAGGCAATGACGGAGCGGAGTGATGCCATCCGGAACAGCCTGGTTTTCACGTGCTCGTTAAGCAGTATAAAGTCCAGAACGGGACGGAAGGAGCCGTCCTATTTTTTGGCACCACGACCAGGTCGGGGCAAAATGCGTATCTGGTTCCTGAAGAGGAACAGGGATTACCGCTCTTTCCGCCTGCAGAAGAGCCTCGGCTCGGTCGGTGCGGTAGTTTGAAAACAAACTGACTCTCACTCACAGGCCCTCAACCTGCGGTAGGTAAATGCCGCTAAAGCGGGGGAGTCTGCCCCCCCGCGGTTGCGGAGTGAGAGGGCTGAAAATTATGAGGAAAACGCTTTGGTAGCGGATCCTCCGGCTGCCTTCCCCGGGCGTGAATTGAGCCCGCTAGGAATCTATGCCCTTCTGGGCTTTTTGAGTCGTCTTGGATAGTTGAATGATTTCATTCAACCCTTACCAACAGACTATCACTAGATAAAGGCAACCTGGTTAAGCACTTCGTTGGAAGCAGCCTCTGTTCCAATCTCTCAACTACTAGCCTCTGCGTAAAAACACGGAGTTGGCGGATGCCACTGACGTCCGGCTCGTAGAGTCTCGGACAGCAATAACAGCATGATTCGCCATGCCGACATTGCGAGTTAAAGACGCTGCTGGGACCGAGAGTACCTGTGACAGCGACCCTCTGCGCAATACTAGCTGAAATAGCTTGGAGTGCCTTCACGGCTGCGACTGCCGGAGCAGCCGACCTGCCGATAGCTTCATAGACAGATTGCAACCAGAGGCCAATCTGCCTGTCAATGGCCTTTTGAAGTGAAGTCCTATCCACCACTACAACTATAGATCTAGCTGCAAGCATGGAGATTGGGGGATCCACATTTGGATACTGGGTCTAGCGCTTGACCACGTCAGGGGGAGCGACACGTGTCTCATTAATACGGTCGGAGAAACGCTTATCGTGATAAGCGTGTCGTTTCTGGACTGCGTCTCTGGAGTCAGAGTGCTAAACAAGTACTCAATATATAGAGATTTCTCTTGCTGTGAAGCTGACCCCTCCACTGGAGGAGTTGAGGGAGAAATACCCAACCTTTCGTTGATGGACGCAATAAGATTATTCACTATAGCGTCACCATCCGGTGTATCCGGATTGAGAGCGGTCTCAGGAACAGAGTCCTGAACAGCTACGTCTGCCTCATCGTACAGAGAGTACTCCAGCTGGGACCTTGCCCAGTGATGTAGTCGAGGGCTAATGCCAGCGAGCCCGCTTAGGCCATCTGGGACTGTCGACCGTGTCGGATGCCTGCTCTCTGGGATGCCTGGAATCACTCTGGCGCCTTGAGATGCTCCAGATCAGGGCGGCCAGGGTCATTGCAACCATATTGCCCACGGTCTGCTTGGGGTGCAAAGTCTGTAAGATGTCAGTCATAGTCACAGACAATATATCAGCGGAAAAACTGCAACTTCGTCCCTGTCTCTGGACAGAGATCACAGGTGGTTCCTTTGGCCACATATAGCAGAGACCCCGGTTGAGCAATTGCACGCACTGGGGGTCCTGAAACCGTATGACATGCAGTACAAGCAGCATAGAAAGCCCGTGCATTGGCAACTTGTCTTTTTCTGCTGTTGTTGTCTAGCTATCTAAGAGCCTAGCCGAGGATAGCGACCGTACAGTGAATAGTCATACAAGCATGAAGTACAAATAAACACTTCAGCACATGTAGTACACGCAGCATTGAAAACTTGTGGCTTGGCACATTTGCTCTTCTGCTGCTGTTGTCTATTTATCTAGGAGCATGAGACAAGGATAGCGACATACAGTGAATGTATAGCATACAGCATGACAGTAAACACTGCAGCCCATGCAATCCAAGCAGCATTGAAAGCTTGCGCGTTAGCACCCTAGCCTTTCTGCTGCTGTTGTCTATTTATCCAGGAACATTAGCCAAGGATAGCGACATACAGTGAATGTATAGCATACAAGCATGACAGTAAACACTGCAGCCAATGCAAGTCAAGCAGCATTGAAAACTTGTGCCGTAGCACCATTGCTCTACTGCTGCTTTTGTCTGTTTATCTGGGCGCATTAGCCAAGAATAGCCAGGGCTGTGGAGTCGGAGTCGTGGAGTCGGAGTCGGAGCTCATTTTGGTGGAGTCGGAGTCGGAGTCGGTATAAAATGCACCGACTCCGACTCCTAAAATATATAATAAATTGGGGACAGGAGTGCAATGCAGAATGTGCTGAATATTTTACTAAATAACAACATTTAGTATAATGCTTATATTTAAGTGAAAAATTTATTGTAGTACAATGTGAACATCAGACATTTAATTGTTTTTATGATACAATAATCAAGATATTTGGATAGAACATAAAATATTTATTGGAATACAACTTTAGAACACAAAAAAACTAATAAATTGTAAATATGTAATATATATAATATATATATATATATATATACAGTGTATATACACACACAAGATATATATGTAATCTACTGTATATTACATAGTGTATTACATATTTACAATTTATTACAGTTTTTTGTGTTCTAAAGTTGTATTCCAATAAATATATTTTCTTCAGCGCTCTATTGGGAGACCCAGACGATTGGGGTATAGCTACTGCCCTCTGGAGGCCACACAAAGCACTACATTAAAAGTGCAAGGCCCCTCCCCCTCTGGCTATACCCCCCCCCGTGGTATCACGGGTTCTCCAGTTTTAGCTTTGTGTGCGAAGGAGGTCAGACATTCCATGCATAGCTCCACAGATTTTAGTCAGCAGTAGCTGCTGACTATTTCGGATGGAAGAAAAGAGGACACATATAGTGTCCCCAGCATGCTCCCTTCTCACCCCTGGATGGTGTTGTAAGGTTGAGGTACCTATTGCTGGTACAGGGCTGGAGCCTGACATGCTGTTTTCCTTCCACATCCCCTGGTAGGGCTCTGTGGAAGTGGGATCCTGCCGGCCTCTCAGCTCTGACGCCGGGCTCCATCCACAGACCCATTAGAACCTGATGGAGACGGAGCAGGAGTACGATCAGGGACAGGCCCTGCATCATACAGGTACTCTGTGTCCCCGGCAGGCACAGACACACTCCGGGCTGGCTGGGTGTTGTAGTGCGCCGGGGACCGCAACGTTGGAGTTTGTGTCCCTACAGATTACTGGGGGATTGTTTGTGTATGGGAACGCAGCGCCGACCCCCTCTGGACCGGGCGGCGCTGCTGTGACTTGTGGTGCGCCGGGGATCCGCCGTCCGCGCTTTTACGGCGGCGGCGGTTATAAATTGAGTCCCCGGCTTTTTGGGCCTAGGACGCCGGCAGCTCCGATTCGTTCCCGCCCCCACCCTGTCATTCAGGGTAGGGGAGAGACGCTGTTCGCTAGCAGCGACGAGGGCTGGAGCCTGATTTACATGCTCCAGCCCTCACACTAGGCACAGAGGGAAGCAGGCTTCCCGCTCTTAGCCAGGAACGCCCAGGGCCCGCCCCCCTTCTCTCTCAGGACGCCGGCAGCCATTACATGCAGTCTGGCTGGAGGAAGGACGCAAGGCTCTGGGAGACCTGGACTAGGGGCTATCTGGCGACCACACACCCGCTTTTTAAGCGGGCGGTAAGCGATTTTTCTGTGCTGGTCCCTCTAGTGCCTCACGGTGTATCGGTGTACTGTGTAGGATATAGAGATATTGTATTTCTTGCACTGTGAGGTCGCTTCTGGCTGCATCTCCCAGATCACTCTGTGGAAGCAACAACATGCCATCCTCAAAACGCAAGGCTGCCAAGGCTAGGGCTGTGTATACTGCGGGTGCTGCATGTGGGGCTAATCTACCAGCAGGCTCCGATGACCCCCATTGTGTGCAATGCTCCGACCCGGTGCTGCTTCGCCAGCCGGAGTCAGGAGGGAGAGTGACCCAGGCTGAGACGCCTGTAAGTCCTGCCCCGGTGACAGGGACAGACTTTGCAGTTTTTGCTGATAATATGTCTGTCTCTATGGCAAAAATCCTTGAAACCTTGCAATCTATGCATGGGGCTCAGTCTTTGGGCACGGCGAGGCCTCTGTCCTCAGGTCCCCCTCACTTGGAATTAATCCAGCCCACAGGGGGGTCCCCGGCTTCACAGGCCGAGGATTATGACTCAGATGATAGCCCCAGCCACCCTAAGCGAGCTCGCTGGGAAAGACCCTCGACGTCATCACACTGCTCAGGGTCTCAGCGCAATCAGTCTCCCTGTGATGTGTCTGATGAGAGTGATCAGGAATCCATTCCTGGAACCCCTCTCAACCTTGATACCCCTGATGGGGATGCCATGGTAAACGACCTTATCTCAGCCATCAATAGGCTGTTGGATATTTCTCCCCCAGCCCCTTCAGCAGAAGAGGCGGCTGCGGAGCAGGAGAAGTTTCGTTTCCTTTATCTCAAGCGTAAATTGAGTGCTTTGTTGGATCACGCTGACTTCAGAGAATCAATCCAGAAGCACGACGCTCACCCAGAAAGGCGTTTCTCTAAACGATCTAAAGATACGCGTTTCCCTTTCCCCCCTGAGGTGGTCAAGCGCTGGACACAGTGTCCAAAGGTAGACCCCCCGATTTCCAAACTCGCAGCTAGGTCCATAGTTGCAGTGGAGGATGGCGCTTCACTTAAAGATGCCAATGACAGACAGATGGACCTTTGGTTAAAATCTGTCTATGAAGCTATCGGCGCGTCGTTTGCTCCGGCATTCGCAGCCGTATGGGCACTCCAGGCTATTTCAGCTGGCTTAGCAAAAGTGGATGCTATCATACATCCAGCAGTGCCGCAAGTGGCGCACCTTACCACGCAGATGTCGGCGTTTGCGTCTTACGCTATCAATGCGGTCCTAGAATCTACCAGTCGCACCTCAATGGCGTCCGCCAATTCGGTAGTTTTGCGCAGAGCCTTGTGGTTAAAGGACTGGAAAGCAGATGCTGGTTCCAAAAAATGTTTAACCAGTTTGCCTTTATCTAGAGATAGACTGTTTGGCGAGCCATTGGCTGATATCATTAAGCAGTCTAAGGGTAAAGACTCCTCTTTACCACAACCCAGAACAACCAAACCTCAGCAGAAAAAGTGGCAGCAGAGGTTTCAGTCCTTTCGAGGTTCGGGCAAGACACCATTTACCTCGTCCAAAGGGACTCAGAGGACGCAAAGAAACTCAGATTCGTGGCGGGCTCACACGCGCCCCAAGAAAGCAAATGGAGGTACCGCTTCCAAAGCGGCTACCTCATGACTTCCAGCCCCCTCCCTCCGCATCGCCGGTCGGGGGCAGGCTCTCCCGCTTTTCCGGCATTTGGATGTCACGGGTCAAAGACCGGTGGGTGACGGACATTTTGTCTCGCGGGTACAGAATCGAGTTCAATTCTCGTCCTCCAGCTCGGTTCTTCAGAACCTCCCCACATCCAGACCGAGCAGATGCTCTGCTGCAGGCGGTGGGCTCCCTAAGAGCGGAAGGAGTGGTGATCCCAGTCCCTCCTCAGGAACAAGGGCAAGGGTTTTACTCCAATCTCTTTGTGGTTCCAAAAAAGGACGGCTCGTTCCGTCCTGTTCTGGACCTAAAACGGCTCAACAAACATGTGCACGCCAGGAAGTTCCGGATGGAAACCCTGCGTTCTGTCATTGCCTCAATGTCCAGAGGAGACTTCCTTGCCTCAATAGACATCAAAGATGCTTATCTCCACGTGCCAATTGCTACAGAACATCAACGTTTTCTACGTTTTGTGATAGGAGACGACCATTTTCAGTTCGTAGCTCTGCCATTTGGTCTGGCAACAGCCCCACGGGTCTTCACCAAGGTCATGGCGGCGGTGGTAGCAGTCTTGCACTCTCAGGGACACTCGGTGATCCCTTACCTAGACGATTTATTGGTCAAAGCTCCCTCTCAAGAGGCATGTCAGCACAGCCTGAATGCTACGCTGGAGACCCTACAGTCTTTCGGGTGGATCATCAACTTTCCAAAGTCGATCCTATCACCGACTCAATCACTAACGTATCTTGGCATGGAGTTTCATACTCTAGCAGCGATAGTGAAGCTTCCGCTGAACAAGCAGCGGTCACTACAGTCAGGGGTGCAATCTCTTCTGCAGGGCCAGTTGCATCCCTTGCGGCGCCTCATGCATTTCCTAGGGAAGATGGTGGCAGCCATGGAAGCAGTTCCCTTTGCGCAGTTTCATCTGCGCCCACTTCAATGGGACATTCTCCGCCAATGGGACGGGAAGTCGACGTCCCTGGACAGGAAAGTCTCGCTTTCCCAGACGGCCAAGGACTCCCTACAATGGTGGCTCCTTCCCACCTCATTGTCTCAGGGAAGATCCTTCCTGCCCCCATCCTGGGCAGTAGTCACGACAGATGCGAGTCTGTCAGGGTGGGGAGCAGTATTTCTCCACCACAGGGCTCAGGGGACGTGGACTCCGCAGGAGTCCACCCTTCAGATCAATGTTCTGGAGATCAGAGCAGTGTATCTTGCTCTACTGGCCTTCCAACAGTGGCTGGAAGGAAAGCAGATCCGAATCCAATCGGACAACTCCACAGCGGTGGCATACATCAACCACCAAGGAGGGACGCGCAGTCGGCAAGCCTTCCAAGAAGTCCGGCGCATTCTAATGTGGGTGGAGGACAGAGCATCCACCATATCCGCGGTTCACATCCCAGGCGTAGAAAACTGGGAAGCAGACTTCCTCAGTCGCCAGGGCATGGACGCAGGGGAATGGTCCCTTCACCCGGACGTGTTTCAGGAAATCTGTCGCCGCTGGGGAGTGCCGGACGTCGACCTAATGGCATCCCGGCACAACAACAAGGTCCCGGCATTCATGGCGAGGTCGCGCGATCAAAGAGCTCTGGCGGCAGACGCCTTGGTTCAAGATTGGTCGCAGTTTCAGCTCCCATACGTGTTTCCGCCTCTGGCGCTCTTGCCCAGAGTGCTACGCAAGATCAGATCCGAGTGCAGCCGCATCATACTCGTCGCTCCAGACTGGCCGAGGAGGTCGTGGTATCCGGATCTGTGGCATCTCACGATCGGTCGACCGTGGTCACTGCCAGACCGACCAGACTTACTGTCCCAAGGGCCGTTTTTCCATCAGAATTCTGCGGCCCTGAACCTGACTGTGTGGCCATTGAGTCCTGGATCCTAGCATCTGCAGGATTATCTCAAGGAGTCGTTGCCACAATGAGACAAGCTAGAAAGTCGAATTCGGCTAAGATCTACCACAGAACGTGGAAGATTTTCTTATCCTGGTGCTCTGCTCAGGGAGTGTCTCCCTGGCCATTTGCATTGCCCAAGTTTCTTTCCTTCCTGCAATCGGGGTTAGAAAAGGGCTTGTCGCTCAGCTCCCTTAAAGGGCAAGTTTCGGCACTATCCGTGTTTTTTCAGAAGCGTCTAGCACGTCTTTCTAAGGTGCGCACGTTCCTGCAGGGGGTCTGTCATATTGTGCCCCCGTACAAGCGGCCGTTAGATCCATGGGATCTGAACAGGGTACTAGTTGCTCTCCAGAAGCCGCCCTTCGAGCCTCTGAAGGAAGTTTCCTTTTCTCGGCTGTCACAGAAAGTGGCGTTTCTTGTTGCGATCACATCGCTTCGGCGAGTGTCTGAGCTGGCAGCTCTGTCATCCAAGGCTCCCTTCCTGGTGTTCCACCAGGACAAGGTAGTGCTGCGCCCTATTCCGGAGTTTCTCCCTAAGGTCGTATCCTCTTTTCATCTTAATCAGGATATATCCTTGCCTTCGTTTTGTCCTCATCCGATTCACCGGTATGAAAAGGACTTACGTTTGCTAGATCTGGTGAGAGCACTCAGAATCTACATTTCCCGCACGGCGCCCATGCGCCGTGCCGATGCACTTTTTGTCCTTGTCGCTGGTCCGCGCAAGGGGTTGCAGGCTTCTAAAGCCACCCTGGCTCGATGGATCAAAGAACCAATTCTAGAGGCCTACCGTTCTGCGGGGCTTCCGGTTCCTTCAGGGCTAAAAGCCCACTCAACCAGAGCCGTGGGTGCGTCCTGGGCATTACGTCACCAGGCTTCGGCTCAACAGGTGTGCCAGGCAGCTACCTGGTCCAGTCTGCACACTTTCACCAAGCATTATCAGGTGCATACCTATGCTTCGGCGGATGCCAGCTTAGGTAGAAGAGTCCTGCAGGCGGCAGTGACACCCCCGTAGGGGAGGGCTGTTTTGCAGCTCTAACATGAGGTATTTCTTTACCCACCCAGGGACAGCTTTTGGACGTCCCAATCGTCTGGGTCTCCCAATAGAGCGCTGAAGAAGAAGGGAATTTTGTTACTTACCGTAAATTCCTTTTCTTCTAGCTCTTATTGGGAGACCCAGCACCCGCCCTGTTGTCCTTCGGGATGTTTTTTTGTTGTTTGCGGGTACACATGTTGTTCATGTTGAACGGTTTTTCAGTTCTCCGATGTTATTCGGAGTTAATTTGTTTAAACCAGTTATTGGCTTCCTCCTTCTTGCTTTGGCACTAAAACTGGAGAACCCGTGATACCACGGGGGGGGTATAGCCAGAGGGGGAGGGGCCTTGCACTTTTAATGTAGTGCTTTGTGTGGCCTCCAGAGGGCAGTAGCTATACCCCAATCGTCTGGGTCTCCCAATAAGAGCTAGAAGAAAAGGAATTTACGGTAAGTAACAAAATTCCCTTCTTATGTTCTATCCAAATATCTTGATTATTGTATCATAAAAATTATTAAATGTCTGATGTTCACATACACATATTCATGTACTACAATAAATTTTTCACCTAACTATAAGCAATATATGTAGGAGTCTGAGTCGGAGCCGGAGTCTGAGTCGGAGCCGGAGTCGGAGTCGGTGCAAGAGAATTTGAGGAGTCGGAGTCGGAGTCGAAGGTTTGGCTTACCGACTCCACAGCCCTGAGAATAGCGACATACAGTGAATGTATATCATAACAATAAACCGTGCAGCACATGCAAGCGAAGCAGCATTGAAAGCTTGTGCCTTAGCACAAATTGCTCTACTGCTGCTGTTGCCCAATCTGACAGTAAACACTGCAGCACATGCAAACGAAGAACGATGCTGAAGTTGGTTTCTTATTCGTCCAGTTTCTTATTCGGGGCTGAAGTTGGTTTCTTATTCGTCAGTTTCTTATTCGGCAATTTAGTTTTTTCAGTTTTTTATGCATTTATCAACAAAAATGACACATGACAATAATAAAATACAATGCACTGATGAACCCTAATATACATACACTCAAAACCAGCTGCGAAAATTAAAAAACTGGCAAAAAAATGGGCATCAAAGTGGGCACCGAAGTATGTTAGTGAAAGGGTTAAATGGCTTTGGGCCACTGACCTAACACCACAATTGCATATCTAGTGATGCCTCTAATCAAACTCAAGTGTCTCCAGCCTGGCCCAAAGGGGTTCTGGGCATCAAAACTGGCATCAAAGTGGGCACACAGCCAATTTTCACAGATTTGAATAAGTAACTGGTGTTGTTGAGGGGTTAAATGGCTTTGGGCCACTGATCTCACACCACATTTACATACCTAGTGATGCCACACATCAAATTCAGATCACTACAGCCTGGCCCAAAAAGGTTCTGGGCATCAGAACTGGCATCAAAGTGGGCAAAACCCCAAGTTTCACAGATTTGAATAAGTAACCAGTGTTTTTGAGGGGTTAAATGGCTTTGGGCCACTGATCTCACACCACATTTACATACCTAGTGATGCCACACATCAAATTCAGATCACTACAGCCTGGCCCAAACAGGTTCTGGGCATCAGAACTGGCATCAAAGTGGGCAAAACCCCAGTTTTCACAGATTTGAATAAGTAACCAACCAGTGTTTTTGAGGGGTTAAATGGCTTTGGGCCACTGATCTCACACCACATTTACATACCTAGTGATGACACACATAAAACTCAGATCACTCCAGCCTGGCCCAAACAGGTTCTGGGCATCAGAACTGGTATCAAGATGGGCAAAACCCCAGTTTTCACAGATTTGAATAAGTAACCAGTGTTTTTGAGGGGTTAAATGGCTTTGGGCCACTGATCTCACACCACATTTACATACCTAGTGATGCCACACATCAAATTCAGATCACTTCAGCCTGGCCCAAACAGGTTCTGGGCATCAGAACTGGCATCAAAGTGGGCAAAAACCCAGTTTTCACAGATTTGAATAAGTAACCAGTGTTTTTGAGGGGTTAAATGGCTTTGGGCCACTGATCTCACACCACATTTACATACCTAGTGATGCCACACATCAAATTCAGATCACTTTAGCCTGGCGCAAACAGGTTCTGGGCATCAGAACTGGCATCAAAGTGGGCAAAACCCCAGTTTTCACAGATTTGAATAAGTAACTGGTGTTTTTGAGGGGTTAAATGGCTTTGGGCCACTGATCTCACACCACATTTACATACCTAGTGATGCCACACATCAAATTCAGATCACTTTAGCCTGGCCCAAACAGGTTCTGGGCATCAGAACTGGCATCAAAGTGGGCAAAACCCCAGTTTTCACAGATTTGAATAAGTAACCAGTGTTTTTGAGGGGTTAAATGGCTTTGGGCCACTGATCTGACACCACATTTACATACCTAGTGATGCCACACATCAAATTCAGATCACTCCAGCCTGGCCCAAACAGGTTCTGGGCATCAGAACTGGCATCAAAGTGGTAAAAATCCCAGTTTTCACAGATTTGAATAAGTAACCAGTGTTTTTGAGGGGTTAAATGGCTTTGGGCCACTGACCTCACACCACATTTACATACCTAGTGATGCCACACATCAAATTCAGATCTCTCCAGCCTGGCCCAAACAGGTTCTGGGCATCAGAACTGGCATCAAAGTGGTAAAAATCCCAGTTTTCACAGATTTGAATAAGTAACCAGTGTTTTTGAGGGGCTAAATGGCTTTGGGCCACTGACCTCACACCACATTAACATACCTAGTGATGCCACACATCAAATTCAGATCACTCCAGCCTGGCCCAAACAGGTTCTGGGCATCAGAACTGGCATCAAAGTGGGCAAAACCCACTTTTCACAGATTTGAATAAGTAACCAGTGTTTTTGAGGGGTTAAATGGCTTTGGGCCACTGATCTGACACCCCATTTACATACCTAGTGATGCCACACATAAAATTCAGATCACTCCAGCCTGGCCCAAACAGGATCTGGGCATCAGAACTGGCATCAAAGTGGTAAAAATCCCAGTTTTCACAGATTTGAATAAGTAACTGGTGTTTTTGAAGGGTTAAATGGCTTTGGGCCACTGATCTCACACCACATTTACATACCTAGTGATGCCACACATCAAATTCAGATCACTTCAGCCTGGCCCAAACAGGTTCTGGGCAACAGAACTGGCATCAAAGTGGGCAAAAACCCAGTTTTCACAGATTTGAATACGTAACCAGTGTTTTTGAGGGGTTAAATGGCTTTGGGCCACTGATCTCACACCACATTTACATACCTAGTGATGCCACACATCAAATTCAGATCACTTTAGCCTGGCCCAAACAGGTTCTGGGCATCAGAACTGGCATCAAAGTGGGCAAAACCCCAGTTTTCACAGATTTGAATAAGTAACTGGTGTTTTTGAGGGGTTAAATGGCTTTGGGCCACTGATCTCACACCACATTTACATACCTACTGATGCCCCACATCAAATTCAGATCACGTTAGCCTGGCCCAAACAGGTTCTGGGCATCAGAACTGGCATCAAAGTGGGCAAAACCCCAGTTTTCACAGATTTGAATAAGTAACTGGTGTTTTTGAGGGGTTAAATGGCTTTGGGCCACTGATCTCACACCACATTTACATACCTAGTTATGCCACACATCAAATTCAGATCACTTTAGCCTGGCCCAAACAGGTTCTGGGCATCAGAACTGGCATCAAAGTGGGCAAAACCCCAGTTTTCACAGATTTGAATAAGTAACCAGTGTTTTTGAGGGGTTAAATGGCTTTGGGCCACTGATCTGACACCACATTTACATACCTAGTGATGCCACACATCAAATTCAGATCACTACAGCCTGGCAAAAACAGGTTCTGGGCATCAGAACTGGCATCAAATTGGTAAAAATCCCAGTTTTCACAGATTTGAATAAGTAACCAGTGTTTTTGAGGGGTTAAATGGCTTTGGGCCACTGACCTCACACCACATTTACATACCTAGTGATGCCACACATCAAATTCAGATCACTCCAGCCTGGCCCAAACAGGTTCTGGGCATCAGAACTGGCATCAAAGTGGGCAAAACCCACTTTTCACAGATTTGAATAAGTAACCAGTGTTTTTGAGGGGTTAAATGGCTTTGGGCCACTGACCTCACACCACATTTACATACCTAGTGATGCCACACATCAAATTCAGATCTCTCCAGCCTGGCCCAAACAGGTTCTGGGCATCAGAACTGGCATCAAAGTGGGCAAAACCCACTTTTCACAGATTTGAATAAGTAACCAGTGTTTTTGAGGGGTTAAATGGCTTTGGGCCACTGACCTGACACCACATTTACATACCTAGTGATGCCACACATCAAATTCAGATCACTCCAGCCTGGCCCAAACAGGTTCTGGGCATCAGAACTGGCATCAAAGTGGGCAAAGCCCACTTTTCACAGATTTGAATAAGTAACCAGTGTTTTTGAGGGGTTAAATGGCTTTGGGCCACTGATCTGACACCCCATTTACATACCTAGTGATGCCACACATCAAATTCAGATCACTCCAGCCTGGCCCAAACAGGTTCTGGGCATCAGAACTGGCATCAAAATGGGCAAAACCCCAGTTTTCACAGATTTGAATAAGTAACCAGTGTTTTTGAGGGGTTAAATGGCTTTGGGCCACTGACCTCACACCACATTTATATACCTAGTGATGCCACACATAAAATTCAGATCACTCCAGCCTGGCCCAAACAGGATCTGGGCATCAGAACTGGCGTCAAAGTGGTAAAAATCCCAGTTTTCACAGATTTGAATAAGTAACTGGTGTTTTTGAAGGGTTAAATGGCTTTGGGCCACTGATCTCACACAACATTTACATACCTAGTGATGCCACACATCAAATTCAGATCACTCCAGCCTGGCCCAAACAGGTTCTGGGCATCAGAACTGGTATCAAGATGGGCAAAACCCCAGTTTTCACAGATTTGAATAAGTAACCAGTGTTTTTGAGGGGTTAAATGGCTTTGGGCCACTGATCTGACACCACATTTACATACCTAGTGATGCCACACATCAAATTCAGATCACTCCAGCCTGGCCCAAACAGGTTCTGGGCATCAGAACTGGCATCAAAGTGGGCAAAACCCACTTTTCACAGATTTGAATAAGTAACTGTTTTTTTTGAGGGGTTAAATGGCTTTGGGCCACTGATCTGACACCACATTTACATACCTAGTAATGCCACACATAAAATTCAGATCACTCCAGCCTGGCCCAAACAGGTTCTGGGCATCAGAACTGGCATCAAAGTGGGCAAAACCCACTTTTCACAGATTTGAATAAGTAACCAGTGTTTTTGAGGGGTTAAATGGCTTTGGGCCACTGATCTCACACCACATTTACATACCTAGTGATGACACACATCAAATTCAGATCACTCCAGCCTGGCCCAAACAGGCTGGAGTGATCTGAATTTGATGTGTGGCATCACTAGGTATGTAAATGTGGTGTCAGATCAGTGGCCCAAAGCCATTTAACCCCTCAAAAACACTGGTTACTTATTCAAATCTGTGAAAAGTGGGTTTTGCCCACTTTGATGCCAGTTCTGATGCCCAGAACCTGTTTGGGCCAGGCTGGAGTGATCTGAATTTTATGTGTGTCATCACTAGGTATGTAAATGTGGTGTGAGATCAGTGGTGTAAAGCCATTTAACCCCTCAAAAACACCAGTTACTTATTCAAATCTGTGAAAACTGGGGTTTTGCCCAATTTGATGCCAGTTCTGATGCCCAGAACCTGTTTGGGCCAGGCTGGAGTGATCTGAATTTGATGTGTGGCATCACTAGGTATGTAAATGTGGTGTGAGATCAGTGGCCCAAAGCCATTTAACCCCTCAAAAACACTGGTTACTTATTCAAATCTGTGAAAACTGGGATTTTTACCACTTTGATGCCAGTTCTGATGCCCAGAACCTGTTTGGGCCAGGCTGGAGTGATCTGAATTTGATGTGTGGCATCACTAGGTATGTAAATGTGGTGTCAGATCAGTGGCCCAAAGCCATTTAACCCCTCAAAAACACTGGTTACTTATTCAAATCTGTGAAAAGTGGGTTTTGCCCACTTTGATGCCAGTTCTGATGCCCAGAACCTGTTTGGGCAAGGCTGGAGTGATCTGAATTTGATGTATGGCATCACTAGGTATGTAAATGTGGTGTCAGATCAGTGGCCCAAAGCCATTTAACCCCTCAAAAACACTGGTTACTTATTCAAATCTGTGAAAAGTGGGTTTTGCCCACTTTGATGCCAGTTCTGATGCCCAGAACCTGTTTGGGCCAGGCTAAAGTGATCTGAATTTTATGTGTGTCATCACTAGGTATGTAAATGTGGTGTGAGATCAGTGGTGCAAAGCCATTTAACCCCTCAAAAACACCAGTTACTTATTCAAATCTGTGAAAACTGGGGTTTTGCCCACTTTGATGCCAGTTCTGATGCCCAGAACCTGTTTGGGCCAGGCTGGAGTGATCTGAATTTGATGTGTGGCATCACTAGGTATGTAAATGTGGTGTGAGATCAGTGGCCCAAAGCCATTTAACCCCTCAAAAACACTGGTTACTTATTCAAATCTGTGAAAAGTGGGTTTTGCCCACTTTGATGCCAGTTCTGATGCCCAGAACCTGTTTGGGCCAGGCTGGAGTGATCTGAATTTGATGTGAGGCATCACTAGGTATGTAAATGTGGTGTCAGATCAGTGGCCCAAAGCCATTTAACCCCTCAAAAACACTGGTTACTTATTCAAATCTGTGAAAAGTGGGTTTTGCCCACTTTGATGCCAGTTCTGATGCCCAGAACCTGTTTGGGCCAGGCTGGAGAGATCTGAATTTGATGTGAGGCATCACTAGGTATGTAAATGTGGTGTGAGGTCAGTGGCCCAAAGCCATTTAACCCCTCAAAAACACTGGTTACTTATTCAAATCTGTGAAAAGTGGGTTTTGCCCACTTTGATGCCAGTTCTGATGCCCAGAACCTGTTTGGGCCAGGCTGGAGTGATCTGAATTTGATGTGTGGCATCACTAGGTATGTAAATGTGGTGTCAGATCAGTGGCCCAAAGCCATTTAACCCCTCAAAAACACTGGTTACTTATTCAAATCTGTGAAAAGTGGGTTTTGCCCACTTTGATGCCAGTTCTGATGCCCAGAACCTGTTTGGGCCAGGCTGGAGTGATCTGAATTTGATGTGTGGCATCACTAGGTATGTAAATGTGGTGTCAGATCAGTGGCCCAAAGCCATTTAACCCCTCAAAAACACTGGTTACTTATTCAAATCTGTGAAAAGTGGGTTTTGCCCAATTTGATGCCAGTTCTGATGCCCAGAACCTGTTTGGGCCAGGCTGGAGTGATCTGAATTTGATGTGTGGTATCACTGGGTATGTAAATGTGGTGTGAGGTCAGTGGCCCAAAGCCATTTAACCCTTCAAAAACACCAGTTACTTATTCAAATCTGTGAAAACTGGGGTTTTGCCCACTTTGATGCCAGTTCTGATGCCCAGAACCTGTTTGGGCCAGGCTGGAGTGATCTGAATTTTATGTGTGTCATCACTAGGTATGTAAATGTGGTGTGAGGTCAGTGGCCCAAAGCCATTTAACCCTCAAAAACACTGGTTACTTATTCAAATCTGTGAAAACTGGGGTTTTGCCCACTTTGATGCCAGTTCTGATGCCCAGAACCTGTTTGGGCCAGGCTGGAGTGATCTGAATTTGATATGGGGCATCACTAGGTATGTAAATGTGGTGTCAGATCAGTGGCCCAAAGCCATTTAACCCCTCAAAAACACTGGTTACTTTTTCAAATCTGTGAAAACTGGGGTTTTGCCCACTTTGATGCCAGTTCTGATGCCCAGAACCTGTTTGGGCCAGGCTGGAGTGATCTGAATTTGATGTGTGGCATCACTAGGTATGTAAATGTGGTGTGAGATCAGTGGCCCAAAGCCATTTAACCCCTCAAAAACACCAGTTACTTATTCAAATCTGTGAAAACTGGGGTTTTGCCCACTTTGATGCCAGTTCTGATGCCCAGAACCTGTTTGGGCCAGGCTGGAGTGATCTGAATTTGATGTGTGGCATCACTAGGTATGTAAATATTGTGTGAGATCAGTGGCCCAAAGCCATTTAACCCCTCAAAAACACTGGTTACTTATTCAAATCTGTGAAAACTGGGGTTTTGCCCACTTTGATGCCAGTTCTGATGCCCAGAACCTGTTTGGGCCAGGCTGGAGTGATCTGAATTTGATGTGTGGCATCACTAGGTATGTAAATGTGGTGTGATATCAGTGGCCCAAAGCCATTTAACCCCTCAAAAACACTGGTTACTTATTCAAATCTGTGAAAACTGGGATTTTTACCACTTTGATGCCAGTTCTGATGCCCAGAACCTGTTTGGGCCAGGCTGGAGTGATCTGAATTTGATGTGTGGTATCACTGGGTATGTAAATGTGGTGTGAGGTCAGTGGCCCAAAGCCATTTAACCCTTCAAAAACACCAGTTACTTATTCAAATCTGTGAAAACTGGGGTTTTGTCCACTTTGATGCCAGTTCTGATGCCCAGAACCTGTTTGGGCCAGGCTGAAGTGATCTGAATTTGATGTGTGGCATCACTAGGTATGTAAATGTGGTGTCAGATCAGTGGCTCAAAGCCATATAACCCCTCAAAAACACTGGTTACTTATTCAAATCTGTGAAAAGTGGGTTTTGCCCACTTTGATGCCAGTTCTGATGCCCAGAACCTGTTTGGGCCAGGCTGGAGTGATCTGAATTTGATGTGTGGCATCACTAGGTATGTAAATGTCGTGTGAGGTCAGTGGCCCAAAGCCATTTAACCCCTCAAAAACACTGGTTACTTATTCAAATCTGTGAAAAGTGGGTTTTGCCCACTTTGATGCCAGTTCTGATGCCCAGAACCTGTTTGGGCCAGGCTAAAGTGATCTGAATTTGATGTGTGGCATCACTAGGTATGTAAATGTGGTGTCAGATCAGTGGCCCAAAGCCATTTAACCCCTCAAAAACACTGGTTGGCTGGAGGAAGGACGCAAGGCTCTGGGAGACCTGGACTAGGGGCTATCTGGCGACCACACACCCGCTTTTTAAGCGGGCGGTAAGCGATTTTTCTGTGCTGGTCCCTCTAGTGCCTCACGGTGTATCGGTGTACTGTGTAGGATATAGAGATATTGTATTTCTTGCACTGTGAGGTCGCTTCTGGCTGCATCTCCCAGATCACTCTGTGGAAGCAACAACATGCCATCCTCAAAACGCAAGGCTGCCAAGGCTAGGGCTGTGTATACTGCGGGTGCTGCATGTGGGGCTAATCTACCAGCAGGCTCCGATGACCCCCATTGTGTGCAATGCTCCGACCCGGTGCTGCTTCGCCAGCCGGAGTCAGGAGGGAGAGTGACCCAGGCTGAGACGCCTGTAAGTCCTGCCCCGGTGACAGGGACAGACTTTGCAGTTTTTGCTGATAATATGTCTGTCTCTATGGCAAAAATCCTTGAAACCTTGCAATCTATGCATGGGGCTCAGTCTTTGGGCACGGCGAGGCCTCTGTCCTCAGGTCCCCCTCACTTGGAATTAATCCAGCCCACAGGGGGGTCCCCGGCTTCACAGGCCGAGGATTATGACTCAGATGATAGCCCCAGCCACCCTAAGCGAGCTCGCTGGGAAAGACCCTCGACGTCATCACACTGCTCAGGGTCTCAGCGCAATCAGTCTCCCTGTGATGTGTCTGATGAGAGTGATCAGGAATCCATTCCTGGAACCCCTCTCAACCTTGATACCCCTGATGGGGATGCCATGGTAAACGACCTTATCTCAGCCATCAATAGGCTGTTGGATATTTCTCCCCCAGCCCCTTCAGCAGAAGAGGCGGCTGCGGAGCAGGAGAAGTTTCGTTTCCTTTATCTCAAGCGTAAATTGAGTGCTTTGTTGGATCACGCTGACTTCAGAGAATCAATCCAGAAGCACGACGCTCACCCAGAAAGGCGTTTCTCTAAACGATCTAAAGATACGCGTTTCCCTTTCCCCCCTGAGGTGGTCAAGCGCTGGACACAGTGTCCAAAGGTAGACCCCCCGATTTCCAAACTCGCAGCTAGGTCCATAGTTGCAGTGGAGGATGGCGCTTCACTTAAAGATGCCAATGACAGACAGATGGACCTTTGGTTAAAATCTGTCTATGAAGCTATCGGCGCGTCGTTTGCTCCGGCATTCGCAGCCGTATGGGCACTCCAGGCTATTTCAGCTGGCTTAGCAAAAGTGGATGCTATCATACATCCAGCAGTGCCGCAAGTGGCGCACCTTACCACGCAGATGTCGGCGTTTGCGTCTTACGCTATCAATGCGGTCCTAGAATCTACCAGTCGCACCTCAATGGCGTCCGCCAATTCGGTAGTTTTGCGCAGAGCCTTGTGGTTAAAGGACTGGAAAGCAGATGCTGGTTCCAAAAAATGTTTAACCAGTTTGCCTTTATCTAGAGATAGACTGTTTGGCGAGCCATTGGCTGATATCATTAAGCAGTCTAAGGGTAAAGACTCCTCTTTACCACAACCCAGAACAACCAAACCTCAGCAGAAAAAGTGGCAGCAGAGGTTTCAGTCCTTTCGAGGTTCGGGCAAGACACCATTTACCTCGTCCAAAGGGACTCAGAGGACGCAAAGAAACTCAGATTCGTGGCGGGCTCACACGCGCCCCAAGAAAGCAAATGGAGGTACCGCTTCCAAAGCGGCTACCTCATGACTTCCAGCCCCCTCCCTCCGCATCGCCGGTCGGGGGCAGGCTCTCCCGCTTTTCCGGCATTTGGATGTCACGGGTCAAAGACCGGTGGGTGACGGACATTTTGTCTCGCGGGTACAGAATCGAGTTCAATTCTCGTCCTCCAGCTCGGTTCTTCAGAACCTCCCCACATCCAGACCGAGCAGATGCTCTGCTGCAGGCGGTGGGCTCCCTAAGAGCGGAAGGAGTGGTGATCCCAGTCCCTCCTCAGGAACAAGGGCAAGGGTTTTACTCCAATCTCTTTGTGGTTCCAAAAAAGGACGGCTCGTTCCGTCCTGTTCTGGACCTAAAACGGCTCAACAAACATGTGCACGCCAGGAAGTTCCGGATGGAAACCCTGCGTTCTGTCATTGCCTCAATGTCCAGAGGAGACTTCCTTGCCTCAATAGACATCAAAGATGCTTATCTCCACGTGCCAATTGCTACAGAACATCAACGTTTTCTACGTTTTGTGATAGGAGACGACCATTTTCAGTTCGTAGCTCTGCCATTTGGTCTGGCAACAGCCCCACGGGTCTTCACCAAGGTCATGGCGGCGGTGGTAGCAGTCTTGCACTCTCAGGGACACTCGGTGATCCCTTACCTAGACGATTTATTGGTCAAAGCTCCCTCTCAAGAGGCATGTCAGCACAGCCTGAATGCTACGCTGGAGACCCTACAGTCTTTCGGGTGGATCATCAACTTTCCAAAGTCGATCCTATCACCGACTCAATCACTAACGTATCTTGGCATGGAGTTTCATACTCTAGCAGCGATAGTGAAGCTTCCGCTGAACAAGCAGCGGTCACTACAGTCAGGGGTGCAATCTCTTCTGCAGGGCCAGTTGCATCCCTTGCGGCGCCTCATGCATTTCCTAGGGAAGATGGTGGCAGCCATGGAAGCAGTTCCCTTTGCGCAGTTTCATCTGCGCCCACTTCAATGGGACATTCTCCGCCAATGGGACGGGAAGTCGACGTCCCTGGACAGGAAAGTCTCGCTTTCCCAGACGGCCAAGGACTCCCTACAATGGTGGCTCCTTCCCACCTCATTGTCTCAGGGAAGATCCTTCCTGCCCCCATCCTGGGCAGTAGTCACGACAGATGCGAGTCTGTCAGGGTGGGGAGCAGTATTTCTCCACCACAGGGCTCAGGGGACGTGGACTCCGCAGGAGTCCACCCTTCAGATCAATGTTCTGGAGATCAGAGCAGTGTATCTTGCTCTACTGGCCTTCCAACAGTGGCTGGAAGGAAAGCAGATCCGAATCCAATCGGACAACTCCACAGCGGTGGCATACATCAACCACCAAGGAGGGACGCGCAGTCGGCAAGCCTTCCAAGAAGTCCGGCGCATTCTAATGTGGGTGGAGGACAGAGCATCCACCATATCCGCGGTTCACATCCCAGGCGTAGAAAACTGGGAAGCAGACTTCCTCAGTCGCCAGGGCATGGACGCAGGGGAATGGTCCCTTCACCCGGACGTGTTTCAGGAAATCTGTCGCCGCTGGGGAGTGCCGGACGTCGACCTAATGGCATCCCGGCACAACAACAAGGTCCCGGCATTCATGGCGAGGTCGCGCGATCAAAGAGCTCTGGCGGCAGACGCCTTGGTTCAAGATTGGTCGCAGTTTCAGCTCCCATACGTGTTTCCGCCTCTGGCGCTCTTGCCCAGAGTGCTACGCAAGATCAGATCCGAGTGCAGCCGCATCATACTCGTCGCTCCAGACTGGCCGAGGAGGTCGTGGTATCCGGATCTGTGGCATCTCACGATCGGTCGACCGTGGTCACTGCCAGACCGACCAGACTTACTGTCCCAAGGGCCGTTTTTCCATCAGAATTCTGCGGCCCTGAACCTGACTGTGTGGCCATTGAGTCCTGGATCCTAGCATCTGCAGGATTATCTCAAGGAGTCGTTGCCACAATGAGACAAGCTAGAAAGTCGAATTCGGCTAAGATCTACCACAGAACGTGGAAGATTTTCTTATCCTGGTGCTCTGCTCAGGGAGTGTCTCCCTGGCCATTTGCATTGCCCAAGTTTCTTTCCTTCCTGCAATCGGGGTTAGAAAAGGGCTTGTCGCTCAGCTCCCTTAAAGGGCAAGTTTCGGCACTATCCGTGTTTTTTCAGAAGCGTCTAGCACGTCTTTCTAAGGTGCGCACGTTCCTGCAGGGGGTCTGTCATATTGTGCCCCCGTACAAGCGGCCGTTAGATCCATGGGATCTGAACAGGGTACTAGTTGCTCTCCAGAAGCCGCCCTTCGAGCCTCTGAAGGAAGTTTCCTTTTCTCGGCTGTCACAGAAAGTGGCGTTTCTTGTTGCGATCACATCGCTTCGGCGAGTGTCTGAGCTGGCAGCTCTGTCATCCAAGGCTCCCTTCCTGGTGTTCCACCAGGACAAGGTAGTGCTGCGCCCTATTCCGGAGTTTCTCCCTAAGGTCGTATCCTCTTTTCATCTTAATCAGGATATATCCTTGCCTTCGTTTTGTCCTCATCCGATTCACCGGTATGAAAAGGACTTACGTTTGCTAGATCTGGTGAGAGCACTCAGAATCTACATTTCCCGCACGGCGCCCATGCGCCGTGCCGATGCACTTTTTGTCCTTGTCGCTGGTCCGCGCAAGGGGTTGCAGGCTTCTAAAGCCACCCTGGCTCGATGGATCAAAGAACCAATTCTAGAGGCCTACCGTTCTGCGGGGCTTCCGGTTCCTTCAGGGCTAAAAGCCCACTCAACCAGAGCCGTGGGTGCGTCCTGGGCATTACGTCACCAGGCTTCGGCTCAACAGGTGTGCCAGGCAGCTACCTGGTCCAGTCTGCACACTTTCACCAAGCATTATCAGGTGCATACCTATGCTTCGGCGGATGCCAGCTTAGGTAGAAGAGTCCTGCAGGCGGCAGTGACACCCCCGTAGGGGAGGGCTGTTTTGCAGCTCTAACATGAGGTATTTCTTTACCCACCCAGGGACAGCTTTTGGACGTCCCAATCGTCTGGGTCTCCCAATAGAGCGCTGAAGAAGAAGGGAATTTTGTTACTTACCGTAAATTCCTTTTCTTCTAGCTCTTATTGGGAGACCCAGCACCCGCCCTGTTGTCCTTCGGGATGTTTTTTTGTTGTTTGCGGGTACACATGTTGTTCATGTTGAACGGTTTTTCAGTTCTCCGATGTTATTCGGAGTTAATTTGTTTAAACCAGTTATTGGCTTCCTCCTTCTTGCTTTGGCACTAAAACTGGAGAACCCGTGATACCACGGGGGGGGTATAGCCAGAGGGGGAGGGGCCTTGCACTTTTAATGTAGTGCTTTGTGTGGCCTCCAGAGGGCAGTAGCTATACCCCAATCGTCTGGGTCTCCCAATAAGAGCTAGAAGAAAAGGAATTTACGGTAAGTAACAAAATTCCCTTCTTATGTTCTATCCAAATATCTTGATTATTGTATCATAAAAATTATTAAATGTCTGATGTTCACATACACATATTCATGTACTACAATAAATTTTTCACCTAACTATAAGCAATATATGTAGGAGTCTGAGTCGGAGCCGGAGTCTGAGTCGGAGCCGGAGTCGGAGTCGGTGCAAGAGAATTTGAGGAGTCGGAGTCGGAGTCGAAGGTTTGGCTTACCGACTCCACAGCCCTGAGAATAGCGACATACAGTGAATGTATATCATAACAATAAACCGTGCAGCACATGCAAGCGAAGCAGCATTGAAAGCTTGTGCCTTAGCACAAATTGCTCTACTGCTGCTGTTGCCCAATCTGACAGTAAACACTGCAGCACATGCAAACGAAGAACGATGCTGAAGTTGGTTTCTTATTCGTCCAGTTTCTTATTCGGGGCTGAAGTTGGTTTCTTATTCGTCAGTTTCTTATTCGGCAATTTAGTTTTTTCAGTTTTTTATGCATTTATCAACAAAAATGACACATGACAATAATAAAATACAATGCACTGATGAACCCTAATATACATACACTCAAAACCAGCTGCGAAAATTAAAAAACTGGCAAAAAAATGGGCATCAAAGTGGGCACCGAAGTATGTTAGTGAAAGGGTTAAATGGCTTTGGGCCACTGACCTAACACCACAATTGCATATCTAGTGATGCCTCTAATCAAACTCAAGTGTCTCCAGCCTGGCCCAAAGGGGTTCTGGGCATCAAAACTGGCATCAAAGTGGGCACACAGCCAATTTTCACAGATTTGAATAAGTAACTGGTGTTGTTGAGGGGTTAAATGGCTTTGGGCCACTGATCTCACACCACATTTACATACCTAGTGATGCCACACATCAAATTCAGATCACTACAGCCTGGCCCAAAAAGGTTCTGGGCATCAGAACTGGCATCAAAGTGGGCAAAACCCCAAGTTTCACAGATTTGAATAAGTAACCAGTGTTTTTGAGGGGTTAAATGGCTTTGGGCCACTGATCTCACACCACATTTACATACCTAGTGATGCCACACATCAAATTCAGATCACTACAGCCTGGCCCAAACAGGTTCTGGGCATCAGAACTGGCATCAAAGTGGGCAAAACCCCAGTTTTCACAGATTTGAATAAGTAACCAACCAGTGTTTTTGAGGGGTTAAATGGCTTTGGGCCACTGATCTCACACCACATTTACATACCTAGTGATGACACACATAAAACTCAGATCACTCCAGCCTGGCCCAAACAGGTTCTGGGCATCAGAACTGGTATCAAGATGGGCAAAACCCCAGTTTTCACAGATTTGAATAAGTAACCAGTGTTTTTGAGGGGTTAAATGGCTTTGGGCCACTGATCTCACACCACATTTACATACCTAGTGATGCCACACATCAAATTCAGATCACTTCAGCCTGGCCCAAACAGGTTCTGGGCATCAGAACTGGCATCAAAGTGGGCAAAAACCCAGTTTTCACAGATTTGAATAAGTAACCAGTGTTTTTGAGGGGTTAAATGGCTTTGGGCCACTGATCTCACACCACATTTACATACCTAGTGATGCCACACATCAAATTCAGATCACTTTAGCCTGGCGCAAACAGGTTCTGGGCATCAGAACTGGCATCAAAGTGGGCAAAACCCCAGTTTTCACAGATTTGAATAAGTAACTGGTGTTTTTGAGGGGTTAAATGGCTTTGGGCCACTGATCTCACACCACATTTACATACCTAGTGATGCCACACATCAAATTCAGATCACTTTAGCCTGGCCCAAACAGGTTCTGGGCATCAGAACTGGCATCAAAGTGGGCAAAACCCCAGTTTTCACAGATTTGAATAAGTAACCAGTGTTTTTGAGGGGTTAAATGGCTTTGGGCCACTGATCTGACACCACATTTACATACCTAGTGATGCCACACATCAAATTCAGATCACTCCAGCCTGGCCCAAACAGGTTCTGGGCATCAGAACTGGCATCAAAGTGGTAAAAATCCCAGTTTTCACAGATTTGAATAAGTAACCAGTGTTTTTGAGGGGTTAAATGGCTTTGGGCCACTGACCTCACACCACATTTACATACCTAGTGATGCCACACATCAAATTCAGATCTCTCCAGCCTGGCCCAAACAGGTTCTGGGCATCAGAACTGGCATCAAAGTGGTAAAAATCCCAGTTTTCACAGATTTGAATAAGTAACCAGTGTTTTTGAGGGGCTAAATGGCTTTGGGCCACTGACCTCACACCACATTAACATACCTAGTGATGCCACACATCAAATTCAGATCACTCCAGCCTGGCCCAAACAGGTTCTGGGCATCAGAACTGGCATCAAAGTGGGCAAAACCCACTTTTCACAGATTTGAATAAGTAACCAGTGTTTTTGAGGGGTTAAATGGCTTTGGGCCACTGATCTGACACCCCATTTACATACCTAGTGATGCCACACATAAAATTCAGATCACTCCAGCCTGGCCCAAACAGGATCTGGGCATCAGAACTGGCATCAAAGTGGTAAAAATCCCAGTTTTCACAGATTTGAATAAGTAACTGGTGTTTTTGAAGGGTTAAATGGCTTTGGGCCACTGATCTCACACCACATTTACATACCTAGTGATGCCACACATCAAATTCAGATCACTTCAGCCTGGCCCAAACAGGTTCTGGGCAACAGAACTGGCATCAAAGTGGGCAAAAACCCAGTTTTCACAGATTTGAATAAGTAACCAGTGTTTTTGAGGGGTTAAATGGCTTTGGGCCACTGATCTCACACCACATTTACATACCTAGTGATGCCACACATCAAATTCAGATCACTTTAGCCTGGCCCAAACAGGTTCTGGGCATCAGAACTGGCATCAAAGTGGGCAAAACCCCAGTTTTCACAGATTTGAATAAGTAACTGGTGTTTTTGAGGGGTTAAATGGCTTTGGGCCACTGATCTCACACCACATTTACATACCTACTGATGCCCCACATCAAATTCAGATCACGTTAGCCTGGCCCAAACAGGTTCTGGGCATCAGAACTGGCATCAAAGTGGGCAAAACCCCAGTTTTCACAGATTTGAATAAGTAACTGGTGTTTTTGAGGGGTTAAATGGCTTTGGGCCACTGATCTCACACCACATTTACATACCTAGTTATGCCACACATCAAATTCAGATCACTTTAGCCTGGCCCAAACAGGTTCTGGGCATCAGAACTGGCATCAAAGTGGGCAAAACCCCAGTTTTCACAGATTTGAATAAGTAACCAGTGTTTTTGAGGGGTTAAATGGCTTTGGGCCACTGATCTGACACCACATTTACATACCTAGTGATGCCACACATCAAATTCAGATCACTACAGCCTGGCAAAAACAGGTTCTGGGCATCAGAACTGGCATCAAATTGGTAAAAATCCCAGTTTTCACAGATTTGAATAAGTAACCAGTGTTTTTGAGGGGTTAAATGGCTTTGGGCCACTGACCTCACACCACATTTACATACCTAGTGATGCCACACATCAAATTCAGATCACTCCAGCCTGGCCCAAACAGGTTCTGGGCATCAGAACTGGCATCAAAGTGGGCAAAACCCACTTTTCACAGATTTGAATAAGTAACCAGTGTTTTTGAGGGGTTAAATGGCTTTGGGCCACTGACCTCACACCACATTTACATACCTAGTGATGCCACACATCAAATTCAGATCTCTCCAGCCTGGCCCAAACAGGTTCTGGGCATCAGAACTGGCATCAAAGTGGGCAAAACCCACTTTTCACAGATTTGAATAAGTAACCAGTGTTTTTGAGGGGTTAAATGGCTTTGGGCCACTGACCTGACACCACATTTACATACCTAGTGATGCCACACATCAAATTCAGATCACTCCAGCCTGGCCCAAACAGGTTCTGGGCATCAGAACTGGCATCAAAGTGGGCAAAGCCCACTTTTCACAGATTTGAATAAGTAACCAGTGTTTTTGAGGGGTTAAATGGCTTTGGGCCACTGATCTGACACCCCATTTACATACCTAGTGATGCCACACATCAAATTCAGATCACTCCAGCCTGGCCCAAACAGGTTCTGGGCATCAGAACTGGCATCAAAATGGGCAAAACCCCAGTTTTCACAGATTTGAATAAGTAACCAGTGTTTTTGAGGGGTTAAATGGCTTTGGGCCACTGACCTCACACCACATTTATATACCTAGTGATGCCACACATAAAATTCAGATCACTCCAGCCTGGCCCAAACAGGATCTGGGCATCAGAACTGGCGTCAAAGTGGTAAAAATCCCAGTTTTCACAGATTTGAATAAGTAACTGGTGTTTTTGAAGGGTTAAATGGCTTTGGGCCACTGATCTCACACAACATTTACATACCTAGTGATGCCACACATCAAATTCAGATCACTCCAGCCTGGCCCAAACAGGTTCTGGGCATCAGAACTGGTATCAAGATGGGCAAAACCCCAGTTTTCACAGATTTGAATAAGTAACCAGTGTTTTTGAGGGGTTAAATGGCTTTGGGCCACTGATCTGACACCACATTTACATACCTAGTGATGCCACACATCAAATTCAGATCACTCCAGCCTGGCCCAAACAGGTTCTGGGCATCAGAACTGGCATCAAAGTGGGCAAAACCCACTTTTCACAGATTTGAATAAGTAACTGTTTTTTTTGAGGGGTTAAATGGCTTTGGGCCACTGATCTGACACCACATTTACATACCTAGTAATGCCACACATAAAATTCAGATCACTCCAGCCTGGCCCAAACAGGTTCTGGGCATCAGAACTGGCATCAAAGTGGGCAAAACCCACTTTTCACAGATTTGAATAAGTAACCAGTGTTTTTGAGGGGTTAAATGGCTTTGGGCCACTGATCTCACACCACATTTACATACCTAGTGATGACACACATCAAATTCAGATCACTCCAGCCTGGCCCAAACAGGCTGGAGTGATCTGAATTTGATGTGTGGCATCACTAGGTATGTAAATGTGGTGTCAGATCAGTGGCCCAAAGCCATTTAACCCCTCAAAAACACTGGTTACTTATTCAAATCTGTGAAAAGTGGGTTTTGCCCACTTTGATGCCAGTTCTGATGCCCAGAACCTGTTTGGGCCAGGCTGGAGTGATCTGAATTTTATGTGTGTCATCACTAGGTATGTAAATGTGGTGTGAGATCAGTGGTGTAAAGCCATTTAACCCCTCAAAAACACCAGTTACTTATTCAAATCTGTGAAAACTGGGGTTTTGCCCAATTTGATGCCAGTTCTGATGCCCAGAACCTGTTTGGGCCAGGCTGGAGTGATCTGAATTTGATGTGTGGCATCACTAGGTATGTAAATGTGGTGTGAGATCAGTGGCCCAAAGCCATTTAACCCCTCAAAAACACTGGTTACTTATTCAAATCTGTGAAAACTGGGATTTTTACCACTTTGATGCCAGTTCTGATGCCCAGAACCTGTTTGGGCCAGGCTGGAGTGATCTGAATTTGATGTGTGGCATCACTAGGTATGTAAATGTGGTGTCAGATCAGTGGCCCAAAGCCATTTAACCCCTCAAAAACACTGGTTACTTATTCAAATCTGTGAAAAGTGGGTTTTGCCCACTTTGATGCCAGTTCTGATGCCCAGAACCTGTTTGGGCAAGGCTGGAGTGATCTGAATTTGATGTATGGCATCACTAGGTATGTAAATGTGGTGTCAGATCAGTGGCCCAAAGCCATTTAACCCCTCAAAAACACTGGTTACTTATTCAAATCTGTGAAAAGTGGGTTTTGCCCACTTTGATGCCAGTTCTGATGCCCAGAACCTGTTTGGGCCAGGCTAAAGTGATCTGAATTTTATGTGTGTCATCACTAGGTATGTAAATGTGGTGTGAGATCAGTGGTGCAAAGCCATTTAACCCCTCAAAAACACCAGTTACTTATTCAAATCTGTGAAAACTGGGGTTTTGCCCACTTTGATGCCAGTTCTGATGCCCAGAACCTGTTTGGGCCAGGCTGGAGTGATCTGAATTTGATGTGTGGCATCACTAGGTATGTAAATGTGGTGTGAGATCAGTGGCCCAAAGCCATTTAACCCCTCAAAAACACTGGTTACTTATTCAAATCTGTGAAAAGTGGGTTTTGCCCACTTTGATGCCAGTTCTGATGCCCAGAACCTGTTTGGGCCAGGCTGGAGTGATCTGAATTTGATGTGAGGCATCACTAGGTATGTAAATGTGGTGTCAGATCAGTGGCCCAAAGCCATTTAACCCCTCAAAAACACTGGTTACTTATTCAAATCTGTGAAAAGTGGGTTTTGCCCACTTTGATGCCAGTTCTGATGCCCAGAACCTGTTTGGGCCAGGCTGGAGAGATCTGAATTTGATGTGAGGCATCACTAGGTATGTAAATGTGGTGTGAGGTCAGTGGCCCAAAGCCATTTAACCCCTCAAAAACACTGGTTACTTATTCAAATCTGTGAAAAGTGGGTTTTGCCCACTTTGATGCCAGTTCTGATGCCCAGAACCTGTTTGGGCCAGGCTGGAGTGATCTGAATTTGATGTGTGGCATCACTAGGTATGTAAATGTGGTGTCAGATCAGTGGCCCAAAGCCATTTAACCCCTCAAAAACACTGGTTACTTATTCAAATCTGTGAAAAGTGGGTTTTGCCCACTTTGATGCCAGTTCTGATGCCCAGAACCTGTTTGGGCCAGGCTGGAGTGATCTGAATTTGATGTGTGGCATCACTAGGTATGTAAATGTGGTGTCAGATCAGTGGCCCAAAGCCATTTAACCCCTCAAAAACACTGGTTACTTATTCAAATCTGTGAAAAGTGGGTTTTGCCCAATTTGATGCCAGTTCTGATGCCCAGAACCTGTTTGGGCCAGGCTGGAGTGATCTGAATTTGATGTGTGGTATCACTGGGTATGTAAATGTGGTGTGAGGTCAGTGGCCCAAAGCCATTTAACCCTTCAAAAACACCAGTTACTTATTCAAATCTGTGAAAACTGGGGTTTTGCCCACTTTGATGCCAGTTCTGATGCCCAGAACCTGTTTGGGCCAGGCTGGAGTGATCTGAATTTTATGTGTGTCATCACTAGGTATGTAAATGTGGTGTGAGGTCAGTGGCCCAAAGCCATTTAACCCTCAAAAACACTGGTTACTTATTCAAATCTGTGAAAACTGGGGTTTTGCCCACTTTGATGCCAGTTCTGATGCCCAGAACCTGTTTGGGCCAGGCTGGAGTGATCTGAATTTGATATGGGGCATCACTAGGTATGTAAATGTGGTGTCAGATCAGTGGCCCAAAGCCATTTAACCCCTCAAAAACACTGGTTACTTTTTCAAATCTGTGAAAACTGGGGTTTTGCCCACTTTGATGCCAGTTCTGATGCCCAGAACCTGTTTGGGCCAGGCTGGAGTGATCTGAATTTGATGTGTGGCATCACTAGGTATGTAAATGTGGTGTGAGATCAGTGGCCCAAAGCCATTTAACCCCTCAAAAACACCAGTTACTTATTCAAATCTGTGAAAACTGGGGTTTTGCCCACTTTGATGCCAGTTCTGATGCCCAGAACCTGTTTGGGCCAGGCTGGAGTGATCTGAATTTGATGTGTGGCATCACTAGGTATGTAAATATTGTGTGAGATCAGTGGCCCAAAGCCATTTAACCCCTCAAAAACACTGGTTACTTATTCAAATCTGTGAAAACTGGGGTTTTGCCCACTTTGATGCCAGTTCTGATGCCCAGAACCTGTTTGGGCCAGGCTGGAGTGATCTGAATTTGATGTGTGGCATCACTAGGTATGTAAATGTGGTGTGATATCAGTGGCCCAAAGCCATTTAACCCCTCAAAAACACTGGTTACTTATTCAAATCTGTGAAAACTGGGATTTTTACCACTTTGATGCCAGTTCTGATGCCCAGAACCTGTTTGGGCCAGGCTGGAGTGATCTGAATTTGATGTGTGGTATCACTGGGTATGTAAATGTGGTGTGAGGTCAGTGGCCCAAAGCCATTTAACCCTTCAAAAACACCAGTTACTTATTCAAATCTGTGAAAACTGGGGTTTTGTCCACTTTGATGCCAGTTCTGATGCCCAGAACCTGTTTGGGCCAGGCTGAAGTGATCTGAATTTGATGTGTGGCATCACTAGGTATGTAAATGTGGTGTCAGATCAGTGGCTCAAAGCCATATAACCCCTCAAAAACACTGGTTACTTATTCAAATCTGTGAAAAGTGGGTTTTGCCCACTTTGATGCCAGTTCTGATGCCCAGAACCTGTTTGGGCCAGGCTGGAGTGATCTGAATTTGATGTGTGGCATCACTAGGTATGTAAATGTCGTGTGAGGTCAGTGGCCCAAAGCCATTTAACCCCTCAAAAACACTGGTTACTTATTCAAATCTGTGAAAAGTGGGTTTTGCCCACTTTGATGCCAGTTCTGATGCCCAGAACCTGTTTGGGCCAGGCTAAAGTGATCTGAATTTGATGTGTGGCATCACTAGGTATGTAAATGTGGTGTCAGATCAGTGGCCCAAAGCCATTTAACCCCTCAAAAACACTGGTTACTTATTCAAATCTGTGAAAAGTGGGTTTTGCCCACTTTGATGCCAGTTCTGATGCCCAGAACCTGTTTGGGCCAGGCTGGAGTGATCTGAATTTGATGTGTGGCATCACTAGGTATGTAAATGTGGTGTCAGATCAGTGGCCCAAAGCCATTTAACCCCTCAAAAACACTGGTTACTTATTCAAATCTGTGAAAACTGGGGTTTTGCCCACTTTGATGCCAGTTCTGATGCCCAGAACCTGTTTGGGCCAGGCTGGAGTGATCTGAATTTGATATGGGGCATCACTACGTATGTAAATGGGGTGTCAGATCAGTGGCCCAAAGCCATTTAACCCCTCAAAAACACTGGTTACTTTTTCAAATCTGTGAAAACTGGGGTTTTGCCCACTTTGATGCCAGTTATGATGCCCAGAACCTGTTTGGGCCAGGCTGGAGTGATCTGAATTTGATGTGTGGCATCACTAGGTATGTAAATATTGTGTGAGATCAGTGGCCCAAAGCCATTTAACCCCTCAAAAACACTGGTTACTTATTCAAATCTGTGAAAAGTGGGTTTTGCCCACTTTGATGCCAGTTCTGATGCCCAGAACCTGTTTGGGCCAGGCTGGAGAGATCTGAATTTGATGTGAGGCATCACTAGGTATGTAAATGTGGTGTGAGGTCAGTGGCCCAAAGCCATTTAACCCCTCAAAAACACTGGTTACTTATTCAAATCTGTGAAAAGTGGGTTTTGCCCACTTTGATGCCAGTTCTGATGCCCAGAACCTGTTTGGGCCAGGCTGGAGTGATCTGAATTTGATGTGTGGCATCACTAGGTATGTAAATGTGGTGTGAGGTCAGTGGCCCAAAGCCATTTAACCCCTCAAAAACACTGGTTACTTATTCAAATCTGTGAAAAGTGGGTTTTGCCCACTTTGATGCCAGTTCTGATGCCCAGAACCTGTTTGGGCCAGGCTGGAGTGATCTGAATTTGATGTGTGCCATCACTAGGTATGTAAATGTGGTGTGAGGTCAGTGGCTCAAAGCCATTTAACCCTTCAAAAACACCAGTTACTTATTCAAATCTGTGAAAACTGGGATTTTTACCATTTTGATGCCAGTTCTGATGCCCAGAACCTGTTTGGGCCAGGCTGGAGTGATCTGAATTTTATGTGTTTCATCACTAGGTATGTAAATGTGGTGTGAGGTCAGTGGCCCAAAGCCATTTAACCCCTCAAAAACACTGGTTACTTATTCAAATCTGTGAAAAGTGGGTTTTGCCCACTTTGATGCCAGTTCTGATGCCCAGAACCTGTTTGGGCCAGGCTGGAGTGATCTGAATTTGATGTGTGGCATCACTAGGTATGTAAATGTGGTGTCAGATCAGTGGCCCAAAGCCATTTAACCCCTCAAAAACACTGGTTACTTATTCAAATCTGTGAAAAGTGGGTTTTGCCCAATTTGATGCCAGTTCTGATGCCCAGAACCTGTTTGGGCCAGGCTAAAGTGATCTGAATTTGATGTGTGGCATCACTAGGTATGTAAATGTGGTGTCAGATCAGTGGCCCAAAGCCATTTAACCCCTCAAAAACACTGGTTACTTATTCAAATCTGTGAAAAGTGGGTTTTGCCCACTTTGATGCCAGTTCTGATGCCCAGAACCTGTTTGGGCCAGGCTAAAGTGATCTGAATTTGATGTGTGGCATCACTAGGTATGTAAATGTGGTGTCAGATCAGTGGCCCAAAGCCATTTAACCCCTCAAAAACACTGGTTACTTATTCAAATCTGTGAAAACTGGGATTTTTACCACTTTGATGCCAGTTCTGATGCCCAGAACCTGTTTGGGCCAGGCTGGAGTGATCTGAATTTTATGTGTGTCATCACTAGGTATGTAAATGTGGTGTGAGGTCAGTGGCCCAAAGCCATTTAACCCTCAAAAACACTGGTTACTTATTCAAATCTGTGAAAACTGGGGTTTTGCCCACTTTGATGCCAGTTCTGATGCCCAGAACCTGTTTGGGCCAGGCTGGAGTGATCTGAATTTGATATGGGGCATCACTAGGTATGTAAATGTGGTGTCAGATCAGTGGCCCAAAGCCATTTAACCCCTCAAAAACACTGGTTACTTTTTCAAATCTGTGAAAACTGGGGTTTTGCCCACTTTGATGCCAGTTCTGATTCCCAGAACCTGTTTGGGCCAGGCTGGAGTGATCTGAATTTGATGTGTGGCATCACTAGGTATGTAAATGTGGTGTGAGATCAGTGGCCCAAAGCCATTTAACCCCTCAAAAACACCAGTTACTTATTCAAATCTGTGAAAACTGGGGTTTTGCCCACTTTGATGCCAGTTCTGATGCCCAGAACCTGTTTGGGCCAGGCTGGAGTGATCTGAATTTGATGTGTGGCATCACTAGGTATGTAAATATTGTGTGAGATCAGTGGCCCAAAGCCATTTAACCCCTCAAAAACACTGGTTACTTATTCAAATCTGTGAAAACTGGGGTTTTGCCCACTTTGATGCCAGTTCTGATGCCCAGAACCTGTTTGGGCCAGGCTGGAGTGATCTGAATTTGATGTGTGGCATCACTAGGTATGTAAATGTGGTGTGATATCAGTGGCCCAAAGCCATTTAACCCCTCAAAAACACTGGTTACTTATTCAAATCTGTGAAAACTGGGATTTTTACCACTTTGATGCCAGTTCTGATGCCCAGAACCTGTTTGGGCCAGGCTGGAGTGATCTGAATTTGATGTGTGGCATCACTAGGTATGTAAATGTCGTGTGAGGTCAGTGGCCCAAAGCCATTTAACCCCTCAAAAACACTGGTTACTTATTCAAATCTGTGAAAAGTGGGTTTTGCCCACTTTGATGCCAGTTCTGATGCCCAGAACCTGTTTGGGCCAGGCTAAAGTGATCTGAATTTGATGTGTGGCATCACTAGGTATGTAAATGTGGTGTCAGATCAGTGGCCCAAAGCCATTTAACCCCTCAAAAACACTGGTTACTTATTCAAATCTGTGAAAAGTGGGTTTTGCCCACTTTGATGCCAGTTCTGATGCCCAGAACCTGTTTGGGCCAGGCTGGAGTGATCTGAATTTGATGTGTGGCATCACTAGGTATGTAAATGTGGTGTCAGATCAGTGGCCCAAAGCCATTTAACCCCTCAAAAACACTGGTTACTTATTCAAATCTGTGAAAAGTGGGTTTTGCCCACTTTGATGCCAGTTCTGATGCCCAGAACCTGTTTGGGCCAGGCTGGAGTGATCTGAATTTGATGTGTGGCATCACTAGGTATGTAAATGTGGTGTCAGATCAGTGGCCCAAAGCCATTTAACCCCTCAATAACACTGGTTACTTATTCAAATCTGTGAAAAGTGGGTTTTGCCCACTTTGATGCCAGTTCTGATGCCCAGAACCTGTTTGGGCCAGGCTGGAGTGATCTGAATTTGATGTGTGGCATCACTAGGTATGTAAATGTTGTGTGAGATCAGTGGCCCAAAGCCATTTAACCCCTCAAAAACACTGGTTACTTATTCAAATCTGTGAAAAGTGGGTTTTGCCCACTTTGATGCCAGTTCTGATGCCCAGAACCTGTTTGGGCCAGGCTGGAGTGATCTGAATTTGATGTGTGGCATCACTAGGTATGTAAATGTGGTGTGAGGTCAGTGGCCCAAAGCCATTTAACCCTCAAAAACACTGGTTACTTATTCAAATCTGTGAAAACTGGGGTTTTGCCCACTTTGATGCCAGTTCTGATGCCCAGAACCTGTTTGGGCCAGGCTGGAGTGATCTGAATTTGATATGGGGCATCACTACGTATGTAAATGTGGTGTCAGATCAGTGGCCCAAAGCCATTTAACCCCTCAAAAACACTGGTTACTTTTTCAAATCTGTGAAAACTGGGGTTTTGCCCACTTTGATGCCAGTTATGATGCCCAGAACCTGTTTGGGCCAGGCTGGAGTGATCTGAATTTGATGTGTGGCATCACTAGGTATGTAAATATTGTGTGAGATCAGTGGCCCAAAGCCATTTAACCCCTCAAAAACACTGGTTACTTATTCAAATCTGTGAAAACTGGGGTTTTGCCCACTTTGATGCCAGTTCTGATGCCCAGAACCTGTTTGGGCCAGGCTGGAGTGATCTGAATTTGATGTGTGGCATCACTAGGTATGTAAATGTGGTGTGAGATCAGTGGCCCAAAGCCATTTAACCCCTCAAAAACACTGGTTACTTATTCAAATCTGTGAAAACTGGCCATTTGCCCACTTTGATGCCAGTTCTGATGCCCAGAACCTGTTTGGGCCAGGCTGCAGTGATCTGATTTTGATGTGGGACATCCCTAGGTATGTAAATGTGGTGTGAAATCAGTGGCCCAAAGCCATTTAACCCCTCAAAAACACTGGTTACTTATTCAAATCTGTGAAAACTGGGGTTTTGCCCACTTTGATGCCAGTTCTGATGCCCAGAACCTGTTTGGGCCAGGCTGGAGTGATCTGAATTTGATGTGTGGCATCACTAGGTATGTAAATGTGGTGTGAGATCAGTGGCCCAAAGCCATTTAACCCCTCAAAAACACTGGTTACTTATTCAAATCTGTGAAAACTGGCCATTTGCCCACTTTGATGCCAGTTCTGATGCCCAGAACCTGTTTGGGCCAGGCTGGAATGATCTGAGTTTGATGTGGGACATCACTAGGTATGTAAATGTGGTGTGAGATCAGTGGCCCAAAGCCATTTAACCCCTCAAAAATACTGGTTACTTATTCAAATCTGTGAAAATTGGCTGTGTGCCCACTTTGATGCCAGTTTTGATGCCCAGAACCCCTTTGGGCCAGGCTGGAGACACTTGAGTTTGGTTAGGGGCATCACTAGATAGGTAATTGTGGTGTTAGATCAGTGGCCCAAAGCCATTTAACCCTTTCACTAACATACTTTGGTGCCCACTTTGATGCCCATTTTTTTGCCAGTTTTATAATTTTCGCAGCTGGTTTTGAGTGTATGTATATTAGGGCTCATCAGTGCATTGTATTTTATTATTGTCATGTGTCATTTTTGTTGATAAATGCATAAAAAACTGAAAAAACTAAATTGCCGAATAAGAAACTGACGAATAAGAAACCAACTTCAGCCCCGAATAAGAAACTGGACGAATAAGAAACCAACTTCAGCATCGTAAACGAAGAAGCATTGAAAGCTTGTGCCTCAGCAGCATTGCTTATTTGCTGCTGTTGCCCAGAATAGCGACAGTACAGTACAGTGCATAGCATATCAGCACACAGCCCAAAAGCCCACTTCAGCATTAGTGGTGTCAGTTGCTTACCGCCCGCACAAGAGCGGGTGCGAGGTCGCCCAAAAAACCTGTGACTGGTTCCGTTCTCCCAGAGTGGAAACCATAATGGCTGCCGGCTTCTCTTCCCCGTCCTGTGCAGAGGGGCGGGCCGTGGGCGAGCCCCAGCCAAGAGCGGGAACCCGGCGTCTCACTGTGTTCAGTGAGAGGGGGCTGGAGAATGCAAAGCAGACTCCAGCTCCCTGCGCTGAGCTACTGTACAGCGTCCCGCCCCTCCCCTGACTGGCACGGCTGGGGCGGGAACGAAACGAAAACTAGGCCGCAAAGCCGGGGACTCTAGTAATAAGCGCGGCCGTCCCATGTGCACGGCCGACGCCGAAGTCCCCCGGCGCACCACAAGTCCCAGCCGCGCCACAATGTAAAAAACAACCAGCAGCGGCCGGCGCGGCCGTTTTCAATACATAAATTCACTCAGCAAAGCTGCAGTGAATAATAGCACCAGCGCTCCGCGCTGTTGTCCCCGGCGCACTAACACTCCCAGCAATGCTGGTGTGTGTGGGCGCGATGTGCATGGGAACACAGAGTACCTTGATGTAGCAGGGCCCTGTCCCTGACGATACTCAGCTCCATATCCAGCAGGTTCTCTGGGTCTGTGGATGGAGCTCGGTCTCTGTGCCTGGAGACCGGTAAGATCCCACTTCACCCAGAGCCCCTCATGGGGATGTGGAAGGAAAGCAGCATGTGGGCTCCGGCCTCTGTACTAGCAATAAGTACCTCAACCTTACAACACCATCCACGGGTGAGAAGGGAGCATGCTGGGGGCCCTACATGGGCCCTCTTTTCTTCCATCCGACATAGTCAGCAGCTGCTGCTGACTAAAATCTGTGGAGCTATGCATGGATGTCTGACCTCCTTCGCACACAAAGCTAAAACTGGAGAACCCGTGATATCACGGGGGGGTATAGCCAGAAGGGGAGGGGCCTTGCACTTTTTAGTGTAGTGCTTTGTGTGGCCTCCGGAGGGCAGTAGCTATACCCAATCGTCTGGGTCTCCCAATAGAGCGCTGAAGAAAAGTGTCTTTTCAGCATACGTCCAAGTGCACAACCTATCACACACAGATCCTCAGTAGGTATGAACAATTTTAAACACAGGCACACGGTCAGTGTAGAAAATATTAGTGTACATCACCAGGTTCATGCCGGCAAACATGGCTCGAGTGATGTGAATTATAGAAAATAACACGCAGTCTTCATGTGTACGAGCCGGAAGTATCACTGCTTGTTCTGGACCTGACTTGGGCCAATCCTACACATGGTCATACATCGCCCCATGGCCATACCCAGCGAGGGGCATGGGGACAGCTGCACCCCCCCCCCCTCCCCAGAAGCAGGGGCACGCACCTATTATGACCTGACTGTCAGGTAGCGGGTGCGTCAGGCAGTGCAGGTGGTGAGGAGAGGACAGGGCGGCATGGTGCATCGGCACCCACCACCTACTAGTACCCCAGACAGTCTGGGGAGCTGTTGTATATGATGGGGGGCTGAATATGGGAGCCCTATGGAGGGCCTTATGAGATACAGCCCCCCATAGGGCTCTTATCATGTGAGCCCTATGGAGGGGCTGTATATGATATGGGAGCCCTATGGGGGGGCTGTATATGAGAGTCCTATGGGGGGCTATATATGAGAAGGGAGTTTTATGGGGGGCTGTATATGAGATGGGAGCCCTATGGGGGGCTGTATATGAGATGGGAGCCCTATGGGGGGCTGTATATGAGATGGAAGCCCTATGGGGGGCTGTATATGAGGTGGAAGCCCTATGGGGGGCTATATATGAGAAGGGAGTTTTATGGGGGGCTGTATATGAGATGGGAGCCCTATGGGGGGCTGTATATGAGATGGAAGCCCTATGGGGGGCTGTATATGAGATGGGACCCCTATGCGGGGGGGGCTGTATATGAGATGGGAGCCCTATGGGGGGGCTGTATATGAGATGGGAGCCCTATGGGAGGGGGGCTGTATATGAGATGGGAGCCCTATGGGAGGGGGGCTGTATATGAGATGGGAGCCCTATGGGAGGGGGGCTGTATATGAGATGGGAGCCCTATGGGAGGGGGGCTGTATATGAGATGGGAGCCCTATGGGGGGGGGCTGTATATGAGATGGGAGCCCTATGGGGGGGGCTGTATATGAGATGGGAGCCCTATGGGGGGGGGGCTGTATATGAGATGGGAGCCCTATGGGGGGGGCTCTATATGAGATGGGAGCCCTATGGGGGGGGGCTGTATATGAGATGGGAGCCCTATGGGGGGGGGGCTGTATATGAGATGGGAGCCCTATGGGGGGGGGGGCTGTATATGAGATGGGAGCCCTATGGGGGGGGGGGGGCTGTATATGAGATGGGAGCCCTATGGGGGGGGGCTGTATATGAGATGGGAGCCCTATGGGGGGGGCTGTATATGAGATGGGAGCCCTATGGGGGGGGCTGTATATGAGATGGGAGCCCTATGGGGGAGGGGGCTGTATATGAGATGAGAGCCCTATGGGGGGGGCTGTATATGAGATGGGAGCCCTATGGGGGGGGCTGTATATGAGATGGGAGCCCTATGGGGGGGGCTGTATATGAGATGGGAGCCCTATGGGGGGGGCTGTATATGAGATGGGAGCCCTATGGGGGGGGGGCAGTATATGAGATGGGAGCCCTATGGGGGGGGCTGTATATGAGATGGGAGCCCTATGGGGGGGGCTGTATATGAGATGGGAGCCCTATGGGGGGGGCTGTATATGAGATGGGAGCCCTATGGGGGGGGGGCAGTATATGAGATGGGAGCCCTATGGGGGGGGGCTGTATATGAGATGGGAGCCCTATGGGGGGGGCTGTATATGAGATGGGAGCACTATGGGTGGACTGTATATGAGATGGGAGCCCTAAGGGGGGGGGCTGTATACAGTATGTGTTTGTTGGGGGGCTCTAGGACCCGGAAGCAACATGTGACTGGTGACATTGCCCGGTCACATGGTGCTGTTTAAGGTGCTGCGCCAGGTCCTGCTCTGCATAAATGCAGAAATATGCAGCATGTGAACGCACCTTTTTCTTTAAAACAACTAATCTTTCAAATTTATCCCAGTTATAATTTGTTTGCCTTCTTATTTACATTTAGAAGACATCGAGGCTGGAGGCTGCCTAAATGGATATAAGAAACTGGTTCCAAAAAGGCAAATTAAGTAATTTCTGTAGAAATGAAATTGAGAGGAAGCGACCCAGCCTAGAGACATTTAACCATACATTCCATGTTTCCCAATAGGTCTATAATAGTGATCACTGATGAGTGAGTGTAATCATTACTATTTGCTATTCGCATTTTTCGTTATTTGGCCAGTATCGCTGGTGCTCGTGAGTGATGTGTAGAGCAATATGGATCTGACACAATTTGACAGCTCCCTTCACTACATAAAGTGAGCTGGCACCTCCGTGAGAGCAGATTGAACGTTAGGCTCTCTCTGGGAGGCACTAAAAGGTGTTTTATATAGTAGAAATGTGAAAATTCCCACTCTCCCGCCCTGTTCCGGAAAGACTCGTTTTATGACCGGATTTGTGTAGGCGGAGCCTATCACTAATTGGCTAACGTTGTATTCGCTATTCGGACGAGTATGCAAGTATTAAAAAGTACTCGTTATGAGTATAGCGAGTGCGAATATTACGCCCCTCACTCACCACTTGTTTATAAAGTAAACATACATTGGCCAACTTAATTTTAGAGTATTTTAAAATCGTACCCATCATAAATTAACGTAACATCTCAACATGTTAAGGTTTTGAGTTAAGGGCAAGAAGACGTATATTTTATCTGTTGCTATTCTATTTCTATTCTATTTTCATTTCATACACCTTTTCTGTTCTAATATTTTACAACCTGAATGATCATGGCTTCCCCCCCCTCCCTTCCTAGTTTTGATCCTGGGTACGCCCATGCATTGCCCTACATTCACATTAATTGATGACATGATGTTCTTTACAGTAATTACTGTCCTCACAAACACTAAACCACACTGGTGCTCTCCCACCTGACAGAACAGTGATATTTATCAAAATTTCACTTAACAGCCCAGTATGTGACACATCTCTGGAATCAGGATCTCTGCCCCTACATTATGCTACTATCAGATTAGATGGCAAAATCCTGGTGACAGATTCACTTTAATGATTATATTAAGTTTTACTTAGCAGAGATATTTTGTGCTTACTATAATTTACGAGCGCAATGAAAGCCGATGCTATGCTGCCAAGGTGGGTATCTGGTTGGGGACAGCGGACTGATCCTGGTCCATTGCAATAAGACAGTGTGGATAGAGGTACGCAGATCACCAAGAGACCGAAGAACAGAGAAAAGTCGCAGGGTCTAATAAAGTAGCTTTTCATGCTTCCTTGCTACAGAAGGTGGTTAGTAGAAGAGAGGTCTCGGTCCATTTTTACCTGTCTCTTCTGGGGGGGATTGAATTCCTTCACTCTTTGCTCTCTTAGTCCTGAATTTCTGCTGACACCCCTCCTGCTCCTCACATATTTCCATTTTCACTATCTCTACAATTGCTCCTGTGATTGTCGGCTTTGTTCTTCCTTGCAGATCTCCGGAAAGATTGATTCAATACCTATCAAACATTTTTATCTTTCTCCTTTTTGTTATTCGTGCTTTTTCAATTCCAGCTCTGTCTTTAGGCGTCATCCTTATAATCTTTGTCGTTTTTTTTGTTTTTGCAGTGTTTATATCATTCCACACATTTAGCTCTATCTACTTTCCATCTTGATCTCTCAATCATCATCTGTAATTGGTTTTCTTTGAATATTTGGAGAAGATAATACCCAAACTTGTAAATGGAAGTATTTTTTTTGTGCTAACTTCACTGTATACTTTCACTTCAGAATAGCGTATATTCCAAAGGAGATTGACACTTGTCTCACCATAACAAATATATCATTTATTGATGCATGTTAAAATCCAAGTAGAAAAAATGGGTAAATATGCACGGTGGTACAGAGCAAGGCACAGAGGGAACTACATCGAAGGCAACATGTCTCTGACCTCTACCACTGCTTGAAATTCTGCTTCACAGATTATCCCAATGACAGTCAGTATTGGCCCTCATTACCTACCCCCTGCTGTATGTTTATACGTACAGTGTGTGTATGTATATATATATATATATATATATATATATATATATATATCTCCATACATATATATATCTCCATACATATATATATCTCCATACATATATATATATCCATACATATATATATATATCCATACATATATATATATATATCCATACATATATATATATATATCCATACATATATATATATATCCATACATATATATATATCCATACATATATATATATATCCATACATATATATATATATATCCATACATATATATATATATATATCCATACATATATATATATATATATCCATACATATATATATATATATATCCATACATATATATATATATATATCCATACATATATATATATATATATATATGTATGGATATATATATATATATGTATGGATATATATATATATATGTATGGATATATATATATATGTATGGATATATATATATATGTATGGATATATATATATATATATGGATATATATATATATGTATGGATATATATATATGTATGGAGATATATATATGTATGGAGATATATATATGTATGGAGATATATATATGTATGGAGATATATATATGTATGGAGATATATATATGTATGGAGATATATATATATATATATATATATATATATATAATCTCCATACATATATATATCTCCATACATATATATATCTCCATACATATATATATCTCCATACATATATATATATCCATACATATATATATATATCCATACATATATATATATATATCCATACATATATATATATATATCCATACATATATATATATATATCCATACATATATATATATATCCATACATATATATATATATCCATACATATATATATATATATCCATACATATATATATATATATATCCATACATATATATATATATATATATCCATACATATATATATATATATATATCCATACATATATATATATATATCCATACATATATATATATATATATATCCATACATATATATATATATATATATATATATATATATATATATATATATCCATACATATATATATATATATATATATATATCCATACATATATATATATATATATATATATATCCATACATATATATATATATATATATATATATATCCATACATATATATATATATATATATATATATCCATACATATATATATATATATATATCCATACATATATATATATATATCCATACATATATATATATATATCCATACATATATATATATATATCCATACATATATATATATATATATATCCATACATATATATATATATATATATATATCCATACATATATATATATATATATATATATATATCCATACATATATATATATATATATATATATCCATACATATATATATATATATATCCATACATATATATATATATATATCCATACATATATATATATATATATCCATACATATATATATATATATATCCATACATATATATATATATATATATCCATACATATATATATATATATATATCCATACATATATATATATATATATATCCATACATATATATATATATATATATCCATACATATATATATATATATATATCCATACATATATATATATATATATCCATACATATATATATATATATATATATCCATACATATATATATATATATATATCCATACATATATATATATATATATATATCCATACATATATATATATATATATATCCATACATACATATATACATACATACATACATACATACAGTACAGACTAAGTTTGGACACACCTTCTCATTCAAAGAGTTTTCTTTATTTTTCATGACTCTGAAAATTGTAGATTCACATTGAAGGCATCAAAACTATGAATTAAAACATGTGCAATGAAATACTTAAAAGTGTGAAACAACTGAAAATATGTCTTATATTCTAGGTTCTTCAAAGTAGCCACCTTTTACTTTGATTACTGCTTTGCACAATCTTGGCATTCTCTTGATGAGCTTCAAGAGGTAGTCACCGGAAATGGTTTTCACTTCACAGGTGTGCCCTGTCAGGTTTAATAAGTGGGATTTCTTGCCTTATAAATGGGGTTGGGACCATCAGTTGTGTTGTGCATACATCTGGTGGATACTCAGCTGATAGTCCTACTGAATAGACTGTTAGCTGCTTTTTCTTGCCAAAATACAAATTCTAAGTAAAGAAAAATGAGTGGCCATCATTACTTTAAGAAATTTAAGGTCAGTGACTCCGAAAAATTGGGAAAACTTTGAAAGTGTCCCCAAGTGCAGTGGCAAAAACCATCAAACGCTACAAAGAAACTGGCTCACATGAGGACCGCCCCAGGAAAGGAAGACCAAGAGTCACCTCTGCTGTGGAGGATAAGTTTATCCGAGTCACCAGCCTCAGAAATCGCAGGTTAACAGCAGCTCAGATTAGAGACCAAGTCAATGCCACACACAGTTCTAGCAGCAGACACATCTCTAGAACAACTGTTAAGAGGAGACTTTGCAGCAGGCCTTTATGGTAAAATAGCTGCTAGGAAACCACTGCTAAGGACAGGCAACAAGCAGAAGAGACTTGTTTGGGCTAAAGAACACAAGGAATGGGCATTAGACCAGTGGGAATCTGTGCTTTTGGTCTGAGTCGAAATTTGAGATCTTTGGATCCAACCACCGTGTCTTTGTGCAACGCAGAAAAGGTGAACGGATAGACTCTACATGCCTGGTTCCCAGCGTGAAGCGTGGAGGTGGGATGGTGTGGGGGTGCTTTGCTGGTGACATTATTGGGGATTTATTCAAAATTGAAGGCATACAGAACCAGCATAGCTACCGCAGCATCTTGCAGAGGCATGCTATTCCATCCGGTTTGCGTTTAGTTGGACCATCATTTATTTTTCAACAGGACAAGGACCCCAAACACACCTCCAGACTGAGTAAGGGCTATTTGACTAAGAAGGAGAGTGATGGGGTGCTACGCCAGATTACCTGGCCTCCAGTCACCAGACCTGAACCCAATCGAGATGGTTTGGGGTGAGCTGGACCGCAGAGTGAAGGCAAAAGGGCCAACAAGTGCTAAGCATCTCTGGGAACTCCTGCAAGACTGTTGGAAGACCATTTCCGGTGACTACCTCTTGAATCTCATCAAAAGAATGCCAAGAGTGTGCAAAGCAGTAATGAAAGCAAAAGGTGGCTACTTTGAATAACCTAGAATATAAGACATATTTTCAGTTGTTTCGCAATCTTTTGTTAAGTATTTCATTCCACATGTGTTAATTCATAGTTTTGATTAAGTAGTTTATTTTCATGAAAATAAAGAAAACTGTTTATCTCTCTACTGTGTATGTATGTATGTGTATGCATACAGTGCCTACAAGTAGTATTCAACCCCCTGCAGATTTAGCAGGTTTGATAAGATGCAAATAAGTTAGAGCCTGCAAACTTCAAACAAGAGCAGGATTTATTAACAGATGCATAAATCTTACAAACCAACAAGTTATGTTGCTCAGTTAAATTTTAATAAATTTTCAACATAAAAGTGTGGGTCAATTATTATTCAACCCCTAGGTTTAATATTTTGTGGAATAACCCTTGTTTGCAATTACAGCTAATAATCGTCTTTTATAAGACCTGATCAGGCCGGCACAGGTCTCTGGAATTATCTTGGCCCACTCCTCCATGCAGATCTTCTCCAAGTTATCTACTTTCTTTGGATGTCTCATGTGGACTTTAATCTTGAGCTCCTTCCACATGTTTTCAATTGGGTTAAGGTCAGGAGACTGACTAGGCCACTGCAACACCTTGATTTTTTTCCCTCTTGAACCAGGCCTTGGTTTTCTTGGCTGTGTGCTTTGGGTCGTTGTCTTGTTGGAAGATGAAATGACGACCCATCTTAAGATCCTTGATGGAGGAGCGGAGGTTCTTGGCCAAAATCTCCAGGTAGGCCGTGCTATCCATCTTCCCATGGATGCGGACCAGATGGCAAGGCCCCTTGGCTAAGAAACAGCCCCACAGCATGATGCTGCCACCACCATGCTTGACTGTAGGGATGGTATTCTTGGGGTCGTATGCAGTGCCATCCAGTCTCCAAACGTCACGTGTGTGTGGTTGGCACCAAAGATCTCGATCTTGGTCTCATCAGACCAGAGAACCTTGAACCAGTCTGTCTCAGAGTCCTCCAAGTGATCATGAGCAAACTGTAGACGAGCCTTGACATGACGCTTTGAAAGTAAAGGTACCTTACCGGCTCGTCTGGAACGGAGATCATTGGGGTGGAGTACGTTACTTATGGTATTGACTGAAACCAATGTCCCCACTGCCATGAGATCTTCCCGGAGCTCCTTCCTTGTTGTTCTTGGGTTAGCCTTGACTTTTCAGACAAGCCTGGCCTTGGCACGGGTGGAAACTTTCAAAGGCTGTCCAGGCCGTGGAAGGCTAACAGTAGTTCCATAAGCCTTCCACTTCCAGATGATGCTCCCAACAGTGGAGACAGGTAGGCCCAACTCCTTGGAAAGGGTTTTGTACCCCTTGCCAGCCTTGTGACCCTCCACGATCTTGTCTCTGATGGCCTTGGAATGCTCCTTTTGTCTTTCCCATGTTGACCAAGTATGAGTGCTGTTCACAAGTTTAGTCAGAAAAGGCTGGAAAAAGAGATAAGTAATCCAAACGTGAAGTTCATTGTTCTTTGTGCCTGAAATACTTCTTAATACTTTAGGGGAACCAAACAGAATTCTGGTGGATTGAGGGGTTGAATAATAAATGACCCTCTGAATAAACGTTTCACAATTTTAAAAAAAAAAAAAAAAAAGAAGAAAAATAACATTCTTTTTTGCTGCAGTGCATTTCACACTTCCAGGCTGATCTACAGTCCAAATGTCACAATGCCAAGTTAATTCCGAATGTGTAAACCTGCTAAATCTGCAGGGGGTTGAATACTACTTGTAGGCACTGTGTGTGTGTGTATATATATGTATGTATGTATGTATGTATGTATATATATATATATATATATATATATATATATATATATATATATATATATATTTGCCTTATTCTGTCTGTCATGCTCCGAAATTGTGTCCTTACGGTGACACAAAGCTGATTGGCCGCTGGGCTCGCCATGGCCCCGCCCCCCCACACGGATTGGCCTCTCGCCCCGGCTCTCTGCAGGCCCCGCCCCCCTCACGCAATGCACGCTCGCTCTGGCCCAACTGACACGGAGCCGCGACTCCCAGGTGAGTACACACACACATCAGATCACACTCACTCTCACACACACCTCACACATCACAACATCCTGGGATATCGCTTGCTTCTACACCGGCTCCGTCAGGATCCCGGCAGCGCCAGACATAACCTTGCGATGCTGGGATCTTGACGGAGGCCGTGAAAGCTGGTAACCATTATACACATCGGGTAACTAAGGTCCCTTAGTTACCCGATGTGTATCATAGTTACCAGTGTACACCGGCTCACACTCACTCTCACACACACCTCACACACACATCACATCGCATCCACACATCAAGGTCCTGCAGCGGCGGAAAATACAGACACATAACAGCACACACACATAACAGCACACACATACACACACACAAATCAGATCACACTCACTCTCACATACACATCACATCGCATCCACATACTCACAACATCCTGGGATATCGCTTGCTTCTCGGCGGCGGTACTGTGCTGTTAGCTTCCAGGACCTGCGGGAGGATCACATGGCCAGAAGCATGTGGTACCTCCGGATGTTGTGAGTATAAGCGCGTATGTGCGATATCGTCAGTGTCTGTGTGTGTGAGTGGATGCAATCGGGTGTGTGTGAGTGGATGCAATCGGGTGTGTGTGAGTGGATGCGATCGGGTGTGTGTGAGTGGATGCGATCGGGTGTGTGTGAGTGGATGCGATCGGGTGTGTGTGAGTGGATGCGATCGGGTGTGTGAGTGTCGGCAGAGGAGCACGGCGTGCTGGAGGAGGCTGGGAGCAGAGAGGCTGATCATGGGGAAGGCTGGGAGGAGAGAGGCTGATGCTGGGGGAGGCTGGGAGGGGGAGGCTGGGACGAGGGAGGCTGATGCTGGTGGAGGCTGATGCTTGGGGAGGCTGATGCTGGGGGAGGCTGGAAGGAGAGAGGCTAATGCTGGTGGAGGCTAATGCTGGTGGAGGCTGATGCTTGGGGAGGCTGATGCTGGGGAGACTGGGAGGGGAAGGCTAATGCTGAGGGAGGCTGGGAGGAAGGAGGCTGGGAGGAGAGAGGCTGATCCTGGGGAAGGCTGGGAACGGGAGGCTGATGCTGAGGGAGGCTGGAAGGAGAGAGGCTGATGCTGGGGGAGGCTGGAAGGAGAGAGGCTGATGCTGGTGGAGGCTGATGCTTGGGGAGGCTGATGCTGGGGGAGACTGGGAGCGGAAGGCTGATGCTGAGGGAGGCTGGGAGGGGGAGGCTGGGAGGAAGGAGGCTGGGAGGAGAGAGGCTGATCCTGGGGAAGGCTGGGAAGGGGAGGCTGATGCTGGGGGAGGCTGGAAGGAGAGAGGCTGATGCTGGTGGAGGCTGATGCATGGGGAGGCTGATGCTGGGGGAGACTGGGAGCGGAAGGCTGATGCTGAGGGAGGCTGGGAGGGGGAGGCTGGGAGGAAGGAGGCTGGGAGGAGAGAGGCTGATCCTGGGGAAGGCTGGGAAGGGGAGGCTGATGCTGAGGGAAGCTGGAAGGAGAGAGGCTGATGCTGGGGGAGGCTGGAAGGAGAGAGGCTGAGGCTGGGAGGAGAGAGGCTGATGCTGGGGAAGGCTGATGCTGAGGGAGGCTGGGAGGGGAAAGATGATGCTGGGGAAGGCTGGGAGGACGGAGGCTGGGAGGAGAGAGGCTGATCCTGGGGAAGGCTGGGAGAGGGAGGCTGATGCTGGAGGAGGCTGGAAGGAGAGAGGCTGATGCTGGCGGAGGCTGATGCTGGGGGAGGCTGGAAGGAGAGAGGCTGATGCTGGTGGAGGCTGATGCTTGGGGAGGCTGGGAGAGGGAGGCTGATGCTGAGGGAGGCTGGGAGGAGGGAGGCTGGGAGAGGTAGGCTGAGAGAAGAGAGGCTGATGCGCGCACACACACACACACACACACACACACACACACACACACACACACACACACACACACACACACACACACTGGGAACCACAAACAACTGCCCTACAGACACCCACACACACAGACAACGCTGCACACACACAACACCCAACACACAAACACCGCGGCACACACAAATATACGCACATACCGCACAACACACACATTGCACAAAACATACCTCCCCCCAAAACACACCACACACACACAAACCGCGCAACACACACACACACACAACGCTACAGACACACAGCGCTCCACAAACAACGCAACACACGCAACACACATACAACACCGCTCTCACCCCCCGCCACACCCAGACAACACCCAGAACATGTACAGCGCCTACACAAACACTTGGTAACTACACACAACAACATCTCTATCTATATATATATATATATATTACAGTTAGGTCCAGAAATATTTGGACAGTGACACAAGTTTTGTTATTTTAGCTGTTTACAAAAACATGTTCAGAAATACAATTATATATATATATAATATGGGCTGAAAGTGCACACTCCCAGCTGCAATATGAGAGTTTACACATCCAAATTGGAGAAAGGGTTTAGGAATCATAGCTCTGTAATGCATAGCCTCCTCTTTTTCAAGGGACCAAAAGTAATTGGACAAGGGACCCTAAGGGCTGCAATTAACTCTGAAGGTGTCTCCCTCGTTAACCTGTAATCAATGAAGTAGTTACAAGGTCTGGGGTTGATTACAGGTGTGTGGTTTTGCATTTGGAAGCTGTTGCTGTGACCAGACAACATGCGGTCTAAGGAACTCTCAATTGAGGTGAAGCAGAACATCCTGAGGCTGAAAAAAAAGAAAAAAATCCATCAGAGAGATAGCAGACATGCTTGGAGTAGCAAAATGAACAGTCGGGTACATTCTGAGAAAAAAGGAATTGACTGGTGAGCTTGGGAACTCAAAAAGGCCTGGGCGTCCACGGATGACAACAGTGGTGGATGATCGCCACATACTTTCTTTGGTGAAGAAGAACCCGTTCACAACATCAACTGAAGTCCAGAACACTCTCAGTGAAGTAGGTGTATCTGTCTCTAAGTCAACAGTAAAGAGAAGACTCCATGAAAGTAAATACAAAGGGTTCACATCTAGATGCAAACCATTCATCAATTCCAAAAATACAGGCCAGAGTTAAATTTGCTGAAAAACACCTCATGAAGCCAGCTCAGTTCTGGAAAAGTATTCTATGGACAGATGAGACCAAGATCAACCTGTACCAGAATGATGGGAAGAAAAAAGTTTGGAGAAGAAAGGGAACGGCAAATGATCCAAGGCACACCACATCCTCTGTAAAACATGGTGGAGGCAACGTGATGGCATGGGCATGCATGGCTTTCAATGGCACTGGGTCACTTGTGTTTATTGATGACATAACAGCAGACAAGAATAGCCGGATGAATTCTGAAGTGTACCGGGATATACTTTCAGCCCAGATTCAGCCAAATGCCGCAAAGTGGATCGGACGGCGCTTCATAGTACAGATGGACAATGACCCCAAGCATACAGCCAAAGCTGCCCAGGAGTTCATGAGTGCAAAAAAGTGGAACATTCTGCAATGGCCAAGTCAATCACCAGATCTTAACCCAATTGAGCATGCATTTCACTTGCTCAAATCCAGACTTAAGACGGAAAGACCCACAAACAAGCAAGACCTGAAGGCTGCGGCTGTAAAGGCCTGGCAAAGCATTAAGAAGGAGGAAACCCAGCGTTTGGTGATGTCCATGGGTTCCAGACTTAAGGCAGTGATTGCCTCCAAAGGATTCGCAACAAAATATTGAAAATAAAAATATTTTGTTTGGGTTTGGTTTATTTGTCCAATTACTTTCGACCTCCTAAAATGTGGAGTGTTTGTAAAGAAATGTGTACAATTCCTACAATTTCTATCAGATATTTTTGTTCAAACCTTCAAATTAAACGTTACAATCTGCACTTGAATTCTGTTGTAGAGATTTCATTTAAAATCCAATGTGGTGGCATGCAGAGCCCAACTCGCGAAAATTGTGTCACTGTCCAAATATTTCTGGACCTAACTGTATGTTATATATATATATATATATATATATATATTATATATATATATATATATATATTATATATATATATATATTATATATATTATATATATATATATATATATATATATATATATATATATATATATATATATATATATATATATATATATATATATATATATATATATAATGTTATTCTTCTATTTTTTTTCTTCAAGTAATTCACTTCAACTCTAATAAAAGCATTGAACATGGGTGTCCAGTCTCATAAAAATCATGGAGCTGATTCATCAAAGTTTTTTTTTTTTTCACACCTTCAATAGTTGCAATATTGTTGCGCAACGCAGTTGTGCAAAATTTGTGCTGGTCTTTGCACCACATTGGATCAGCTCTGTAAAAAAATGGGCTTACCTGGTAATGGTGGGAGCAAACACCACCAAGAGGCATTGTGGTGTAAAAAAAGCAATGTAAAGATGTCCATTAAATATAACTCTAAAGTCTAAATAGTTGAAACGCATGTGTTCAAACTGTGAATTTCCTTTTATTTTGCAGGGCCTTCGTTTTGAAGTGGTTCCTTCTTGGTTCAAAGAGACTCTAGATAAATCCTCGTTTTCTGCTCCATATGAATATGCAGTTGAAACCGCTAAACAAAAGGCCTTGGAAGTGGCCCGGAGAATGCACGTGGTCAGTCTGAACTTTATGTATTTTTTTATTTACTGGCTATCGCTGATTGAATCACAGTTGGAATTCTATGGCAGATTTTCACATGAAACATGTAATGCTGGTGATGGCCACCAAGGGATTTTAATAAAACCACTACAAAGTTAGAATGGAGAAGTTGCCCATCATGTACCTTGCATAGAATGCAGTGGAGAAGCTCTTTGCAGCTCTACCACCAGCTTTAGCAGCTTGAGTTAGGTAGTTGCTATGTCTGAGCTCTGCATTTGGCAGAACCACATGAAGCGTACCACAGAATATATGCCCCTGTAATAGCATATGTTTGACATTGATTGAAATCAAACTACCTTTCAGTACAATTGAGACAAGGGTATTGCAGGCAAATAATCCTCTGGGCAAGACATCAGGAGAATTTTCCAGTATATGCGTCAAATGTGGAGCCCAAACATGGTGACATATGTATGTATGTATGTATGTATTTATGTATATGTTTTGTGTGGTTTTTTTTTTTTTTTTTTTTTTTTTTTATCTTTTCTTGTAACATTCACCCATGACAGCACCATGGAGAGAGGTATCCACCCTTCAGGGACCGGTAACCTGCAGGATAAAAAGGCCGTACCTCTCCCATGTACCAGTTGGTTTCTAATCCTTGACAAGGGAAGACAGCAATATATAACAAAAGAGACCTCATCCTGGCCTGAACGGTTGATGCAGGCAGTAGCGCCATCCATGCTGCGGCCAGTGCAGTAGTCCTGGAAATGCCACAGTGTGTCCAGGGGGCTTCACTGGTATGTGAGTGCTGGCAGCTGCTGCATTCCTAATGGCCAGCTGTTTACAGTGGGTCCCAGGACTGCATATGTGCGTGCCCTGATGACTAGCACTCTGGAGACATCGTTGACCTGGCGTGGGATCAGAGCAGGCTGATTCGGAGGGTAGGGCTGTGTGTGGCAGGTCCCATATTTAGGAATGCGGTTAGACCACCAACAAAGCTGTTTTTTCGCTGTAGCCTAATCACTTCAGCAAGATGGACCCAAAGTAATCTTCCCTTACAGATGACCCTCCAAGTAACCTTGCTCATTAGTATGTCCCACAGCAATTCTCTTGTATGAAACTGGGCCCACAATACCACCAGGATGTATGAGGTCAGGTAACCCAGTAGTGACATAGCCCTTCTGAGGGACATATCGGGAGATTTTACTGACTCTGAAACCTGACTTTATATTTTTCCTATTTTGACTTCTGGAAGGCGGCACTCATGCATTCTGGAGTCCAGCATGGTTAAGGCTATCCTGAGGGAATTCCACATGTATTGGTACATGATAATACGTATCTTTCAGATCCAGGACCACCATGTGACAGTCTGGGAACAGCATCTTTATCACAGATCTCAAACCTCAATTTTAATTTCTGGACCTTTAAGAATTTGTCCAGGCCTGTCAATTGTATTATTATCTTGAATGATCTCTCCGGTATCTTTTTATCAAAAAAAAAGAGGGGATTAAAATCCCCTCACCTCCTCTTCCACAGGGACCTCCAAGCAGTTGGACTTTTTTACTAGATCTAAAACTTTCTTTTAGATCATCTGTCAGCTGTCCCCCTAACATTAAACCTCTCAGGAGGAACATTCTAGCTTTAGGCTGGAGCTCACAAGGGTGAAAATACAGCTTCTGTGAAGAAATATTTTCACAGACAGGACCCCTGAAGATTAGATTACAAAGATCCATACGGACAAAAGAAATGGGGTGGGTCATACACAATCACCACACCACTTCAGAGCTACTCTTAAGAGCACATCAACACCAGGAGAACAGAGTAAATTTGCTTCAAAGAATATCAAAATTTATTAAGTTATTACACATACAATATTACGTAAGATAAAACAGGCACGAGAGGAAAAGATGATATAAAAGGCAATAACACCTGGGGGCTGCACAACCGTCACTAAGAAAAAATCAAATCTCTATCCACCAGGCCAAATGTATCTATCAAGGCAAGAAAAAGAGCCCCAGTGGGCTCATTTATCAAAAGGCACAGCCCAATTTTTATTTGATGATTACCCAGGCCCAAGTGGAGGATAAAAAAGTAGGCAATAGGCAAGCAGTAGTTGTGCTAGAGGAACACATGCATCAGGCGGCCCCTATTAAGTAAGTAGACCCATGAGGGTTCAGTGTACAAACAATAAGCCGGGACAAGCTGAATGCATGTGGACCCAGTCCACCAATACCGCTAACCTGCAAAGGCCAAAGGACGTGCAGCCGACCAAGGGTGACAGGGAGGGTAAAACCCCCAGTACAAACTCCAACGTACGTTTCACGATGGTGAAGTATTCGCTTCGTCAGGGAGTGGGTACATAGCACAGAAGGGCTGCTATAAATAGCCCTAAACACAGCTGGGACACCGCACTGATAAGTCTCGGCGCGTGCGCACATCGCGCCATACAGACCCAGCACCTCCCACCGGCCGTCACGATCCGGCGCATGCGCGGGAGCGGGGACGCGTCTCCATAGCTCCCGCGCATGCGCCCCGATCAGTCAAAGACGGCCGCGGCAGGCCGGGCTGGCGGTGAGAAGTGCGCAAGCGCACATCAGTGCGGGACGGAGCTCGAAGGATCAGGGACACAGACTGTAATAAGATCATGAATCATAGGTAAATACAAAAAAATCATAATGAAATAACGATTCAGCTGCGTGATCCGGTTCCAGGGGTCCGTATATAGATGTAGAATTGAAATGTGTCGAAAGCAATTCATGTTTAGAGACCCAGATGAGAAGTCTGTGCTAAATAAAACGAGATGAAAAAAGGGGAAAGCACAAGAAAAAAAGAAAATATTAAAACATGAATAACAAACAAAAACAAGCACATTGGGCCACAAGAATGATAGGCCACCGTATTTACTATATAAAAGAAACGATAAAAATACCCCTAAAAAATAAAAGAAAAAAGAAAGGGGCAAAACCCAAAGTGGTGTCAAAGAAAAGAGGCAAAGCTCAAAGCCTGATTGAGACCAGATGGGGCGACTGTTCCAAGAGTCACCATCCATCTAGTCTCACGCTGGGTCAGCTTCCGCTTAATGTTGCCACCACGGATGCCACTGTGAATAACTTCAATGCCGCGAACCGATAAGGATTTAGGATCACAGCCATGGTGTGATTTGAAATGGTGCGGCAGCGTCTTCAGAGTGGCAAGATCATCAACTGTCCGAGCCGCCGCAATGTCTCGCACATGTTCCCTTACGCGGATGCGGAGCTCACGGGATGTCAACCCAATATAAATTAGTGAGCACCCGCAAACCGCGTAGTAAATCACATTGGATGTACCACAAGAAATGAAGTCTCTGATGTGAAACTCGCGTTTCCCATCAGCAGATGTAAACACGAAACTGCGCGAGACATTGCGGCAAGCTAGGCAGTGGCCACAAGGGAAGCAACCGACTCGAGGTTGGGTAGAGCCGAGAAAACCAGACGGAGGCGGAACATAATGGCTCTGAACAAGCTTATCCCTTAAATTGAAAGACCTTCTGGCAGTCATCAGGGGATAATCAAATGATGAATCCCGGAAAGCAGGATCAGTCCTCAGGATAGGCCAGTGTCGATTAAGGATGGCCCTCATATGCTGCCATTCACTATTATAGGTGGTGATAAATCTCACACTGGAAAAATCCTGAGGAGATTTTTGTCTAGAAAGAAGGAGCTGGGAACGAGAGGTGTTCTTAGCCCTGAGGTACCCACGTTTTATACTGCGGTTGCTATAACCCCTCTCACGAAAGCGAGACATTAGGTCAGCGGCCTGCTCCTCGAACTTAGCATCCGAGGAGCAGATCCTCCTCATCCTTAGGAACTGTCCGGTAGGGACAGAACGAATTGTAGATGTGTGATGAGCAGACGAGGCATGAATCAGCGCATTGACAGATGTTGACTTACGAAATACATCAGTTTGGATCAAATTTCTATCATCAACATCAATAAGTATGTCTAAAAAGTCAATGCGCTTGGTGTTGTATTTATAAGTCAATTTGATGTTAAAAGGATTCATGCCAAGTCTGCCCATAAATAGGTCCAGCTGCTCCACCGTACCCCTCCAAAAAAACAACAAATCATCAATATACCTCAGCCAGCACTGCACATGGGACACGGCCACGTCACCCTCGTCGCCAAAAATCATTCTCTCCCAGAAGCCCAGGAAGAGATTAGCATACGAGGGTGCACAGGCCGCGCCCATTGCAGTGCCGCGCTTCTGTAGGTAAAAGGAGTTCTTAAAAGTAAAAAAATTATGGGTAAGGATAAAGTGGAGCAGCTGGAGTATCAAATCACACATCTCGCTGTCCCGACCGGAGGTCCCGAGGAAGAAGCGGACTGCCGCCAACCCGTCCTCATGGCGGATGCAGGTGTATAATGATTCAACATCCGCCGTGACTATTAACATGTCCGCTTCTATAAAGATACCGTCAATCCTGTTGAGCACGTCCGTTGTGTCCTTGAGGTAGGAGGGAAGTGTCTCGACCAGGGGTTTAAGGTAGTAATCAATAAATTTACACACCGGGTCACACATTCCCTCCAAACCAGACACAATCGGACGGCCCGGCGGACTGACGGCATCTTTATGAATCTTGGGGAGCAGATAAAACGTGGGCACCTTGGGGAATTTGACTAAAAGTCCTTCCAAAACCTTCTTAGTAATAAGCCCGCTATCAAAAGCCTGCTCAAGGATCAACAGAAGATCTCTGGAAAAGGAATTAATGGGATTGAAATCAAGCTTTTGATAGGTATCCTTGTCCCTCAGCTGGCGAAAGGCCTCTTTCTCATATTTCATAATGGGCCATATTACAATGTTTCCCCCCTTGTCAGCAGGTTTAAAAAGTACGTCCCTCCATGCTTCCAATTGTTTGAGGGCCGACCTCTGTTGACAAGTGAGGTTATCATTATGCCGTCTAGATGACAAGTGCGAAAAGTCATCTACAACTAATTTAGTAAAAATATCAACAGAGGGACACAATGACAAGGGGGGAAACTTAACTGACCTAGGCATGATACAAGATGGAAACCTACCAATACTGTCAGAGGGTTGTTGTTCGGATTGAAGCTCCTCCAGAACTGCTAGAGCCTCTCTCTCTGCCCGACTATCCAAATCGAAAGTTGGCACATCACGACTGTGAAGTTTCTTTAGAACCAACTTACGAGAAAACAGAAATAGATCCTTCATAGCTGTAAAAAAATCAAAAGAATTAGTCGGGGAGAAAGAGAGGCCCATAGAGAGGACCTCAACCTGAGCCTCTGACAGTATATGTGTAGAAAGGTTAATAACTTGCAATGCCCTGCTGACCTTTTTAGATGTTTTGTGTGGGGCATGCATGGAGGACTTCAATCTTGTTATCACGCCAGATGGTATTGGGTCAGATATTGTATTTGAATTAGAACGCCCAGAGGATCCACCTTCATCAGCGGAGAGACCGGATGCTATAGAAGTTGAACGAGAACGTGATCCAGACTTTGATCGATATTTAGATCGAGATCTAAAAGAGGGTTGCTGCCATCTATAGACCTGATTAAGTTGCTGGTCACGTACATCTCTTTGAAACTTTTTGAGCTTGAATGATTGTAACTCCTTCTCCAATTTGCCAAGTTCTGCATCAATGTCATTATTAAATTTAGCTAATGCTTCTGTAGTTAATTTTGACCTGATAAGTTGGAGAAGTTGCTCCATTTCCTTTTCCATCTCATTAATGGATGAAGAATTAAATTCACTAAGAAGCTGCAAATGGCCCCTCGAGCAAGCATTAGACAGCTCCTCCCACTTGGCTCTAAAAGAGTCATTTTCAACGGGAAAAGAGGGGAACACTTGTATTCGAAGACCCCTAGGGATTAGATGTTTCGATATATATTTATCCAGGAACGCCCTGTTCCACCACGTCTTGGTTCTACGTCTTAAAAGTTCCCTGTATCGGGAAACCGCCTCTCTTGTATCAACATCACCGGAAACCTCGTCACCCATATTGCCAGTCGCTTCAAGTGCCATATTCAGTTGAGAGAGCCAGGCATCATCGCGGGCCCTAAAATCCATAGTAATAAGGACAAAAACTGTGGAAACCACAGAGAATATGATTAGATTACAAAGATCCATACGGACAAAAGAAATGGGGTGGGTCATACACAATCACCACACCACTTCAGAGCTACTCTTAAGAGCACATCAACACCAGGAGAACAGAGTAAATTTGCTTCAAAGAATATCAAAATTTATTAGCAAGTTATTACACATACAATATTACGTAAGATAAAACAGGCACGAGAGGAAAAGATGATATAAAAGGCAATAACACCTGGGGGGCTGCACAACCGTCACTAAGAAAAAATCAAATCTCTATCCACCAGGCCAAATGTATCTATCAAGGCAAGAAAAAGAGCCCCAGTGGGCTCATTTATCAAAGGCACAGCCCAATTTTTATTTGATGATTACCCAGGCCCAAGTGGAGGATAAAAAAGTAGGCAATAGGCAAGCAGTAGTTGTGCTAGAGGAACACATGCATCAGGCGGCCCCTATTAAGTAAGTAGACCCATGAGGGTTCAGTGTACAAACAATAAGCCGGGACAAGCTGAATGCATGTGGACCCAGTCCACCAATACCGCTAACCTGCAAAGGCCAAAGGACGTGCAGCCGACCAAGGGTGACAGGGAGGGTAAAACCCCCAGTACAAACTCCAACGTACGTTTCACGATGGTGAAGTATTCGCTTCGTCAGGGAGTGGGTTCTTTGTCTAGAAAGAAGGATCTGGGAGCGAGAGGTGTTCTTAGCCCTGAGGTACCCACGTTTTATACTGTGGTTGCTATAACCCCTCTCACGAAAGCGAGACATTAGGTCAGCGGCCTGCTCCTCGAACTTAGCATCCGAGGAGCAGATCCTCCTCATCCTTAGGATCGGGGCGCATGCGCGGGAGCTATGGAGACGCGTCCCCGCTCCCGCGCATGCGCCGGATCGTGACGGCCGGTGGGAGGTGCTGGGTCTGTATGGCGCGATGTGCGCACGCGCCGAGACTTATCAGTGCGGTGTCCCAGCTGTGTTTAGGGCTATTTATAGCAGCCCTTCTGTGCTATGTACCCACTCCCTGACGAAGCGAATACTTCACCATCGTGAAACGTACGTTGGAGTTTGTACTGGGGGTTTTACCCTCCCTGTCACCCTTGGTCGGCTGCACGTCCTTTGGCCTTTGCAGGTTAGCGGTATTGGTGGACTGGGTCCACATGCATTCAGCTTGTCCCGGCTTATTGTTTGTACACTGAACCCTCATGGGTCTACTTACTTAATAGGGGCCGCCTGATGCATGTGTTCCTCTAGCACAACTACTGCTTGCCTATTGCCTACTTTTTTATCCTCCACTTGGGCCTGGGTAATCATCAAATAAAAATTGGGCTGTGCCTTTGATAAATGAGCCCACTGGGGCTCTTTTTCTTGCCTTGATAGATACATTTGGCCTGGTGGATAGAGATTTGATTTTTTCTCAGTGACGGTTGTGCAGCCCCCAGGTGTTATTGCCTTTTATATCATCTTTTCCTCTCGTGCCTGTTTTATCTTACGTAATATTGTATGTGTAATAACTTGCTAATAAATTTTGATATTCTTTGAAGCAAATTTACTCTGTTCTCCTGGTGTTGAAGGACCCCTGAACATATAGCCTCTGCTCCATTTTCCTCCGGCTACTCCATCTATCCTGATGTCTTTGGGGTATTCTCTGGTTATACCTTCGCCTCTTCTGAAAGATGGAAACAAAAAAGTTTAGAAACCCTTCTTTTTTTTTTTTTTTTTTTTTTTTTTTTTATGTTGTGTTTTTGCAGCCTTTTCCAAAATATCATTCAAGACTGGCAAGAATAGAAACTCTCCCTCACTTGGGATAGAGTATAGTTTTGATTTAGCTTGCTTAATCCCCAGCCAGCGCTGTAACCAAAGAGATCTACTATCTGCATTAGAAAGTGCTGCTGATCTAACTGCTAGTCTTGCCAAATCTGCGGAAGCGTCAAATAAAAATGCTGCTGCTCCTCCATATCAATGGAATTGTGGCCATAATATTGTCTTTAGCAACCATATTCTTCAGCTAGCCCTCCACATGATCTAACCAAACTATAAGTGATCTGGCCGACAGACTGCCAACACGGCTGGCTTCAGAGCACATGCCAAACATTCCCAAGTGCCCTTAAGGACGTTGTCTGCCTTGTTGTCCAGGTGATCCTTAAGCATCCCCATATCCTCAAAGGGTAAGGGGAATATTTTGATGCTTTAGAGATGGTTATGTCTAATTTTGGGGCTTTAATAGAGGAAGATGTTAAGCCTTCATCAAACAGGCATTTTCTTTTAATGAAAGACGAAAAGAACCCAATCTTTTCAGGTTTCTTCCATTCTCTTCTGATCAGGGCCTGAATCCATTCATTGACCTGTAAGGTCCAACGTTTCTTCTGTTCTAGGCCCCCAAATATGATATCCTGACTGGATCCTCAGCCATACCCACTGTAGGTCCAATTGCCTTAACTAGCCCGTCCGAATAATCTACAGGAAAAAAATAACGTCCCCCATATCACTATCCGAGAAGAGAGAAATGGAGGGATTTAAGGACAGGCTCGCCCAACTGAGGGGGATGATCTTCTATCTAGTTTTCCTAACCCTTCTCCAACATGAGACAGGGATTTTAGGGAGTTCTTAACCTCTGCCCTAATGATTGATGTGAAATCTGAGGCAAAGTTAAGGGGATCATCACACAGGATTTGTTCAAAACAAGATTGATAAAAGTTTTGTTAGGCCAGGCATTGGTCAATCCTTCTTTACAGAAGGCACATTGAATGTGTTTAGACTTCGAAACTCATTTCCTTGGTTTTTCCATGTTAAAAAGAAAAAAAAAAAGACGAGAGAAGACCCTATTATAAAGTGAACTGTCACAAAGATCATTTAATCATTTACCACTCAGATGCTATCCAGGATACCAGATTAGGGAGGAGGAATCCTGTCACTTGATAGGTTGTCCCTGGAGACTGTGGATTTCTTTTTTGTTGGGATCCAACTTATTGGAGCTGTGGCTCTGCTGGCTGGTTCTGCTGTCACTTTCCACTGAAGTGATCACCACTACCATTCCCACGTTGCCACTGGTGAGGCTGGTGAATCACCTGCTCGGGCCTCTGCTGTTGCCACTGTTTGTGCTTCTGTTCACACTGATGCTCCTGCTGCTGTCCAGGCTGCTGCTCCCCTTCCATTAACAATCGGGTCCCTTTTTTGGTGGTTGGATATGGAAAATCTAGCCAGAGGGGTACCCTGAATAAATGCGATATCAAGGGTAGTTACTACTGATGCGAGTCCCAATGGTTGGGATCACCTATACTTGGAAATATGGTCCTGAGACTAAAAAGCAGCTTCTTCGAACATGAAGGAGTTACTAGCAGTAGTATATGCCTTTAAAAGAATTTATCCTCCTTGGAGGGTCATCGGACAATTGAGTAATGGTGGCCTATCTAAATCCTCAAGAAAGGACTCGGTCCAGGGCCTTGATGGTGGTGATGGGCCGAATATTTTGGACACTGGAGAATTATCATCTTGCCTTGACAGCATTATATATAAAAGAAAACTACTAGGTGGACTTGTTAAGCCACAATCGGCAAAAGCAGGGAGACTGGGTCTTAAGCCAATACATCTTCAATTAGATTGTGGACATATGGGGATTACTGGAGATAGACATTTTTTGTGAACAGGCAAAACAGAAAGGTGAAGTTTTTTTTTTCTAAATTGGAGAGAATATCCTCAGTTGTTTGACGTTTTCTAGAACAAATGCACTTTCAATCTAGCATACACCTTCCCACCAGTAAGGGCAAAGTCTCACGGCCTTATGACTCGTCCGAGAATCACACCGAATTGCTCCAACCTCCCGGTGGTCTCCAGACCTGAGTTTGTCTGCTGTATAGAAATACAGTGGGTATGGAAAGTATTCAGACCCCTGTTAAATTATTCAATCTTTGTTTTATTGCAGCCATTTGGTTAATTAAAAAAAGTTCATTTTTTTTCTCATTAAGGTACACTCTGCACCCCATCTTGACAAAAAAAAACAAATGTAGACATTTTTGCAAATTTATTAAACAAGAAAAACTGAAATATCCCATGGTCATAAGTATTCAGACCCTTTGCTCAGTATTGAGTAGAAGCACCCTTTTGAGCTAGTACAGCCATGATTCTTCTTGGGAATGATGCAACAAGTTTTTCACACCTGGATTTGGGGATCCTCTGCCATTCTTCTTTGCAGTTCATCTCCAGTTCTCTCAGGTTTGATGGTGAACGTTGGTGGACAGCCATTTTCAGGTCTCTACAGAGATGCTCAATTGGGTTTCGCTCAGGGACTGTTTATTTCCAATGCTGGAGTGATGACAGGTCACTGCTGGGCAGATTACTGACAGCCAAAGAGTGTGCAGAGGGCGAGGCTGGAGAGTGAGGCCGGGCGGGGCCAGCTCTGACTGTGAAGTTCAGCAGTCAAGCAAAGGAAGATGTCAAGTTTGCTTGAGCTGCAGGTAAATAAAGTGATTAATTCAAGAGGAACACAAGCTAGAAACAAAAAAAAAATGTTTTAGATGACAATACAATATAGATTAGCTTAAAAAAATGTTTGTGTTCATGGTTGGACAAATTCGTTAAGCAGGAACACCCTACTCCCCTGTAAGGAGGAAGCTGGGAGGCATGGGAGTGGTGTGCTGCAGAAGACTGATGTAAACAAATTCCATTTAATGCAATTTGTAGTTGCATGTCCTATCAATCATGTGTTCCTTGGATCAAAACATATCATTGATGTACTGGATAGGTAGTATGTCTGCTTCTGGTCTCATCACTGGGATGTCCACCGATCTCAAGATGCTGCTACATTCAAACCCCTGTTTGAATGTAGCAGCTGTTGATGGAGACGTTTAGGTACATTGCCTGGCTACCTCCATCCATCCCATATACCTAGAATGAAGCGGCATTCTAACTTCCTATGCTCAGTGGTGAGTTCTTAAAGTGGGATCTCAGCGAACAGTTTATGCTTCTAGGAACCACTCATTCAGTATAGTCACCTCTTTGACTGAGATTAAAAAACAGACTGTTTACTAAATTAAAGCTAAAAGTCCTGGTGTATCATTAGGAAGCTGTACAACAGCTTTGAAATAAAAAAGCATTTATTCTCCATATTATATTGAATCTATATATATAATTGCCTCTGTCTGTCTGTCTGTCTTGCTCCAAAATTGTGTCCTTACGGTGACACAAAGCTGATTGGCCGCTGGGCTCGCCATGGCCCCGCCCCCCCGCACGGATTGGCCGCTCGCCTCGGCTCCGCCCCCCCCCACGGATTGGTCGCTCACCTCGGCCTGGCCCCGCCCTCCCCATGGATTGGCCACTCGCCCCGGACCTCCGCACGCATCGCCAGACATAACCTTGCGCTGCTGGGATCGTGACGGAGCCGGTGAATGCTGGTAACCATTATACACATCGGGTAACTAAGGTCCCTTAATTACCCGATGTGTATCATAGTTACCAGTGTACACCGGCTCCGTCATGATCCCAGCAGCTCCAGACATAACCTTGCGCTGCTGGGATCTTGACGGAGCCGGTGAACGCTGGTAACCATTATACACATCGGGTAACTAAGGTCCCTTAGTTACCCGATGTGTATCATAGTTACCAGCGTACACCGGCTCCCGGTACACATGTGCAGGGAGCCGGCATTATACTCCTCTCTCCCCAGGACTACTCCTCCTATTATAGTCCTCCTATTATATTCCTCTCTGAGTATAATAGGAGAACTATTCTAGCATGGGGGATGGAGCACGATGGGGAGTGCGCAGCATGGAGGATGGAGCTCGATGGGGGTGCGCAGCATGGAGGATGGAGCACGATGGGGAGTGCGCAGCATGGGGGATGGAGCACGATGGGGGTGCGCAGCATCGGGGATAGAGCACGATGGGGAATGCGCAGCATAGGGGATGGAACACGATGGGGGATGGGCAGCATGGGGGATGGGGCACGATGGGGGGTGCACAGCATGGGGGATGGAGCACGATGGGAGGTGCACACCTCCCCCCAACACACACAGACAACACACCACACACAATAACAAATAACGTTTGGAACACCATTCTAAGTCTGAACTGGGTGCAAAAACCTAAAAAAACATCACTATGGGGAGATAAGGTATGCAACACCAGTGACTATGTAAGGGGAATACATGAAATAGCAGAAACTGCTGTGTGAATACTGACTTGAAAAATCCAATAGCTACATGTAAGAGTGAAAGTGTGAAAAATGGAATCTGCATTACTGCCATGAACATATGAATCAAGAGAAATTTAGCTACTGAATTGATCAATGCAATAGAGCCCCAACACTACGCCAAAGTATTTCTCTACGTTGGGGTCCCTAGCTTGTGTGTGTCCTCTCATGCAGTTAAAAAAACTTACCGTGTATGGGAAGCTGAGACCCAGGCTATATATGCGTATGATATGGATTGGCAATAGGTGTGTGGGGAGGGTTCACAAACGAAAAAAACTACTAACAATAACAAATAACGTTTGGAACACCATTCTAAGTCTGAACTGGGTGCAAAAACCTAAAAAAACATCACTATGGGGAGATAAGGTATGCAACACCAGTGACTATGTAAGGGGAATACATGAAATAGCAGAAACTGCTGTGTGAATACTGACTTGAAAAATCCAATAGCTACATGTAAGCTACATGTTAGTAGTTTTTTTCGTTTGTGAACCCTCCCCACACACCTATTGCCAATCCATATCATACGCATATATAGCCTGGGTCTCAGCTTCCCATACACGGTAAGTTTTTTAACTGCATGAGAGGACACACACAAGCTAGGGACCCCAACGTAGAGAAATACTTTGGCGTAGTGTTGGGGCTCTATTGCATTGATCAATTCAGTAGCTAAATTTCTCTTTATTCATATGTTCATGGCAGTAATGCAGATTCCATTTTTCACTCTTACATGTAGCTATTGGATTTTTCAAGTCAGTATTCACACAGCAGTTTCTGCTATTTCATGTATTCCCCTTACATAGTCACTGGTGTTGCATACCTTATCTCCCCATAACACACCACACACACACTGGGAACCACAAACACCGCCATGCATAGACACCCACACACACAGACAACGCCGCACACACCCAACACCCAACACCCAAACACCGCGGCATACATAAATATACGCACATACCGCACAACACACACATTGCACAAAACATACCTCCCCCCCAAAACACACCACACCTACACAAACCGCGCAACACACACACAACGCTACAGACACACAGCGCTCCACAAACAACGCAACACACATACAACACCGCTCTCACCCCCCCGCCACACCCAGACAACACCCAGAACATGTACAGCACCCTACACAAACACTTGGTAACTACACACAACAACATCTCATATATATATATATATATATATATATATATATATATATATATATATTATATATATATATATTGTAACGTTGCGCCCTGCAACGTGGGGGTTTCACTCGCTTGCAGCGGTGTGAGGTAGCTTCAGCAACACACGTACACAGTCTCTTCATAGAAATTCTGGCAGTTTATTTAAAAACACTCAGCATAAACTGCCCTCAAACATAAACAATAAGTGCATAATGGAAGTTTAGCAACTTCCCCACTCTCTGGCTCCTGCCAGCGTACAACTCTAGCCAAGGTTCCTTCCAGCACCCAGTGCCCTCTGCAGACCCCTGTCTGTCTCTCCTCCTGGAGAGATTCGGCCCTACAGCCCTGGCCTGGCTGCACTCACCTCAGACTCAATATCAGAGCCTTGTGTTCAGCCTCCACACAGGCTGATACACCCAAAGCTCCTGGCTCTGCTCTCGCTTGTTTCCAGTCCACACACTGGACGTCTAGAGCCAGTCTCTCTCTAGACTGCCCTAGACACACTTCTCCCAGGTTCAGAGACAGGATTGCTTTAACCCCTGGAGCCACACCCACAGGTGGGAAGGAGTGTGTAATCAGCATCACACACCCTTCCATGGCTCTGCATGTAATGCAATCCTGTGGAACCACAGGTCCCAGCCAGCTTCACATTGCAGAGCACCCACGCTTCTGCAAAACATACCGGCCCTTTGTAATACAGCCGGTTGATACCTCACAATATATATATATATATATATATATATATATATATATATATATATATATATATATATATATATATATATATATATATATATATATATATATATATATATATATATATATATATATATATATACTCAAAAATCATACATGAACTACACAATACGTAAATTCTAGAATACCCGATGCGTAGAATCGGGCCACCTTCTAGTAATCAATAAAAGTCCAATATAGTGGAATGATTCATTTGAGCTTTGTTGTACTCTGTTGTAGACATTGGTGATCCTTTACTATTTCATATTATTAAAAAATTATATTTTTAAGAAAAATACATATCTTTCTCTAAACTGTGAGGACTTAGCAGAAGTTAGTTTAAAAAACATTTTACTTTCGTCCTTAGAAGCACTTGAAAACTCCTGATATCGTCATTGGAGCAGACACAATAGTGGTAAGTATGGCAGAAGTAAGTGTAAACTGTGGGCATACTAATTACCATGTATTTATATCCTAAGGAACATTACTTGTGATATTCACAAGGACCGTTTTGGTATTAGTCTATATTTCTCGATTTATTCAGTAAGAATCTCCTGTCATGTTCATATGGACAAAGGTATTGGGGACACCTCTTAATCAATGAATTCAGGTTTTTCATTCAGTCCCATGGCCCCCCGGCGTTTAACCCCTTCACGACCTAGGATGTAACGGTATGTCCTAAATCATGAAGAAGTGATCACCGCCGACTGCTGCGGTGAGCTGGTGGTAATCCCCGCACATGTCTGCTGATTTGAACCGCAGACATGTTTCTCGCAGGCGCAGATTGATTGGCGATCCACCCATGCCTGTTAACCCCATAAATGGCTCTGTCAAAATGTGACTGCGCGACTTAAATCGCCGCAGTGGTGAACGTGCCTTTCCCTGCTGCCATCGGAGATCCAGTAATGCGTTCACGAGAAGCCGATGGTTGTCATGGTAAGCACAGGGTCATGTGGTGATTCCTGTCTATATCATGATGTAGTTCCTGTTGCAGCCGAGAGACCAGCGGCTGTAACAAGAACCCAGCTCTGATCAGCAGAAATGTATCTGCGATCAGACTACTGAACTACTGATCCTTATAATCCCCTAGGGCCTAGGGGAACTAGTGGTGTGTGTGTGTGTGTGTGTGTGTGTGTGTGTGTGTATATAAAAAAAAAAAAACCCTAAAAGGTCAATACACCCCCCATTCTCCCGATTTGAAATTTAAATCGTTAAAAAAACAATACACATTTGGTATCGCCGTATTCAGAAATGCTCGATCTATGAAAATATAAAATCAGTTAACCTGATCAGTAAACGGCGTAGCGGCAAAAAATTTGAGCCGCCAACATAACGTTTTTGCAATAACAGGAGATCAAAACGTAGTATCTGCACAAAAATGTTACCATTAACCACATTAGCTCAAGTCGCAAAAAAGCCATTACTGAGCCCCACATCTCGAAAAATGAGAACACTACGGGTCATGAAAATGGTGCAAAATGTGCGCCACTTTTTTTGAAAAACATCTGAATTTTTTTTTTAACTCCTTAGATAAAAGTAAACCTATACATGTTTGGTATCCACAAACTCGTACCGACATGAGGCATCACACCGACATATCAGTTTTACCATATAGTGAACATGGTAAATAAAATATCCCCAAAACTCTTGTGCAATCACACTTTTTTGCAAGTTTTCCACATAGTTACAGAGCAGGACTGCAGAGCGCTGAGGCAAATGGTGCATAAAATTCATCAGAGTTTTGTTGACTCAATAACTGCGAATCTCCAAACTTCCTCTGATATTAACATCCGCATAACTGCCCATTGTATAGGTTTTCTTGGATGAATAGTCCCATGCAAGCTGTACATCACCCAGCACAATGACAAGCTGGAGTCATATAACTTATGCCGACACTGGACTCTGCAGTAGAGGAAATTTGTTCTGTGGAGTGCTGAACATTGCTTCTATGTCTGAATCTCTTATGGAGGAGTTTGATTTGGTGAACGCCAATAGAACGATTCCTACCTGACTGCATAGTCCAAAATGTAAAGTTAGGTGGAGGTACGTTGGCCTGGGCCCCCCCTACTCCTGCTCCATTGAAGGGGAATTGTAATGCTTCAAGACAATTTGGAAAATTGTGTGCTTCTTACTTTGTTGGGAGATGTTGGGGAAAGGCTGTAACGGCAAAGATCCACCATGCCATGGATGGGTAATTTTATTACGGAAGAACTGGTCTGGCCCGGACATAGATCTGACCACAACCTCTTTGAACACCTTTAGGCTGAATTAAAAAGGAGATTGAGAGCCTGTCCCCCTCATGCAACATCAATCTCTGACCTAACAACCGCTCTGCTGGATGAATTGGCAAAAATTCCCTTAGAAACACTCCGACATCTTGTAGAAAGCCTTCCCAGAAGAGGAAAAGGTGTTTCACCTGCATAGAGACGACCAATGCCATGTAAATGCCTATGGCTTCAGAATGGGAGGTCAAAAAGCTCCTGTAGTGTAATGTGTAGATGACACAATACTTTTTTCATTTAGTGTATCTGGAGATAAGATGTCACCCGTATCAATCTCCTCCCACCTTTTTAAAGGAGCTCTCCCAGCTGTTTTATTTCCTTCCTTTCTAAATGTATAAGTGCATTAGAATACTTGCTGATGGCCATGTTCCCCGTCCATCTCCGCACCCCTCCAGACTTCCTCTGGTCCATGTGGCTGCTCTTCAGCTTTGCTGGCTCACACTGCATGTTTTATGTGAAATTGTAGCTGCTCTCCCATTGTCAATCTTTGAGACTGAATAAGATATCATAGTTACAATGTGAACGTGACCTCCGGTTTACACACATTAGTTTACATCACATTAGCTAGTCGGCTCATCTGACTGACTGTGATCGGTAAATATTTTAATACACAAATACTACACCAAATTCCTATTTTGCAGAAGGTCATGTAAAATTAAATTTTCTGGGCGTGCTTCTTTAAGGCTATGTTCACATTTCCGTTGTTTTTCATCAGTCACATGCGTTGCTTGACGCTTGTGACTGATGCGTTGTACAACGGATGACAAGAATAAGAACTTATTGTCGGATTCCATTGTAAAACGTGAGAGAGAGAACGATCAGCTGATCACTCTCAAAAGCCGGCGGCCGGCTAATGAGAGCGAACAAAGATCTCCCGGCGGCCGGCTAATGAGAGCGATCAGCTGATCGCTCGGCCGCCGAGAGAGAGCATGCGCAGCGGAATCAAAAGGATTCCGCTGCTCAAAAAAGTTCCACGACTGATCAGTCGGGCGGAGGATGCAACGCAGCATTATCAGTCACAATTCGCAGCTTCTACAAGTATATGGGAACAACGGAATCTGCCAAACGGATGCCGTTGTTTACCAAAGCCGCGGATTTGACTGATACAAATTGACGGAAATGTGAACCTAGCCTAAGCCGGAGACTCTGTCAATTAGTCTTACCTTCAAACTATTTGGCTAAAGTTCTTGCAACGTTGATTGCAAAAAGACCCAAATACTGTTTGTTTCTTCTCTGCTGCAGATCTAGCCATTATTACAGAGCTCATGAATATGCTGGATTACATGACAGCATGCCAAGTAGTCCTGCAGTGATAATCTACTGCTGATTAAATGGAACCTGTCAGCAGATTTTGGCCTTCTAAACTAAAGGCCCCGTCACACTAAGCAACATCGCTAGCAACATCGCTGCTAACGAACAACTTTTGTGACGTTGCTAGCGATGTTGCTGTGTGTGACATCCAGCAACAACCCGGCTCCTGCTGTGAGGTCGTTGGTTGTTGCTGAATGTCCTGGGCCATTTTTTAGTTGTTGCTCTCCCGCTGTGAAGCACAGATCGCTGTGTGTGACAGCGAGACAGCAACAACTAAATGTGCAGGCAGCAGGAGCCGGCTTCTGTGGAGGCTGGTAACCAATGTAAACATCGGGTAACCAAGAAGCCCTGTCCTTGGTTACCCGATATTTACCTTTGTTACCAGCCTCCACCGCTCTCACTGTCAGTGCCGGCTCCTGCTCTGTGCACATGTAGCTGCAGGACACATCGGGTTAATTAACCCGATGTGTGCTGTAACTAGGAGAGCAAGGAGCCAGTGCTCAGTGTGCGCTGCTCCCTGCTCTCTACACGTGTGGCTGGTCACTGGTTGCTGGTGAGCTCACCAGCAACTCGTGTAGCCACGCTCCAGCGATCCCTGCCAGGTCAGGTTGCTGGTGGGATCGCTGGAGCGTCGCAGTGTGACATCTCACCAGCAACCTCCTAGCAACTTACCAGCGATCCCTATCGTTGTTGGGATCGCTGGTAAGTTGCTTAGTGTGACTGGACCTTAAAACTAACACCTTAACCCCTTCACCTTTGGCTGATTTTCTGTTCTCCGTTTTTTTTATTTTTTTCGCTCCCCTTCTTCCAAGAGCCGTAACTTTTTTATTTTTCAGTCAATCTTGCACATGAGGGCTCGTTTTTTGTGGAATGAGTTGTACTTTTAAATCAAACTATGAGTTTTACCATATAGTGTACTGGAAAACAGCAAAAAAATTTCAAATGCGGAAAAATTGCAAAAAAAAGTGCGATTGCACGATTGTTTTTGAGATATTTTATTCACTGTGTTCACTATATGGTAAAACTGATGTGTCCGTGTGATGCAGGTTTGTGCAAGTTTGTAGACACCAAACATGAATAAGTTTACTTTGATCTAAAGGGTTAGAAAAAAAAATCAGAAGTTTGTCCAAAAAAGTGACGCACATTTTGCGCTATTTTCTGCATCCCGTAGCGTTCTCATTTTTCGGGATCTGTTTCTCAGTTCGAGACGCAAAAAATAAGCTGTCACTGACAGTTTTAAAGGTATCATTTTTGTGCAAATGCTATGTTTTGATCGCCTGCTATTGCATTTTGCGCAAAATTTGCAGTGACCAAAAAACGTAATTTTGGCTTTTGGAATTTCTTTGCCGCTACGCTGTGTATCCAGCAGATTAATTGATTTTATATTTTGATCGGACATTTCTGAATATGCAGATACCAAGTGTTGTGTTTTGTTTTTTTTTTTATTTAACCCTTTAATTTTCAATTGGGCAAAAGGTAATTTGAACTTTTTAGGTTTTATTAATTTTTCAAAACTTTTTTTTTTTTTACTTTACTAGTCCCCCTAGGGGGCTATAATGATCCGCAGTTTGATCGCTCATTCTTTTCTTCCGGTCAAAGCAGCACCGCTCAGATTGGGAGAAATGCTCATCTCCTGTAACCTGCAGTATTTGCTTGTTACTGGACCTGCGTCATGTGAGCTACAAGAGTTATCATATGACCCTGTGCTACTATGCCAACCATCGGATCCTCTTGATCACGTCACGTGACTTCCGGTGGTGGCTGGAGAGTAAAGCTTTAGCGCGATAGCCATTAATGGGTTAACAGGTACGGATGGATAGCGTTTCCACATGTCAGCTATACACATCAGCTGACGTGTGCCTGCAAGGCACACATGTCAGCTGTACAAATCAGCTGATATGTTCGCGGATCCTCGCCGGTAGCCCGCAGCAACACTATGATAGCTAGGACATAAGTTTACTGCCCGCAGTCGTTAAGGAGTTAAGCAGATCATGTGCTGAATTCTAGAAAGGTGCACGTTACCCCTCCCCACCTGTCACCAGATTTTGTCCTTCTAAAGTAAAACTAGCACCTTACAGCGCCTGTGCTGCAATCTATAAAAGGTGCATGTTACCCCCTGACAATCCCTGTAGACCCCAAAAATATCTTTATAAAATATCCCGACCTGTATGTAAATTGTCTGGTCTAATGGGCATCCTAGTCTGCGCCTTTTGTCCCTCCTTTCGCCCTACTCCTGTGCTGATTGACATGGATGATGCCTTGGATGCCATCCACATAGGCAAAATGTCCATGTTCCCAGCTCGCGCAGGTGCACTTCACTCTGTCTTGTGGGCAGAGCCGAAAACATAGGTGTGCCTGCGCGAACCGGAAAGTTCTCTGCCCAGGTTCGAGATTTTGCTCGGTAATGTGGATGATGTCACCCATTTCATCCACATCGCAGGGCAAAATCTCGCACCTGCGCAAAGAACTTGCCGGTTCGCGCAGGCACACCTATGTTTTCGGTTCTGCCCACAACGGGACAGAGTGACGTGCACCTGCACGAGCTGGGAATACGTAGATTTTGCTCGTCTATGTGGAAGGCGTCCGAGGCATCATCCACGTCAATCAGAATGGGAGGGCGAAAGTAGGAGGGTCAGGAGTTGCAGTTTAGGACGCCCATCAGCCTAGACAATTTACATACAGGGCGAGAGATTTTATAAAGATATTTTTGGGATCTATAGGGGTGGTCAAGGGGTAACATGCACTTTTTATAGATTGCAGCACAGGCGCTGTAAGGTGCTAGTTTTAATTTAGAAGGACAAAATCTGGTGACAGGTTCCCTTTTAAAAAGGGATTTTATCAAAACTACACTAAGTAACCCAGTAAGTGACACACTGCTGGAATGAGGATCTCTACCCCGATGTTATTCTGCTCTCAGATTAGGTGGCAAAAACCTGGTGACCGATTCCCTTTAAATTTCTGTGAGCTGTATGCGAGACAACTTTTTAGTCTATAGGGTATTATCAGCTAATCTCAATGGGAGGTCTCAAGACGTTTCTCACCAGCTTAATGAGTTATATACTGTTTTTGTCTCTTTTTCAACCAGAAAAAAAAATGTGGATTACGTTTTTGAAGCCATATGTATTTCTCTCGCTGCTGGAGTTGTCATTTTGTAGACCCAGAACACCGATCCCGCACGCTGGTTTTCGGGCCTTCCCTTCTGCACTTCTCAGCAGGGTTGACGGTCTTCTGCAGTGTATGGAAAGGGATCACAAAACAGTGTCGTACACAAGATTAAACAGGCTTTTATGCAGTGGCTACGTTGGTTATGTTGTCGTACAACAAGTGAATTCACGCCTTAATTCCCGGCTGCGCTTATTGCAGAGTGTGGCGGTGTTTTGTATTGTGCCTTCATCCCCACGTCTCTTGGCGCACCGATTGTATTAGTGTTATAATTGGATTACATCACAACCATCCCCATTATTCTAAAGCTCAATGCCATTCTGTGTTCTGCATCTTATAATGGCTTTGTGCTCTTTTTTTTTTTTTCCAGACTCTTGAAGACACAATCCTTGAAAAGCCATTTGACAAACAAGACGCTTACAATATGCTATCAAGGTTGGAGACTTTTCCAGTAAATAGCTGATTTAACTTTGCATTTTGCAATAAAATACATGACAATCGCTCACATGTCATGCCAACAACAAATATGCAAACGCTTAACCCGCCCTGTGTAAATCTATTGTCTGATTCCTCAGTGATGAAGCAAAGGTAACAGTAACAATTCTCTCTCCAATTCCTTACAGGCTGAGTGGTAAAGAACATAGTGTCTTCACAGGAGTTGTAATTGTGCATTGCCGAAGCCAAAAAGGTATATTTTGGGTTTTCTGCACAGTTTCTGTATAAGCCTTTAAGCAGTTTTGTATGTTTATAGGCAAAATGTGTCAGTATTGTATCCTGTTCTGAGCATACTTATAATTGTGACACAGCGTACACAACCAGTCTGTTCAATTATAGGAAAAATTGTTATAAAGGTCTAGGACAAATTAGCTGTATTACATTTATAATATGTCATACACTTTCATACTTAAAGGGGATGCCATAACATTTTGTTCTTAAGGGTACTTTCACACTTGCGTTCAGCGCAGTCCGTCACTATGGAGAATAGCGCAGTCCGTTAACGCACTGCGCTATTCTCCATAGACTTGTATGGACGACGCACTGTAACGCAAGTGTCGGCGTTGCATCCGCTGGACGACGCAGCGTCGTTATTTTGACGCTGCGTTGGGCGGATGGAACGCAGCGTGTAACGTTTTTTTTGAGCGGCGGAAACCTTTTATTTTTCACTGCGCATGCTCCTTTTTTTTTTTTTAAATCACAGAAACTTTATTTTGTTTCTCGGTGGCCGAACGTTCAGCTGAGCGCTCGTCCGCCGGCATGTGAGAGCTCTCAGCTGAGCGCCCGGCCGCCGGCATGTGAGAGCGCTGAGCTGATCGCCCGGCCGTTGGCATGTGAGAGCGCGCAGCTGAGCACCTGGCCGCCGGGTGATCAGCTGATCATTCACAATAGTCTGCTGCCAATAAAACTGTAAAGAAGAGAAAAAAAAAAAGCTTTCCGTTGTTTTGTACGATCTGTTGCATCCGTTGTGCCATTATATGCAATGCATCCGTTGTATCGTCACACAACGCAATGCAATGGATGCCGTTCAACGCAAGTGTGAAACTAGCCTAAAAAGATTTAAAATAACAAAGGGATTGACAACCAATTGTGAGACTCCTCAGTGCTGCACTTCTGTGGTCCCTCTATTCTTTGGAGATACAGAGACCAGTGGGGTCCATCGAAGCTGTGTATTGAAAACAGCAGGGGATCTGGAAGGTAGGTATTAAATGGACTCAGTCAGCCCAGATTGACTGTTAAATGAGGTATAGATGCTCAGTGTATCATGGCGTAGCCAAACATTTAAAGGTAGGGTGTCGTGTTTTTTTATTTTTAATAGTGATTATGAAATCAAGTATTTTTAATATTAAATTTGCTGTTTAGTTTTTATTTAATTTTAGTTTTACTGAAGCCCTGGGGGCTGCCATCATGGATTTGCTGTGTGTAACGACAGTTACTCACCTCCTTTATGGCAGCCCTCTGTGCATTCACTCTGATAGTCGGGCTCCGACCCCTAGACTTATTACAGGAGATCTCCCTGCTGTGACCTGGACACGCCACCTGGGCTGTCCAGATCACAGCAGAGGGAGGAGATCGGTGCCATGTTTGTGCAGCTCACAGCGGTCACATGCTGTGTGCTGCACTTTTCCCCCTGTCACCCGTTCAGCCTGTGTGAGTACCGGCACCCCCGCCACCATCTCCAGTGACACCCCCCCCCCCTCCGTGAGTATTCACACCATACTCTCCCTGGCAACCGTACGCCTTTAGCCCAACAAATCACTTTACACTCCCAGTCTGAGCGTCGACTTCTGACCGATTATCTGACTTTTTACTTTCTGTCACGATGTCTGTATTCTGTTCACTGCACTGACTAGCTCCTCCTCATCCCAAGTTTCTGACTAGTGGATTGGATGAGTCCCAACTCATAGGTGGCCATCCATCAGGTTCCTCTCTAGCTTCTTACCCAGTCTGGGGAAAAAGGGCATGAATGTGTGCGTTTTTATGTTATTTACCGGCACTGGTCTTCCAGGAACCCGGGGTTAGCACTGCATCTGTTACTGAATGCATTACCCTGTGGCACCTGACGCTTCAGGGGCGTCACATTGGCATGTATGAGACCCTCTATTACTAGTCTTTAAGTGAAAAGTAGTAAACGCACCGAAAAATCCTTTATTTGAAATAAAATACAATAAAAACACCATCTTTCACCCCTTACACGGACTGACCATGGGGTGAATTTGTTGGGATGCCCGCTTCTTGGAAAACGTTCAAGACAGCAACCTTGAATTTGTGAATAACGTTTTTTACTGTAAAATGATGGACTCCATATTGTTTGGAAATAGCCTTGTGAAGAGTATGGTAGTTATGATATGCCAATCATCTCTAAGTCATAGCTGTTTCTACATCTTGATGTGCACCTATAAGTCATTCTATTCAGGGTAGAAATAGGATGCCTCCAACTACTACCAAATGGTAAGGTGATAAAGTTAATTAGGAAACTGGAACAGGACATCTGGGTCAACAGGGGGTCCAGCTGCACAGCCTCAAAAGAAAAGTCACACCTCTTGCAGCAGTTAATGAGACAAAGGTTTTCTAGCAGGAGAACCGCTGCTGGGAGCCCAAGCTTCACAGACACAGGCTTATACCAAGTATATTTCCAGGAACGTGGGGACAGCTCATACAAGCACCTGGGTCCCGATTACTCCTAGGATCCTGGGGTGGGGAGGTACGTAGAACGGCTAGCAAAAGCCATGTAGGAAAGCCATGTTTGGTCTCCAAGAGCAACAGGGGCCAGCCGGATCCAATGGCACCAGAACCACCTCTCTGTAAGCTTCCGGTGAGAGGTTCTGACACATAGGTTTTGTGAGTTTTCAGCCATCAGACCTAGGGGAGAGAGTATGAACATCCAGAAGGTGAGAAAGGGAGTGGCTGACCAAGGTGATAAAGGTATCCATCATATCTCTTGGTTGTTCTTCTGTGGAGAGGTCACGTCGTGTAACGTGCTGGAAGCAACCGGAAACCCCCTGGCACTATACCATGTCCCATGTGGCTGCCAGCAACCAAGGCCTTTTATCCAAGGAATCTGGTAACTGACGTATATCGGCTTGTAACTTACCTGTATTTGTAATTCTGCCTATCGCCTCTGTATATCCATCGTGTAAATATTGTTTTTGCCTAGTGTGCCCTTAAGGCTATTCAATTTATAATTTAATCCAGGGTTGCTCTTTTATCTCGATCCATGAATTCACATGTGCGTGTTCCCGGTTTAATATTACATTCTACCGGGGCTGGTTTCTGGCCCAATATAATCCTGTTAACGGACCAGGCGTATATCTAACGAGAAACAGGTGTCAGACTACCTGTTCATTTGGCTAGTGAAAGGCTCCCAGCCTGTCATGGTTGTGAGTGAGTGTGGTGCCACTGTGGAAGTTGCGTGGATCTCCCTCCCCATGCCTCCCTGTGCCCGTGTAGATATGGGGTGTCTGTGGAAAACTATGCCAAGCTGCCCAGGGTGTGCAGAACATTACATGTTGGCATAAGTGACAAGACCGTATCGTGTGACTCTGACATATTAGAGACGTCAGAGCTGGGCTGCGAGATGCAGTTTGCCACAAGCCTCCCCCCCCCCCCTCCAGATTGATGGGAAAGAACCAATTTGATTGTAAGATCATTGCTGATGTCTTCTCTCCTTGACATTGTGTTAACAGATGCCTGCATGATTCAGACCAGCAAACTGCCAAAACGTCTGCTTTTATAGAGGCGTTCGCTTTTTTTTGGGGGGAGAGGTTAAGTATAGAAATTAGTTGATGCATTGCTGGGTTGTAATATTCATGGTCATGGTTAATCTTTCCAAACGTGCAACACTCCTAGTTTCTTTGGCCCCCTTTACACGTCCGTGATTCCGGTGCGTATGACGTCTGTTTTCATACGTATCGGAGACAGACATATGCAGACCCATTAAAATCAATGGGTCTGTGCACACCTCTGTGTTTTCTCACGGATGTGTGTCCTTATGGCGCACACGCATGTCTGTGTGCCGCACGGAGACCAGTCCATTTTTGACCGGCAGCACTGATGTCACACAGACCACACGCTGATATAATCCGTGTGACATCAGTGTGACACATATCGGAGAAAACATGTGTCTTTGAAATAAAATGATTTTCTATACTCGCCTGTCTCCAGCACTGCTGTTTTCGGTGCTGTTGCCACTTGCTTCTGTGTCCCAGATGGCACACGGAGATCACACGTGTGCCAAAATCATGGCACACGGATGGCCATATGCACCTTCAACACGTCAATGAAAATGTGTGTGTTTTGCATGGACGTGTGAAAGAGGCCTTATTGTGATTAGCAATGACAACAATTCTCTGTATTTAAAGCATCATGCTAGGCTTCACCTTCTATCTCCACCATTTCGGTAGGCCTTGGTTATTTCTGACCTGCAGGATGCTTCAGTCTTTCTTGGCGCGTGCCAGAGGTCACAATTCAATAAAAGTCTATGAGAGATGTTGAAAGCCATCAGCACATAGCACATTGTCTAACTTCTCTAAGCCGTGCATAAGCCATATGTGTGGCAACTTTGATATCCATTTACAGTTTTTCCCTCTATAATAGAATAATTAACTTTTTGTATGCTGATCACATAATACCCATGTACTGGTCCCCAGGCACAGATTGATCAATTACAATGTTAATTCTGGTCTGATTAAACTGTGACGGCTATTAAGAAACCATTTTAGAACATAGAAGACTTTTAATTAACAATAGTTTCAGACCGTGCGGTCATTAATCTCTTCTTGCGTTCCCGGTATATTTTTACTAATTGGTCCGTATTTTTAATTGGTCCCACTGATCACAAGGTAGATGACATATTAACAAGATTGGCCTCGTGTGCCCGAGCGGCTGGGTCTTATTATATGTAGATTAGTGCCAAACTTTACAGCTGCTGGTTTTTCCGTTCTCACTTTTTAACTCCTATTGGACTGGTCCGTTTTGAGCTTTTAGGACAAAACATTTTGTTTCTCATTTTTTTTTATTGGCATATTCCAGAAACCATACAATTTTATTATTTTGCTACACCTGGATGAGGGCTTATTTTTAGAGGGACAAGTTGTTTTTGTTATCGGCCCTGTTTTGTGGTACTTTATAACAAATTACGTAACTTAAGGCTACTTTACACGCTGCGATATCGGTCCCGATATCGCTAGCGTGGGTACCCGCCCCCATCTGTTGTGCGACACGGGCATATCGCTGCCCGTGCCGCACAACATCGCGCAGACCCGTCACACATACTTACCTGTCCGGCGACGTCGCTGTGACCGGCGAACCGCCTCCTTTCTAAGGGGGCGGTCCGTGCGGCGTCACAGCGACGTCACTGAGCGGCCGCCCAATAGAAGCGGAGGGGCGGAGAGGAGTGGCCGGAACATCCCGCCCACCTCCTCCCTTCCTCATAGCGGCCGGGACGCAGGTAAGGAGAGGTTCCTCGTTCCTGCGGCGTCACACATAGCGATGTGTGCTGCCGCAGGAGCGACGAACTACATCGTTACTGCTGCAGTAACGATAATCAAGAATGGACCCCCATGTCACCGATGAGCGATTTTGCACGTTTTTGCAACAATGCAAAATCGCTCATCGGTGTCACACGCAGCAACATCGCTAATGCAGCCGGATGTGCGTCACAAATTCCGTGACCCCAACGACTCCGCATTAGCGATGTCGCAGCGTGTAAAGCCCCCTTTAGATTAACTTTTAGGCTATGAAAAATGCAATGTGAAAGGAGCCTAAGAAATATTTTTTTATTTCTAAAAAGTAAAACTTTTTTTTTTTGCAATATTTATTCGTCTTCCAAGGGGACGTGAACATGCAATCCTATGATTGCATGAGTAATAATTTGCTACTTATGTATTGCAATTAAAGAGGACTAACCACCAGGATTTTCATATATAAACTAAAGCCAGTGCTATACTGGTGCTATCATGCTGATTCTAAACATACCTTTAGTTGTGAGATCGGATGTATACTTTCTGAAATCTAGGCAAGTAAAGGTTGTGAAATGCACTGTTACTTGATGATAGGTGCTGCAGAATCTCTAATAGGTGGTTCAGGTTTGCTAGTTGTTCGCGCCCCTGTCTGTCCTTCCTCCCCCTCTCTGTTATTTAGGCTGATTACAGTATATCCGAGATTTACTAAATCTCTTCACTAAGATGGAGTTGGCGCCTGCGCATTGCACTTATCTCCCAGCGCCATCTTTGTGAAGACTCTGTGAGAGAAACAAAATTATAATCTTGTAGTTCTGATACCTTTTTAATACAAGATTATATTTTTTTTTCTCTCCCTGAGAGCAATTAATCATTTTACAACTGGCTACCACCAGTTGGTACCTAAACTTTTTTTTCTTGAAAAATGTGAAGACACTGTGACATCATCTCATGGTTTTGTGGTTGCGCCACCCTCGTGTCCTTTGCTCTTGCTATGACCGCAGGAGCACTTGCGCCACGCTTGTATAGGCCACAAGGCTTGATGGGTGGATGAGCCAAAATTCGATTTTTGCCTGTTCTCGCAGTTTTTGAAGGGAGATTCTATTTGCAGACAAGTTGTCTTTTCAAATTTTATGTCCTGTACTGTGCTCTGAGGTTTCCCCCGGCCCCAAAGCATAAAAAACGTAATATGTGAAAGTGAAAATGATTGTTACACTTGCCTCTTTGCCCCCTCTGCTACTCATCACCACCCATCTGGTCCTCTTCGCATTTCTTAGCCCCCACCGCTCATGATGGTATCTTTGGTCCTCTTGCACTGTCCAGACCTCAGGTGTCAATGCATCAGGTGCACTAGAGATCAACAGCACCGTGACGTAATCTTTGTGGGTCCAAGCAGTTCGCATTATAGCGATCAGCAAGTTGCTTGCTATTATGTTGGATAGATGATTAAATAAGGTGGGCATAACCCTTTTTTGCAGATATATAGGAACGCCTAATAAAGGTTTATGTTGTATTACTGTATATATTTATATAGGACTCTTGTATTGCCGAGACATGTAATGTTCTCATATTTGTTTCAGATAACCATTTGGAAACTGATATTATTGATTTTTACGAGGAAACAAAAGTTAAGTTTGCAGTCCTGTCAGAGGACCTCCTGCGGGAATATATTGACAGCGGAGAACCAATGTAAGTCTGACTCTGTACAAGTTGGTCCCTTAAACGCATGTATTATTGTGAAATAAACCATATATAAGGCTAGGGATCACACTTGTACTACCAGGGTTCGCTTGGTGGCCCTGCTACATTGCTTATTCTAGCTACAGAAAATGTTATCAGAAATAAAAAACGTACTCAAGTGAGGGTGCTTTGGTGCTCCTCCCGGTCTAATTCCCAAGAGCGATGGGGAGTACAGGCCATTTTACCACTGCAGCTAATCATTTCTGCATAATACATTCATGCTTGTGCCTTCTGTCAGCAAGGAAGACCTCATTACCTTAAGTTGAATGTCAGCTGCTCAACACCAAATTTGTCAATTTTGATTTTGTAATAGATCTTATTATATACAGTGTATATATCTCATATGTCTAAAATGTTTCTGTAGCCTGCATGCACCACCAGGGGAAGCGTCTGAATGTTATGACACCACCTCGAGGGGCGATGTAGTTTATAAGCAGAATGCTGTAATGGCAGGGTATGTAATATTTCTTCTCAAGCTTCCTCAAGAATATTCTCTATTAAATCCCTACTCCTGTAGGGATATCAGAAAAATGGAATGGCTAGCGATCTACAGCAGGCTCACCATGGCCCATGCATCCTAAAGCCTGCTTTACACGTTGCAATTTCGCATACGATTTCGTATGCGATTTGCAACGCCCCCATCGTATGTGCAGCACGTTCAATTTGTTGATCTGCCGCACATACGAGTAACCCCCCATCACACGTACTTACCCGTCCATACGATCTCGATGTGGGCGGCGAACATCCACTTCCTGGAGTGGGAGGGACATTCGGCGTCACAAAGACATCACGTGGCAGCCGGCCAATAGAAGCGGAGGGGTGGAGCTGAGCCTGACGTAAACATCCTGCCCACCTCCCTCCTCCCGCATTGTGGGCTGTGAGCCGCAGGACGTAGGTAAGATCTGTTCATCGTTCCCGGGGTGTCACACACTGCAATGTGTGCTACCACGGGTACGATGAACAATCTAATGTGCAATTCTAGAGACAGGTATGATGTGTATGCAATCAACGTTTTAACGTTTTAATCGCAATCGCACGTACCTGTCACACACTGCAATGTACCTTACGATGCCGGATGTGCATCACTTACGACGTGACCCCGCCGACACATTGTAAGATACATTGCAGCGTATAAAGCAGGCTTAAGTTTAATAGGTCTTAAGATCCCACTAAGCTTGAATGCTGGCGGGCAGGTGGTGGCGCTCTTCACAAAGTGATATTCTCCCATACTCTTCAGTACACAAATTAGCTGTCGTGAGTGGGAATATTTCTCTTAATTGTTTTTAATGTCATGATTCATATTCTCACTGATTTTTATACATCGCCTTTTGAAAAATGGATATTATCATCAGTTTTATTCCTTTTTTATGTCTACAGTGCAATTGATGGTTGTAACATTTGGCAACAGTTGGTTTTCATGTTTCCCAAAATAAGACTTTTGTGACACTTAAAAGAAGCATGCTAACCGATAGAGTATGTTCACACGGTGCTTTGCAGCAGCATTTTTTTCCTATATAGTTTGTACGTTAGTGAATTTTTTTATGCATTTAAATGAATGGGTAAAAAAATGCAGTAAAAACTTTAAAAGAATTAAAATGCATGCAAATACACTGCCAGCTCTAAAAGCACAAGGAAAAAAAAACACTGAGCGAGATTTTAAGAATCTCATCTATTATGCTGCTAATCTAAAACGCTGCAGTTTTTCAACACAGAAAAATGCTGCGTGTGGACAAGCCCTTAGAGGTCAAAGGATTAAAAAGGATCCATAATGAACAGAGTTGATAAACGATTCATGCTGATCTGGCCTCCAGTCCAGACCTCCGTGGCAATCACACCAGGACAGTCACTGGGCAGAGCCTAGTGAACCCAGGGCCCAGAGGAGCCCAGCATGCCGACCCCAGAAGGGAAGTGTACCCTGTTCTGAACCCCATGGAGGGCAGGTCTGGCATCTAGATGAGAGCCACACAAATCATTTTGCTCAACTAAATAAATGAAAATGTCCAAAAACTAAAATATATGAGCAGGAATGTTACAATATTGTACTTTTCCTAATGCAGGGACAAAGCTGGTGGCTACGGCATTCAGTCTCTTGGAGGAATGCTGGTAGAGAGCGTGCACGGGGACTTCCTAAATGTAGTTGGATTTCCCTTGAATCACTTTTGCAAGAAACTGGCTGAGCTCTACTACCCACCGCACAAACACGCCGTACACAGAGTGAAGCACGATTCCATTCCATATGTTGAGAGTTTTGAGAACCTCAGTGATGTCGAGAAAGATTGCTCCTTTACCAACAAGACCTGCGAATCAAAAAAAGGTGAACAAGATCGGGTGTGTAAAGCGAACAGTCCGGGATCCTCCATTCCCTGTAAAGCAGGGCTTCACAATGGGATTAAAGAAAGACCGAAACATTGTGCTCAGAAACTGTCAAAACTCACGGATCTAATTGATGGCTTCAAAGCATCTAAGGTAATGTGATTTTTCTATGCTAGAAGTTAGTTTCATGGCAGCTGGAAAGGCTCCGTTTAACAATCACTGAATTAGAGCTTTGATTGACCTTCTGGTATATCATATATTAAGACCATATGTATTTAGCTCAGGACCTGAACTTACATCATACCCCATGAATGGCGGCTATGAAACAAAGCCGAGATCTTCCTGCAACAGTTGTGACTGATAGTTGGTGTTTAACCACCTAAATGCAGCTGTAAGTCACTGACATCCGTATTAAAATAGTGCGATTGCCTGTCCGTCGGCCCCCACGATATGATCATAAGGGTCCAATGGTGCAGAGATAATTTTATATGTGTCCCTGCTATGTACTGTGTAATGGCCATGTCTGACCATACAGGAACATGGTCTGATCATACCACAGCTCCTGGGAAGGGACGCAAGTAAAAAAAAATGATACAGACATCATAGCACAGGATCACAAATATATTCTTGAGGTAAAAATTATTTTTTTTTCAATCCCTTTATACCCGAGCTATTTTTAACCTTCATGTCCAGACCAATTTTTGCACTTTGACAGGTTATAACTCTGGAACGCTTCATCAGATCCCGGTGATTCTGACGTCGTTTTGTCGTGACATATTGTACTTCATGATAGTTGTAAAACTAGGACAATATTTTTTGCGTTTATTTGTGAAAATATTGGAAATTTGGTGACAATTTTCACAATTTTCAAATCGTTAAATTTCATGCCTAATAAATACAAGAGATATGTGGCACAAAATAGTTACTGAATAATATTTCCCACATGTCTACTTTCTGAAACATTAAAAAATATATGTTAGGAAGTCAGAAGGGTTCAAAGTCCATCAGCAATACATTTTTCCAACAAAATTTACAAAACCGTTTTTATAGGGACCACATCAAATTTGAAGCGACTTTGAGAGGCCTAAGGGACAGAAAATATCCAAAAGTAACATCATTCTAAAAACTGCACCCCTCACACTGCTCAAAACCACATCCAAGAAGTTTATTAACCCTTTAGGGGAAAATGAAAATTTTACTTCTTTACACAAAATTGTTACTTTAGCCTCAATTTTTGTATTTTCACAAGGATACATGGACCATAAAATGTATTGTGTAATTTTTCCTGAGTATGCAGATACCACATATGTGGTGGAAATCAATTGTTTGTGCGCATGGCAGGGCTTGGAATGGAAGGAGCGCCATTTGACTTTTTGAAGGCAAAATTAGCTGGAATCATTAGCGGATAGCTATACTGTGAAGTTCCACCACAAGTGACCCTATTTTTTCAACTAGACCCCTCAAGGAATTTATCTAATGGTTGGTGAGCACCTTGAACCCCCGGGGGCTTCACAGAATTTTATAACACTGAGCTGTGAAAATGAAAAAATAAATTTTTAACCACAAAAATGGTGCATTAATGCCACTTTTTTTAAATTCACTACGGTAAAAGGAGATAATGAGCCATACAATTTGTTGTGTAATTTCACTGAAGTGCGCCAGTACCCCATACGTGGTCAAAAACTACTTTTGAGGCATAGTACAAAGTGAAGAAGGGAGCGCCATATTGGACTACAGATTTAGTTGGAATGGTTTGCGGGTGCCATGTCACAGTGGCAGAGCCCCTGAGGTGCCAAAACAGGAGAAACCCCCACAAATACCCCATTTTACAAACTGCACCCCTCAATGAACTCATCCAGGGGTGCAGTGAGCATATTGACGCTACAGGTGTGTCACAAACGTTTATACTACAGGATGTTGAACTAAAAATAATTACATTTTTACCGCTAACATGTTATTCATTATGGGAATAGGTACAAAAGGCTCCATAATGTGTTACACAATTTCTCCTGAAAGTAGCAATATCCAATATGTGACTGTACAGTACTGTTTTGCCTCACCGTAGGACTTGGAAGGTAAGGAGTGCCATTTGATTTTTGGAGCACAGATTTTCCAAAAATACTTTGCGGACTCCATTTGCAGAGCCCCTAAGTGCCGTAACAGAAGGAATACCCCCTCAAATTACCAATTTTTGGAAATTACACTCCTCTGGGAATTCATCTATTAGTGTAGTCTATTTAGTCTCCGGAAAACACCCATGGTGTCAAGCACAGTGAATGTTGCAGAATTTAAAATTGCAAACAAGTCCTTGTTGTGCTGAGTACATTATAGTGCCTGTACATTGTGCCCAGCTCGTGCTTCTGTAAACCTGCACCCTGTATATTTAAGTGGGCCCTCCTCGCCAACAATGCCAGACATGTGGATGCTAAATGTGGTTTAGGCACATTGTGGGGCTTAGAAGAGAGGGTGCATTTGAATTTGGGAGCATTTGAATTTTTTTCTGTTTTACTTTCACTCACAGATTAGTAATGTGGGGGTCTCATAGACCCTCCTTTTCACTAATCTATGGCTTAGTAGCAGCCGTGAGCTGTGATTAACCCCTTATACGCCATTTGCCACCACACCAGGGCAATCTAGAAGAGTCTGGTAAAGTTCTGGGATTGTCGCAGCTAGTGGATGTGACAGTCTTGGGAGGCTGCAGGCTGCTATTTTTAGGCTGTGGGGTGCCCAGTAAGCATGTGTCTTCCCAGCTTGAGAATACCAGCTGTCAGGCTTTATCATGGCTGGGTATCAAAATTTGGGGGGGGAAACCACACATAGGTTTATTTAATTATTTATTTAAATAATATAAAAAAAAAAAGCCGCATGCGGTTCCTCTCATTTTGATATTCAGCCACGATAAACGTGGCTGGGGGCTGCAGCCTGTAGCCGTATATTTTATCTGTGCTGGGTATCATAATATGGGGGGACCCTACATCAATTTATTTAGACAGGGTCTGTGATTGGAAGTGTCACTCTGGTTGCAGTCAGATGCACCCCCACCCTATCAGATTCCAGTGAGCGGGGCAAGCAGTGCATAAGCATGAAGGTAAATGAGAAGCCCAGGAGCAGTTACAGACGTTCCGGAGCCTCTGTAAGTACAGCCTGCTTGCTCCTGTCCCCTCCACCACTATTTTTATTCGCCGGATTTTGGTCCCCATAGACTTATGTGGGGACCGGCATTCAGCCAGATAACCAAAATCTCTTCCAGGCCGGAACCTTTTTTTTTTTTTTTTTTTTTTTTTAATCCTTTTAGGTCTGCCGGTCTTGGTTATCTGCGAGTCTGCCCAAGACTACTAGAGAGGTAAATCAGAATCTATATAGTCGTGCATAAGAGCAGGATACAGCATACAATACCAATTGAACATGCCATATAAAAATAACATACAAGATAGATTGTAATCTCAAATGCTGCACATAGCATAGATTAATAAGCATCAAAGGAATTAATCGCCCAGACAGTGTCAAAAATAGGGCATCATATATGTAGTGTTACACTAATATTTATACGGTATATTAGATTATATGTGTGTATGTATGTCCGCTAAAGGAATCCGCACAGTCACATTCACAATCACGAAATTTTGCACAGACACTCCATGTGACTCTGGGAACGTCATAGACTATGTTTTGACAGGAACATTTAACCCCGTGCTTTGCAGTTACTCTCCAACAAACCTGCCTCCATTGAAGTCAATGGAGCTACAAGCTATAGGTTAATAGCAGCTGTGAGTGGTTGCAATAGGAACGAAAGACAATCCTAGTATAACAATCTTATGTGTGAGGTAATAAGATGTCAGTAGAGAAACCGAGAGAGACAGAGTAAGAGGCAGACAGGGAAAAAGCCAGAGATACAGAAACAGACAGAGAGAGAGAGACAGTCAAAGTGACAAAGGCAGACAGACACAGGGAGAGAGACAGACACTCAGAGACAGGGGCCAACAGAGACAGAAAGACAGGGAAAGAGAGAGAGAGAGAGAGACACACAGACGGGGAGGAAAGAGACCGTTACTATCCCGAGCAACGCCCGGGTACTACAGCTAGTATAATATATAATGTCGTTCAGAAGAGTAAAATGTAGTATGAAAACCAATTAGACATGTCACATAAGATCATAACTTATGACATAGATTGCAAAATCAAATGCACGACATACCATAGACTAGTAAGTCCCTCAGACGCCAACGTACATTTCGCTTAAGACTTTCTTAAGGAGTCCTTGAGAAAGCCTAAAGCGAAACGTACGTCGGAGACTGTGGGTTTTTTATTCCTGTAGTGCTCAGTTATCTATGGCATGTCCTGCATTTCATATTACAATCCATCTTATGTGTTTTTACATTTATATACCCTGTTCATTTGCCACTGTAGGCTGTATCCTGCTCCTATGCACTACTCTATATATCCATTATAATAGCATCTTTATCTTGCCCTGTTCCTGATACCTTCCTTTTGTTTTTACTATTGTGTATTTGCTACCCCTTTTGTATATATATCTATTTTTAAAATTTTTGAAAAAATAAAATCATATTTTTACAATTAAAAAAATCTTGTGGTTCTTCACCTTATCTTTCATGTGGATATATATTGTATCCTGTAGCAAAATGTATTTTTAACACCTAATCAGCAACCTAAACCTTGTGCAGGTGCGGAGCGGAGATAAATGTCGAGCGCTCTGATTTCCACTACTTGTCTTCTGTTTACAGACATTGTTTGCTGCATCTAAGCTGAAGGTCTTTGATAAGTTGAAAGATAAAGGTGCGCTGAAGGCCATGGAAATTGCAGATAAGATTAATGCTTCCGTACATGGAACTGAAAGGCTTCTTGATGCTTGTGTTGCCCTTGGCCTGCTGGAGAAAACTCATCAAGGTGAATCTTAGTGGTAATTTATTTCTATGTAATGTTGTAGTCTTGAAGACCTTAAAATGAGAGCGAGAAATCTATCAGGATATGGTAGCAATCCTAGCCACAATTGGTTTTCATAAGGGAAACGAATATTGCTAAACTTCATACTAGTTTCACCCTTCGGCTGAGTTCAGACTTTAATTTTTGATGGTTGTTTGCTAACATACAAGGCAATGATGTTAAAGGGAAACTGTCATATAAAAATAGTATCTGATCTGCAGGCTGTGTATTACACAGCAGGAGGAACTGATCACATTCATATACCTTTTTTGTGGCAACTGTTTCAATATAAGGGTAAGTTCACACACTGAATTTTTCGCGGCGTTTTTGCGCAGTTTTCGGGTGCGTTTTTGCTCAGAAAACTGCATGACTTTGCTTCCCCAGCAAAGTCTGAGTTTTCACTTTTGCTGTCTGCACACAGCGTTTTTTTTTCAGCTGCGTTTTTGTGGTGCCACAAAAACGCAGCATGTCAATTATTCCCGCGTTTTTCACTGCGCTTTTCATCCATTGAGTGCAATGGGATGTTGAAAGACGCAATGAGAAACGCAAATAGGTGCGTTTTGGTGCGTTTCTAAGACCAAAAGCGCAGCTATAAACGCAGGAGGTGGGTAGTAAAGTGACCATGTACAGGAAGAGGATTCCTTCTGTCAGTAAACACAGAAGCGTGAATCCTCACCGCCGCTTCCACCTCCAGTCCTGTGCATGTCAGCTGCCGTGCGGCGTCATGTCTGGGCGGGAGGTGGAGGCAGCTGCGAAATCAAAAGTGAACAGTAGAAAAAAAAATGTCATACTCACCTGTCTGCAGGGTCCCGGTGCCATGCCTGCTCCCAGCTCCTCCTCCCGGTACCGCCGCTCCGGGTGTGTGCAGTCTCCCCGGGTACGTATGCCTGCAGGATGCAGGACCTGGCGATGGATCACCTGATGCAGTCACCTGACGCATCAGCTGATCGTACGTCTCGGGCTGACGCCAGCGCCCGGACGGCTTAACCTGTCAGCGGATGCCGTCACGAGACTTCATCCCTGATTACCGGCAGCTCCTGCAGCGATCGGACGGGATCAAACTCCGCTCCAGGAGCTGCCGGTAATAAGCACATAAGTGAGTATTATTTTTTTTTTTTTTTTGCACCGATGCATCATCTGATTGTATAAACAGCATTTATGCAATCAGCTGATGTGTGATGTGCTTCAGGCACTTGAACCTGACACATCATCTGATTGCTTTGCCTTCCAGCAAACCGATCAGATGATATTGGATCCAGATTGGACGGCGCGGGACCCCTTGACCCAGGATTACTGCGGAGGGGGGTTCTTTATTTCAATAAAGATGGAGTCACTCATTGTGTTGTGTTTTATTTCTAATAAAAAAAAAAAATTCTGTGTGTTGTGGTTTTTTTTATCTTTACTAGAAATTCATGGTGGCCATGCCTAATATTGGTGTGACAGCATGAATTTCGGGCTTAGGGCCAGCTGATAATATACAGCTAGCCCTAACCCCATTATTACCCAGTGAGCCACCCGGCATCATGGCAGCTGGAAGAGTTGGATACAGCGTCAGAACATGGCGCTTCTATGAAAGCGCCATTTTCTGGGGTGGCTGCGGACTGCAATTCGCAGCGGGGGTGCCCAGAAAGCATGGGCACCCTGCACTGTGGATTCCAATCACCAGCTGCCTAGTTGTACCCGGCTGGACACAAAAATTAGGCGAAGCTCACGTCATTTTTTTTTTTTAATTATTTCATGAAATTCATGAAATAATTAAAAAAAAAAAAAAGGGCTTCTCTATATTTTTGGTTCCCAGCCGGGTACAAATAGGCAGCTGGGGGTTGGGGGCAGCCCATACCTGCCTGCTGTACCCCGCTAGCATACAAAAATATGACGAAGCCCATGTCATTTTTTTGTTTGGGGGGGCAAAGAAATCCTGCATACAGTCCTGGAAGGAGGATGCTGAGCCTTGTAGTTCGACAGCTGCTGTCTGCTTTCTTGCATACACTATTGGATGGAGGATGCTGAGCCTTGTAGTTCGACAGCTGCTGTCTGCTCTCCTGCATACACTATTGGATAGAGGATGCTGAGCCTTGTAGGTCTGCTCCCCCTGACTCTCCTTCCAGCATACAGTCCTGGATGGAGCATGCTGAGCCTTGTAGTTCTGCAGCTATCTGCTCTCCTGCATACACTATTGGAGAATGAAGAACATATTGAAGAAGGAAATGACATCAGACCTTTTTTTTTGTTCACTGATAAAAAACGCATAAAGACGCAGTGAGCAAAAATGCAGCAAAAAACGCACCAAATCGCGGCAAAACACGCTCGTTTTTTTGACGCGTTTTTTTTGATGCGGGTGTGTTTGTGCGGTTTTTGCCGCAAAAAACGCACAAAAACGCAGTGTCAAACGCAGTGTGTGAACCTAGCCTAACTTGTAATTTACTCATTGACATTCCTGATAGGAATGGATATGGATAGAGGTACAGTGGGCAATCCTACTAGTGATTGACAGTCTTCCCTGTACGACCATGCATGTAGATATGGCTGTCACACACTAGTAAGGCCGCCCACTGGACTCATCAACACAAAAATAAATAAATTCAATGAAGGAATTGAATTACAAGTTATATTTAACCCCTTCACAACCGAGGATTTACCAGTACGTCCTCAATCATGAAGGGGTGATCGCCGCCGGCTGCTGAGATGAGCCGGTGGCAATCCCTGCACATGTCTAATAATTTGAACAGCAGACATGTGCGGCTAACAGGCGCTGGCAGAGCCGCGATCCACCCGCACCAATTAACACCGACAGCACGATTTAAATGGTCATGGCGGGAAAATTGCCTTTTCCTGCTGCCATCGGAGGCCCCATGACGCAATCACGGGAGCCAATGGTTGCACTGGTAGCAATGGGCCATGTTATTACTCTTGTCGCTCGCTATCATGATGTAGTTCATGTTACAGCCGGCAGAGTAGTTGCTTTTAACAGGAGAGCAGCATTTCTGTTGATCAGAGCTGTGCACTTGTGATCAACTGAAATAAATCAGCAATCAGACTTCTGATCCTTAGGGACTGGTAAAGTGAAAAAAAAAAAGGTTTTAAAAAAACCTAAAAGTTAAAATCACCCCCCCCCATTTGCCCCATTAAACATTAAACTGTTAAGAAAATAAAAAAAAATACATATATTTGGTATTGCCGCATTCGGAAATACCCGATCTATCAAAATATAAAATCAGTAGACCTGATCGGTAAATGGTGTAGCGGCAAGGCAAAAAAATTCCAAACACCTAAATTATGTCTTTTGGTTGTCACAAATTTTGCGCAATATGCAATAACAGGCAACCAAAACGTAGCATCTGCACAATAATGGTACAATTAAAAACATCAGCTCGAGATGCAAAAAATAAGCCATCACTAAGTCCCAGATCCCAAAAAATAAGAACGCTACAGGTAGCGGAAAATGGCGCAAAAAGTGCGCCACATTTTTTTGACATTTCAGAATTTTTTTAACCCCTTATATAAAAGTACACCTATACATGTTTGGTGTCTACGAACTCATACCAATCTAAGACATCATATCAACACATCAGTTTTATCATATAGTGAACACTAAATAAAATACTCAATCGTGCAATCACTTTTTTTTTTTTTGCAATTTTTCTGCACTTAGAGGGGGTTTTTTTCTGCCATTTTCCATTATGGTAACACTTATGATTTCATTTAAAAGTACAGCTCGTCCTGCAAAAAATAAGCCCTCATATGGCAGGATTTAAGGAAAAATAAAAAAGTTGCGGCGAAGGGGAGCAAAAAATGGAAATTTGCCCAGGGCAAGCAGTTAAACTTTTAAGATAAAAACAAAAAACATCTCATTCTGCTCAACCTTTCCTTCTTTATGCCAGGATTTCCACAGATCGGACTGCATGTATTGCGCCACAGGTTCCCTTGAAATCTATATCCCATTGTATGCCATTACTTTGTTTTCACACCATATTAAAGGTGGCCATACACATTGGGCTCTGTTCACATTAGTACTTTTAATTCAAATATAGGCGCAGAAAAACAATAAATAATTTAAAGGAGTTGTCCGACATAAACTTCAAAATTTTTGTACACTAATCTGTGCTGTATTGTCATAAGTCACCCCTACATTACTTTTTTTTTGTTTTCTAACTTTTGTTCCTCTTGAATTATCCCTTTATTCTCTGCAGACAGTTTATTTACATGCAGCTCAACCAAACATGACATGCCTGACTGGTGAACCTCACAGTCAGAGCTGGCACCGCCTGCCTTCACTGTCCAGCCCCGCCCCCTGCATACTCATTGGCTGTCAGAATTCTGCTCAACGCTGACATCATCACTCCAGCAAAGATGGGCACATTACTACATTATATGTGCGGTGGATGTGAGGTGATGGTGCTGCACAGATGATATCACTGCTCTGTATACCAATCATTGGTAGTACAGAGCAGTGATCCTGCTTCTCTGATCTGTGACAGCACAATCCCCTCACATCCTTTGCACATCTAATATAGTAATGTGCCCATCCTGTAGTAATGTCCCCTTGGGCTCCTCTTCTTGTCGCAGTGCTGTCTTGTAGAATTGCCCCCTAGTCTGTCAGTCTTCACACATAAAAAAAACAAACAAATACTCTTAACCTCTCCTCGTTCTCTCGGTGTCCTGCCTCTTGCGGCCACAGCCCCCTCCTTGTTGATCGAGGCCTGTGCAGGGGCCGTGCAGTCAGCGCTGTATATCAGATGACTGATCTCCAGGCATGGTGCAGAGCCGAGGTCTGTATACAGCTTCTCCAGTGATCTGCTGCTGCCTCTGATTGGCCGGCGACTAATCATCGCTGTATACAGAGGCTCTGCAGAGCGCGCTGGAATCTGGCATCTGATATACAACGCTGACTGTACGAGCCCCCAGCACAGGCCGCGTTCAGCAGGGGGGGGCATTTGCCTGTGCGCTGCCAGCAGCATGGGTGCTGCATGCAGCGTACAGGCAACGAGACCCCTTCACTATGGAATGTGTTTAAGGGTGCAGGGAAGGGGGTGGGGACACCACGCACTGTACCTGCCAAGCAGGGTGGGTACATGATGTCGCTTGTGCTGCCCGTCGACTGGACAGGCACAGAAGCTCCTGCACTTGTCGTGACATCACATGAAGCAGCAAAATCATGGTAGGAGCGGTCACATGACCACTCTGAGCCGGGGAGAGGGGCTGACAGCAGGGCAGGTAGGTAGTTACTATCTACTTACCTGCCCCAACGTAGCCCAATAGTTTAATGACAAGAAAAAGTCAAAATAAGCCGGATAACCCCTTTAATCTGCCAAAATCCACATAACCGTAACCTGCATGTTCTCTAACACATTCTGTTTGACTCCTGTTATATTTGTATTACTTAATTTAGTCCTGTGGCTTTAGGCAAATACCTGTATTTCTTATGACGGGTTCTCTAAGCTGCTGGCAGAGTATAACACATGAACGTCCCAGAAGTCTTCATAGTCTTGTAGGGGTCTGAATGTGTGTCAGTGTCTGTTAGTGCTAGCCGTGCCATTGTGCACTGCCATTATTACCGTTCCAGCACCATAGAGGGAGATGGCTGTCACCAACCATTGTGTGTAACTAAATCGGTGATTTATTTCTTCAGTCTGACTGGTGGAGGTCTCCTGTAATTTAATTTCTGCACTCTGATATCCCCTTATTTTAGCCTCAAAAGGCTGAGAGCAGCGTAATTAAGCGGCAGATATCCTGATTCCAGTGATGTATCACTTACTGGGCTGTTTGCCGCTGTTCTGCTAGTTATTGTCTATCTGCTGCAGATCTTTGAATGCTGAAATCTGTATAACCCTGCCCTCACCACTGATTGGCAGCTTTCAGTGTACTCTGTGCCGGGAGTTGTGATTCAGTTCTCACATGAGTCATTCACAAATGTGACATTGGCCTTATGGGTTTAGTTTTATTCCTGTTATGTTGTGTGTGTGTTTTTTTTTTTTTTTTTTTTTTTTAATATATATATATAATATATATATATTACATAATTTAACTAACTTTTATTAACTCTTTGTGGCGAAATATCGAAAATAAGGACTCAAAGTAATATTTTAATTTTTTTATTTTTTTACTTTTTTTTTTTTTTTTAAATGTTTTCACCACTTAAGTGGGTGTCATCTCTGGAGAGATGACGAGTTTTCAACAAGGTTCCTTATCAGAGGCAGGATTTCAATAACTTGTATTGCCCCTATATACAAAGGATCCAGCAATCCCAATTGGCGAGGTCACACCTGACCCTGCTCTCCACCTTTTCACAATGACCACTGCACATACTCATTACACTCATTACAAAAAATATGGTAAGAATCTGAACCTAGTGTCTCTGTACATGTGTTGTTTCCTGAAACAGGAAGTTGGAGCATTAAAGTGGCCAGTGTGAAATCTTGAGCTGGGCTCCATAGAGAGAGCTGAATTGTAGGATCCTCGCTTTTTCTGGATTTTAGATTTGTTGCCTTCTTTTTGGGTTTTTCTAGGAATAAAATATATATTGTTAAGCATGGGACAGTGATAACCGCTATTAGAATATGTTGTCACTTTGGTCGGGAGTGCATTCTGCTAGTAAGGACGAGCGCATGGTTGTAGCAGCCGTGACTCTGTCTGCCTCCTTTATGACATTACATTGTTGTCGACTGTATTTAAATAATTTTCAGGGACACGTCGCTGTGTAGGTGTTTTTAAAGATGTTATGAATAAATGCTGTCTAAAAGGGACCTTGATGGAAAATAGCAGTCATAGCGAGCGTACTGATTTGCTTTACAATGGGCATATATGTATCCTCAGTATTTGTACTCTGTAACCTGCTACTCAATGAAGACTTACAGATCAGTTCAATCATTTGTCCCCAATCTGTAATGGAGCACAAATCTGAATCCATTTTCACCCCTCCTTTTTTGGATTTCAATATTTTTATTGAGATAGAGAGATATATAATATATATATGTGTATGTGTGTATATATATATATATATATATATATATATATATATAATATATATATATATATATATATATATATATATATATATATATATATATATATATATATATATATATATATTTATTTATATTTATATTTATGATATGTGTGTGTATATGACTTTTATGCATATCATAATTTTGGAAAGAAGGAGAGCGGAACTTTATTGATGAAACATGGGGAAATGAGGTTCACCTCTCCTTTTTTTTTATTAGATCACTGATGGGGGGGGGGGGAATAACCTAAAAAAAAAATTAGGAAGTAATCTGCCTACCATACCACAATTTGCTCACACTTGATATGCAGATTGCTGACTGTGGAAAGTCACCGCCAGACCTGACTGCGCAGAACATGATTGTCTCCCGCTAACAGCGAGCGCTCACAAATTGTCCCAAGAGCTCGCTCTCTGGGGCGGTGCTGTGAACTGCAGGAGAATGTTTGCACTACTGTGGGGGTCATCGTTTCCCTTTTAGGAGCGGTGTTACTGCTGCTCTTCAGTCTGTCCGTCTCATATACACAGCTCTCTGCTATAATCCCGCATGGGATCACGCCATTTACAGCACTGACAATCCTGCTGAGTGAAGCACAGCCGCACTGACACCTGCTGTAATAAAGTAACACTATGGCCCGGCAATGGCAGAACAATTCTCCTTCATTCTCCATACTTTCTCCACTTGTGATCTCACAAGTTATAAAATCACGCTGCTTAGAGCAGACCTAGTTTGACAATCCTGCTGAGTGAAGAGCAGTGGCAGTGACACCTGCCCTAATATCGGCCTACTATATGGCCCCATAGTAGCAGGATATTTCTCCTTCATTCCAATGCACAGTGTGATCTTGCCAGCTTAGCACAGAGCAGTGTACTGATATTGATGCAGAGAGGAACGCAGCAGTCCTTGGGCCTTTGCTTTAGAAGCATGTGTAGTGTACAGAGAAACCTGAGAAGCCATGCCATAAACAAGACTGGTGTGTTTTTTTTTAAAGGGAATCTGTCAATAGGATTTTGCTATTCAATCTGATGTAGGGGCTGAGACCCTGATTCTGGTAATGTCACTTCCTAGTCTCTTGTTTCAGTAAATTCACTGTTGTATTAGAAGAGATTATCACTAGCAGACTAGTTGTCATATGCCTCCTAGTCAACTGTACTTTGTAACCACGCATCCAACACTGATTAGCAGCTTTTTACCAATCAGTGGTGTAGCAGGGGTCATACAGAGTGCAGCATTAAGCGACCCAGGAGATCTGCAGCAGAGAAAAGTGATTTTATCAGAATGACAGCATGCAGTTCTTTAAGTGACACATCGCTGGAATCAGGGTCTCTACCCCTACATCGTGCTGCTCTCAGCAGTCCAGTGACAGATTACCTTTAGCAAAAACAAAGTGATTTCAAAAATTGTTTTTTAGATGGGTACAAATTTACAAAAGTAAATTTCTATCTAACATAAACACATAAATACATTTAATTATTGATAAATGGTTTAATTTGTGATGGGTCTTCTATAAAGCACATTTGACAACAGATTGTACTAGCCAATAAAAGTACAACATAGTACTGCCCCAATATTAATAGTAGTGATGAAAGAATACACTGGACACATAGAGCCCTATCCATCAAGAATTAAGTTGTTTACGTCGGTCTTGGTGAGAGGCCGTCCTGGGGTCAGACGCTCCTGATTCATGGAGATGTGTATGCCTCCGCATGAATCGAGCACCGGACGAGTGGCGTGCGCCTTGCCACAAACTCTACTCCAGTCCCTGCTGGAGTAAGATTTGTTTCATATCGACCGCCACTGCTGCTCATGAATTTGATGAGTTGCGGTCACCATATCCCCATCCTGCTCCAGCCCCACCCCCTTTGTCTGAGCTGGGCAAAAATGGCGTGAGAAAGACAAAAACATAATTTTAGCACAGTCTCCAGTTGAACCAAAATAATTGAATGTCACGTACGTGACGAGTATGGTCTACCCAGTACCTGGTAAACCCCCAGATGTTGTTACAACACACGGAACACAGGGTCCACGTTACAACGGAGGTCCCTGTCGCTAGGGAGGGGGGCGAGGGGGCACATCCTGAACTCACCTCAAGCGGACTGCTGAGCTCCCTGGCGTCCCTGTACAGTTTCTTGCAACCAGTCGCCAAGCTGGATACCTTAGGTCCTCAGCTAGCCGTCCATGCACCCTGACTAGTACGTAGGCTGACAAAATCACTAGACTCACTACTACAATATAGAAACAAGGAAAGGCATACAAACAGGGGAAATAAACACGCTAAGGAAAAGACACTCCAGGCGGCTTCAGTGCAGCAAACACCACTGCTGCACACAACACCACAGACTTCTTCCAGAGTAGGCTCTTTGTAAAGTGGATCACATAGAAACTGAATCCTCATTTCTATCACAGGCATCATGTGATCAGATCACATGACTTAAATAGGGAAGGGGAGTTATCCCAAAGAGCCACACCTGAGATTGGCAGCTGCAGCCAGGCAGGAAAGGGTGCTTAACTCTTACAGCACCACAAGCAAACAGATGTTAACAAGTGACTGCAGTGAACCTGCCAGCGGCAAGGCGCTGTGACCTTCTGACACCAGATTCACTGGGGGTCTGCACCTGAGCTAGATACAGTCATGACATGCGACATTTCAAAGCTTTTCGTAAAAGCTTTGATAAATCAGGCCCATTTGGGTTTAGAAGGAGAGCTGTGTCCCTGCCTCCTCCTCAGTGGGAATTGGAGGCTGGCTGGTGAAAGTTCCCCTGCACAGCATCCCGTCAGCCACTCATAGAAGGGTGGGGTACGTTGGACTTGCTTACCCTGACTAACCCATCCCCTCTTCTGACTGCCATCGGGTAAGCAAGTGCAGGGCATCCCAAGTGGAGGGGATATCCATACTCTAAATGTTATACTTTTATTTCAGTCTGACTTTTTAATGTGGCACTCATTAGGATGGATGCTCTCGTCACATAGAATTTGATTGGAATGTGATTTCTCTTTTATTTTATAGAAGGAAAAATGGATACATGTATGTAATCTAATTGCTGTTGGCTGTGTAATATAGAAATGCGAGAAAGCTCGGTGTGAAACATGTCGGTAAACTCATTTGCTTCAAGGCCGGCGTGTTAGACTGAAATAAGTGGGGAGGGAGGCCGTCCTCCTTTAGTTTACCTAGTGCAATGTCTATGTTCGGTGTGCTGCACAGTGTTTGCACCTCTGGCATGGTGTGAGGATATAAGCCTCTGTCTTATTTTTTAGAAAATATGGCCGTTTCGAACTGTATAAAAATCTGCTATGTGATGTGACAATTACATTATTTCTTCTTTTCTCTTTTTAGTTTATAGTAACACAGAATTAGCCAATACATATCTGGTTTCAGATGCAGAATTTTCAGTCCATGAATATATTCTATTCTCCAATGACCATACGTGGTCCCATTTTACACATCTGGAATCCACCATAGTTGAAGGAGGAAGCCATCATCATCATCATCATCAAGCCGGTCATAAAACATGTGACAAGGTAAACATGAGAGAACCTTTTTGGGTCGTGTATTGTTCCTATATTCAGTTTTAACAGTCTCCTGAAACCTTACTTTATTTTAAAGCGAACCTTCACCAACAAGATTAAATGTGACTAAACCTTTCTCATGTACAGTCAAAAAACCCGATGCTTGTCCTACTTTTGCCGTGACTCGTTTTGTTTCATTGGTGGCGTGAGGCATGTGGAGCTCTGTAGAAAGTCTGTACCGCACTTATTTCTTTTTCTGTTCTGTTTCCCCATAATGTTAAAGGTAGTATTTGTGAAGTGTAAATATAAGTCTGAAAATTGTGATGTGCATTTATATTCAACCCCCTTTAGTTCGATACCCTTAGTTTTGAGTAACCGGAAGTCACCTAGTTAGTAAATTAAGTCCATCTGTGTGCAATTTATTCTCAGTATAAGTACTGCTGTACTCAGAGGTTTGTTTGATACCATTAAGGATCAAACCGCATCATGAAAACAAAGGCACACACCGGATAGGCCATGGATAAGCATGGCGAAAAGTAAAGCGGGGTTCGGTTAAAGCAAAACAAAATAGCTCTGAATATTTAATGGAGGAATCCATCATCTAAAACTGGAAAGAATAACGTACACTTGCAAACCTTACAAGACATGGCTGTCCACCTAAACTGACATCCAAAGCAAGGAAAGCACTAAATAGCGAAGCAGCCAAGAGGCCCATGGTCAGTCTGGAGGAGCTTCAGATTCACAGCTCAGGTGGGAAAGTGTGTGCCAAGTCCACAGGACAACTGCGAGTTGTATAATGTACAAATCGAAGTGCAACAAGAAAACAAGCCATTTTGGAAAGAGAGCCATAAGAAGTCCATTTTGCAGGCTGCAGAAAGCGATGAAGAGTATACAACTAGCATGTGGAAGAAGGCAATCTGGTCAGATTTGACAAAGTTATAGTATTTTTGAATTCAATCAAAAAAAGTTCGGTGTGGTTGGAAACTAACGCTGCATATCACACTGAAACCCTATTCTCACTGTCAAATATAGTGGTTGCAGCACCATGCTGTGGGGAGGCTTTTCTTCAGCAGCGCCAAGTCAGAGTTGTTGGAAAGATGGCTTGAGCCAAATACATGATACTTCTGGAGGAGCATTCAAAGGAATTTTGGTTTCAGGTGTGATTTGCATATTGCCCATCCCTGTTCCCTGCCACAGGTGAGTTTGTTTCGAGCATTTGCTGCTCGTTCTCAGTTTTTTTTTATCCACAATTTTAGAAAGGTGCCAACAATTTTATCTTGCCCATCTTTGATGCTTTGTGTCCAATTTGGCTTTTTTAGTCTTTTTTTTTTTTTTTGTTTTTTGTGTGTCTGCTGTTTCAATACACATAAATGAACTGAACATGTGTATGACAGAACGTGTAATAGTAATAATTTTCTGGGAGAAAAACTTCATTTTCTGAAACAATTTTAAGGGTTCCAACACTTACGGCCATGACTGTATGTACCATAATGGAATATTGTCCGCCATGTTGGGTCATTGCTTCTCCAGCCTAATGGACCACACAAGTTCAGAATGTCAGGATTACAACATTTCCGTATATATTATATTGCATGACCATTTAGTGAAATGCATACAATGCCACATTTGGAGTCCTGAGTATTCTATTCTGTTGCTTGTTTGCAAATTGACAATGCAGTATTGAATTTGGCAAATCAGAGAATCCCATCCTTATAACCATTTGAAATGAAATCTGATGTAAGCTCAGCAAGATGTGCATCATTCTGATTTGTTCTGATTGCACCACGACGTTGTGCCACTAGAGCGCGCTCAAGATTTTTACATTTTTGCTTTGTACTGGAAACTTTACATATATTTTACGATACAAGAACAATAGCCGTTTACAGAGGAAATATTCTAGGTCAAATACTAATAATGGTCTCTAACTTATATGGTCTATAGTGCCAGAAGTATTGGGACTCCTACATATTACACCTACAGGAGCTTTTATGACAACCCATTCTATATCCAAAGACATTACTATGGAGTTGGTCCCTCCTTTTCTACTTTAACGCTTCTGGAAAGTCTTTCTATAAAATTAAGAACAGGTCTGTGTGAATTATTTTCTATTTATCCAGAGGAGCATTTCTGAGGTTAGACACTGACGTTGGATGAGAGGACCAAGATTGCAATCTCTGTTCAAGTTTATCCCATATTCAATGGGGTTGAGGTCAAATTCTTCAACGACAGACTCCCCTCCCCCCTCATCCGGATCCGTCCTGCTTGGCTCCCAACACTGCCATTAGGAGCTTTGTTTTTTTACTGGGACACAGTCCTGCAGGAATAGAGAAGGTCTTTCCCCAAACTTCTATAATAATGTTGAAAGTTACAATTGTCCAAAATGTCTTTTTCTTCGAAGGAAAACCCTTTTAATGCTTTAGTAAACAAAGTTAATTTTAATCATTAAAATTTGGAATAACAAGTTCCACAATTGGATGTGTTTGAAAAAAAAAAAAAAAAAAAAAAGTTCCTGTGCGGAGATCTTATATATGTGTCCCTGCTGTGTACTGTGTAATGGCTGTGTCTGACCGTTCAGGGACATGGTCTGATCATACCACATCTCCTGGGCCGGGAAGGAGGTAAAAAAGTATAAAGACGTTGTAGTATGGGATTTCAAATTATTCTTTCTTTGAAGTAAAACATTTTTTAAAAACCGGTAGGTTAAATGTTTTACCTCACAAAAAGAATCAGCTGTGATCCTGTGCTGATTTCTGTATACTGTTTTGCTTCCTCTCCAGCCCAGGAGATGTGGTATGATCAGACCATGTTCCTGTACGGTCAGACACTGCCATTACACAGTACATAGCAGGGGACCATGTATATGATTATCTCAGCACAGGAATGTTTTGGAATTTTTATGATAGTCCCGGGAAGCTCTCATGTGTCACTCTGTACCTGCACTTATATCAAATTATTGTTCGGTTCATTTCTCTGGTTTTTCTTTTAGTTTCTTGTACTTTGTACAAACAATGGTGTGGTTCCCCTTCTTTGAGTTGGCATTTAGTCCATCTAGCTTTGCACTGGCCGGCGTCTGAACAGTTGGGCCTGTGTCTCCATGTACGCCAGCCCATGTTGAGGCCTTAAGGCCGCTTTACACACTGCGATATCGGTCCCAATATCGCTAGTGTGGGTACCCGCCCCCATCTGTTGTGCGACACGGGCAAATCGCTGCCCGTGCCGCACAACATCGCCCAGACCCGTCACACATACCTACCTGCCCGGCGACGTCGCTGTGACCGGCGAACCGCCACCTTTCTAAGGGGGCGGTCCGTGCGGCATCACAGCGAAGTCACTGAGCGGCCGCCCAATAGCAGCGGAGGGGCGGAAATGAGCGGGACGTAACATCCCGCCCACCTCCTTCCTTCCGCATTGTGGCCGGGAGGCAGGTAAGGAGAGCTTCCTCGTTCCTGCGGTGTCACACGGAGCGATGTGTGCTGCCGCAGGAACGACGAACAACTTCGTTACTACTGCAGTAACGATAATTGAGAATGGACCCCCATGTCACCGATGAGCAATTTTGCACGTTTTTGCGACGATGCAAAATCGCTCATCGGTGTCACACGCAACAACATCGCTACAGCGGCCGGATGTGCGTCACAAAATCCGTGACCCTCAACGACTTTAGAGCAGTTAACCTAAAATGTCCCTTTTTTGGATTTCACTTGCATCTCTACCTCAATACCCCGACCTATGAATATCAATACGTTTTGTTAAGGGTTGCTGTGCAGTGACATGACAGAATATGGTGCAAGCTTTTATACAATGTCAGGAAATTCTTTAGGCCAAATGCTTTGTTTCAATGCATTTATGCTAAGTAATTGTCTATAATTGTTTTTTCTTGGATTATCAGCGGATTTGGATGTAAGCCACATATACTTCACTCCTCCCTTAATGTCCTGGTGGATTCTCTTAGGCACATAGTAACTTTCCCCATGTCCTATATTTTGAGAAAAACCTTAAGATTTTTGAAGAAATCTAATTCTTTAAATGCCTAACTGTACCCCATTTTAGCGAGCAGGTGCCATAGCAGAAATCTGACAGTAGCGCTCCCAGGCGGTGGAACCCCGATGATCAGCGGTTGCTACATACTGTGACTGTGGGATGCAGCATGTAGATAGTAGTCAGTCACTATCTGTTGTTTCTAGTGGGCACTTGTAGTCCATGTGTCTAAGAAAACATTGTCCATTACTGGCCATACACATTAGTTACCTGGTGGCTTTTTTTTTACCCACAGATACATTGGCTGAATGTATCTTTACCCTTAGTAGGGAAGTGGGACTAAAGGTGATTATCACTTCTGACGACTGCTGATCTCTGTGGGCACAGAGGGACCTGTCAGATGAAATCAAACTGCCCAGTCCTCTTCTTTAACATTTGCCATGCGTGAAGAGTTTGGAGGCCCCTTCATTCATATTTGATGGCTTCATGACATAATTTCCTATTTGGTGCTGTTAAACCTTTCCCTCCATCGACCCTGTAATTCAAATTGAAAACTTGACTTTTCATGGCAATCCTCTAGTAAATATTTCTTGTTCACTCTTCATGAACATTTCTTCTGCCTGTCTGTGACTCGCGCCCCCCCCCCCCCCCCCACCCACTCTCCCCCCACAACCACCAGCCATCCCACAGAAGAAGATACAGACTGGTGGGACGGAGCCCCAATGTCATCCGTGCTGGTCCATCAGAAGAGGTGGGGTGTGTGTCTGACTTCTATGTGGAGAGTGTTCTTAAAAGTCAAATGGCAGCTGCCATATTGTGAAAATAGATGGATAGCTGAATGCGGAATCTTTTGCTTAAATATGAGGTCACATTGGGATGTATTGTATTTAACATTTGTCATGTGTGAATATGCCAATATTCTCTTCAGAGAAGAAGAGGTCATAAACTCTAGTGCTGCCTATTGGAAAAAGCAATCATTGACGCTAGAGTTCCTGTCTCCTTAAGCTGACTGTGCTCTCCACAATGAGAAACCTCACCCCTTTCCCATTATACTTCATGTGTGATTTGTTTTTTCTTTAATTCAGATTGTAGGATCATTTAAGGCACATTGAGTAGATCCAAATGACTACTCATCAGGTGCCCACATTATATCTGCACTTATTCTCATGTTGGATATTAAAGGGAACCTGTCAGCAGAAATTTTGCCCTAAACCTAAAAGTTTCCCCTTCTGCAGCTCTTGGGCTGCATTCTAGCAAGGTTCCTATAGTTATTCTGCCCCTTTTTAGATCAAAATAAATAGTTTATAAAGTGCTTCAGTTTGAAAATCTTGTTAATTCTACCATGGTGGCGGGCTGTCTGTTGTCCGTTACTGTCCCTCCTGCCGCTTTAGGCCATCCCCCAACGCTCATTTACATACCTCAGGACGCCGCCCAGTGCGTCCGAGATCTCGTGCATGCGCCGTGCCACTAACTGGATTGTGCACAGTGGGACCGCTGGTGACGTTGCGCAGGCACGAGATTATGGGCGGCGCTGTGATTTTCATCAGCAAGCTCCTGCCCATAATCTCGTGCCCGCGCTTTCCCCTCTGACTCCACCGTTCTGCGCATGCCCTGGCCAGGGCCATTATCCCCTTCCCTAGCGCCAGGGCACAGCATTGTTAAATTGTCCCCGGTGTATCCCTTGTTAGTTGTGGTGAACTCCTTGTTTGTTGCGTGTCTCGCTGTGCACCGGACCGTCCCCAAGTTTGTGCGTGACATTCCCTTTAAGAAATATCATGCATTGCATGTTGAATGATAAAAAATAATAATTTGTTACTGTTAGCCCAATGTTGTTTAGTGATTTGCCACTGAATATTGTTACTCTTCTTACAAGGGACCTGAATTCAAAGAGCGCTTCATGCGGGTAATTCACTGTACACTCAAAATCGCTGCAGGAGACATAGTGACAGCATTTGACCTTTCGAAGTACAGCTCCGCATGTGATTTAGGAGGTATGAATCCGTGATCTGCATTTTTTTTTCTGTTTTCAGAATATATGTCTGCATGCTGGCTGCCATGATGGACTTTTTTTTTTTTTTACAGTTGACCTTTTAATTTGATTCTGTTAATTTCTCTTTCTGTCTTAAGGCTGCACTGGTGCGATTGCTCATGAACTGGTCTGGACATACCCAGAAATGAAAGTTAATGTTTATGACCTTCCTGAAGTTATTAAACATAGTTCTAAGTTCCAGCCTGACGGATGCGATTCCAGTCGTGTGACATTCACTTCAGGTAACATTACCCACACCAAGTCATCCTATTCTACAACTTATCAAAGTGACTGACCTCCGCAGAGTGCTTGAGTGATTTTTCACAAACACAAAAAAGCAGTCCGAGTTTTATCAGTGTTTCAGTTTTTGCCATCAAGTTGTCATTGGTGATTTTCATGTATAAAAAAAAACATTTACTGTATTTTTCGGATTATAAGACACTTTTTTTCACCCTAATTTGTTAGGAAAGCGGGCGTGCATCTTGGGCTGAGGCCACACGGGGATTTTAGTATGACACTCGGCACGTGGTTGCAGCACAGCGTGAGACAAGTGTCATGCGACTGTGGTCCGATCGTGCGATCAGACTACAGCTGCAGGGGGGAGGGAGGGATTTATCTCCCTATCTCCTCCGTTGCCGGCTGATGTGAGAATTGCACTGCCCTCGCGATACACCATAGAGTAATCTGAGTAGAATGCGAACCTGGCTTGCTGTAGGGCAGCGGCGGTGAAGATAGGTCACTGGAGGCAGGAACAGGGTCGCTGCTGCCAGTCGCCGACAGCTGGGGCGATCATGTGTGTCCACCATTGAAGAAAATGAATATTCACTACTCTCCACACCAATAATCCCGGTTACGTCTTGGCACCAAGGTCAGTGATCGTAAATGACTGTGAAGATTTTTACCACATTTTTTGCTTCAATTTTTTTTCCCGCCTCTAAATAACAAAGCTACTATTCCAACTCAAAGGATCTAGGCTTTTAGTTGAGATTAATCTATTCTGCACTTCAATATAACTCACCAACAGATTATGCGATTTGCATATAAAACCAATTTTTATTGAATAGAAAACATTAAAAATACCAACATAGACAGGATGTCTCTAACAAACGGACCCCTCAAAGGGTAAATATGTATCAATTTTTTTTTTTTTATGTTTGGAACACCAAGTCAAAGAATCATGCAAAAAATCACCCTGTATTGAAAAAAGAATAATAGATATGCATAGATTGAGAGTACAAAATGGTTAGACAAGTGTGCGGTTTATAATGGCTACAACTAACCATGAAAAAACATAATCGCAACAATATACCTACAGGGGAACAGTAGACAAAAGCAAATGGCGTCCCACACCCTCTTCTTTAGAAACTATTTCGAAAGATCTTTTACCGTATGCTAATGAGCGGGGCACTAGTCCCCTGGGCGTTAGTTTCCCGGCCAGTCGCCCCCGTTAACATGTTAGCATGCCCACAGGGACATGCTAATGAACACGCAGCGTCACAGGATGATCTCACTCACCTCTCCGCCGCCATCACGTCTGACGGGGCATTTCGGCTCAGTGCGAATGACCCCGGAGTGTGGGTCATGCGCACTATGAAGCCGGGTGTATGTGTCCTGGCTTCAAACTGAAGTAGTGCGCATGGCCGAACCTCTGGGATCATGCCCACTGAGCCGAAATCCAGTGTAGGATGCGATGGAGAAGTGAGTGAGATCCATCCTGTGACGCTGCACATTCATTAGTATGACAGCACGCCCACAGGAGCGTACGAACATGCTAATGGGGGTGACTGGCCGGGGAGCTAACTTTTTACGGTTAGGCAGGGATTAGTAATATGCACTCAGAACTGCTCGTGGTTCTGGGTGCATATTGCACCTAACAAGTTCCCTTTAAACCATTAGTTTTACCAAATAGTGTACTGGAAAGCAAGGAAAAAACATTATACACGGACTGGAGTAAGGAACGTTGTTGCTTGTCATGAATTTGTCGGGGGTTGCCACGTCCCTGTCCTGCACCAGCTCCATGTATCTTGTCTGAGTGGAATGAAACTGGCATGAGAATGCCATAAGTCTCAACATTTTAGCGCAGTCTCTTTTCGTGCCAAAATTCTCGATTTGTCAAAGGCTTTGATGAATCGGGCACTTTAAATTTAAAATAAAGATTTAAAATCGTTATCCCTCAGGTCTTTTATTTTTGCGACGACACATCATGGATGTCATCTGTGTTGTGCCTGTTATTTTACTTAGGAAAAAATAAATCTTAGCTTCTTCTTTCTTACATAGATAAAAAAAACTGATGCTACAAAAGAGTCCATTAAAAAATGTTTTTCACTATTGAGAAAATAAAAGGCTTTATTATTAGGATTTAACAAAAAAGGAATAAAAAATGTAATTTAAAAATAAGGCCACTCAAAATGTAGCAAAACATCATGATTTAGTGTTAAATACAAATTTCTTGCATACATTCCTTTGAAACAAAGGGCCACACATATTAAGCAGCTACACGGCTATAATAACCCTGAGAAGTAATATAATTTACTATAAAAAGGCACAAATAAAGAATGAGTTATGGAAACAGTGTATCATCTGTTCAGCAATCCTGCCCCTGTGCTGGGCGCCCTGAATGGCTTAGATGAGAATTTGAGTTCTGTCCAATATTGGTCATGAACACATGGAGGTAAATCGAGGTAATAGCTTTTTAGCGTGTGTAAATTGTGATGTCGCTCGGTTGGGAACTTGGAGTTTCTCACAACATTACAATGTTGTTTTTGGCTAGTTTTTCCCTATTAGGAAGGGAAACCACTATAATAACACTATGCCAGTCCGTACGCTTCTGTAAGAGTCGTATTCCCAGTCTTTTCTTATTTTTTTTTTTTCTGGAGCCTGAGGAAGCCTGGAATACAAGATAAGCCTTCCTGAAATAAGCGGCTATTCTCTGACTACTCAGCTGCTTTGGTGAAGTGTGGCCTTTAACGGGAGATTCTGGCGTAAAGAATACAGTCTGGAGACATAAGAGCTTTTCTGTGTACTGCCCTGAACAATTCCTCGGGGTCAGAAGTCATACATTCAGTTAGTCTCCACCAAAATAACTGGTATGTATTGAAATGACCATAGATGTGCTACATTCGCACATATATTATCACTAAAACAGAGGTATAGATAGGCAAAAAGTTATGACTATTGGAGTAAAGGGAGAAAAAAAAAACTAAAGCAGAAAAGTGAAAAATTGCCCTGTCAATGGTTTAAAAAGGTTGTCTTTTCACCGGAAAACCCCTTACTAACTGCCCCAGTATGATTCATAAATAAAAGAAATAAACTCTTCCTTCCACATTCAAACCATTGATCTGCAGGCGGGCTGCATGGGTGACACAGAATGGGGTGTTTCGGCGGTTGGGTATATTGAGCTGACTGCAACCTCCATTGAATCGCCTGCGGTTGATGAGATGGACTTCAAGAAAATGTTTGCGGAGGTGGCGCGTGCGCAGATAGTCAATCGCGTCAATCTGCACACACGCCGCCTCCCCCGCCATTTTCTTGAAGTTCATTGTGTCAACCACTGGCGATTCAATGAAGCACAGCCCGCAGCCAGCTCAATGCACTCGCCTTTGAGACACCCTGTCCTGTGACATTCTCACAGCCCTCCCTCAGATCAGTGCCACCCACCACGACACCCCCGTGCGTGTCCTCTGACCCTGTTTCCTATGACTCCACTTCACCACCGCTGCCCCGGTAAGCCATATCCGTTTTGTAAGATGCACCCCCATTTTACCCCCAGTTTTTTGGGAAAAAAAGTGCATCTCACAATGCTGAAAATACGGTATCTCAATTCTGAGGTAAAATCTGTATTCGGGGAAGACTTTCCCATTACTGAGATAGGAGATGGCAGCTGATACTGATGAGATTCTTTCTACATACATATATGCCAGTTGTGGATTTAACCATATCCCACAATGCACTGCGGCACTGTCAGTTGCACAGCCGCAGTTCATGCCCACATCTTAGCCATGATAACCAGGGACAACAGTGCAGGCAGAACCCAAATTGTGGGCCGAGTAAGCACAATTCTGTTCCCAGTCTCACATTGTGCTACCCATACCACATCCAGGTATAATGAGGTGTTGGGGTTTTAAATTACACATTTGCGATGCCACGGAGCAGTAAGGAGGCGTGGCCGGGTATGTCCGCCTTTGCCGGACATCGCCATGCCTTGAGCAATGTTGCGGCGAGCAAAGAGACGTGACGGCACTGACCAGTTTACAAGAGACAATATAGTGTAAACTCACACACCGCACACAGGGGAGACACCACATAGTGAACACTGATCAAGAAACACAACACCAGATACAAATATACAGCACACAAAAAGGAAAAGACAGTGCACAGGGGTGAAAGAGGTCAAATGACGCAACACACACAATACACAAATGCAGAGGGATGACATACAACAGATATGTTGGAAAGCCAAACAGTGTGACACATGTCTACTATTCCTGTCAGCACCACTAAGCATAGACAGATGTTCATTTCACCGCACTCCTGATGTGACAGCATCAGCCCTATTTCTAGTGTAGATAGAAGGAGGAGTAGGGTGCAGAACTCTAGCTCCTCCCTCTGCCTTTTAACGTCTTCTTTCTAGGAGAAGCATTGCTCACAAATATACAGTGCTCTCTGCTGGTCACTGTGTGGGTGCCCACTGGAAACCTAGAAATATAGGATTCTGTCAGGAACCCCAGGAGAGCCATTGACTATTATAAGGCGGGAGGGTCACTTGGGACATGATGTGGCCTCTGTCTTGGCAGTGTTCATCTTTTTTACGCATGTAACATGTCTGTATTGCTCACCCAGTCACACTTTCCTTTGAGTGGCTGACAGCTCTTTTGCGGCGTAGTTTGTAAGGAGGGTATGGGTGAAGAGACAGGGCAGATGCTGGGAAAGTGACGCTCCAAGGGCACTGGAGACTTTTTCATATGGATTAAAACAGCCTTTTTTAGTCAGAGAGCAACATACTAAAAGATAATATCCACCTTTACTCATACAGAGGGCAAAATGGCCATATAACCCGTCTGGGGGAGGATCATTCTGACACATTAAAGTGGATCTGTTATTTTGATTTTATTATGTTAAATAGAGCTCTTAGACCCTATGAGTCTGGTGCAGTCTGGTGGAGTCTTGCTTTGAAAGTCCATGGCAGAACAGCGGTGTAATACTTTTTGATTCTTTCCATGCCTGATATTAAAAAGGTATTTCCTAAGATGAACAAGTACTTTTAATCTTCTTGTCAAAACGGCGACATAACCCTAAAACTAAAAGGAGCATACAATCCGCTGTTTAAAAAAAAAGCTATCCCCTATCCACAGGATCTTGAAATCTGAGCTTTCGAAGCCTGAGAACACGTGAATGGAGCAGATGTGATCTTGTGCAGCATTTGTAGCTACCAAAAAGCGTAGTTTTGGCTTTTGGAATTTTTTTTGCCACTACACCGTTTACCGATCAGATTAATTGATTTTATATTTTGATCGGGCATTTCTGAGCGCAGCGATATTAAATGTGTATTTTTTTAATTTTTTTTAACCCTTTAACTTTAATTTGTACTTTTTAGGTTTTTTTTAAATTGTTTTATTTTAGTAGTCCCCCTAGGAGAAAATAAGGAACAGCCGTCCGATCGCTGCATTTCTGTTGTTCACAGCTACACAGCTGTGTTCACCAGAAATACTCACCTCTTCTTACTGGCAGCACTCAGCCTGGTGAAACAGGAAGTGAATCATGATGGCTGCAGGCGTCATCACATGACCCTGTGCTACCATGGCAACCATCGGCTCACAGTGATCACGTCACAGCGCCGCCGATGGGCAGAGTAAGTGAAGATTTACCTCAGCGGTGATTTAAATCGAGATGTCACATTTTGACATCACGATTTAAGGGGTTAACAGGCGTGGATTCACTCGTCCCTGCAAGGCACATGTCAACTGTTCAAATCAGCTGACGTGGGCATGGATGACCAGCAGCTTCTCGCACCAGCCGCAGGTGATTACACTATGGCCGCTTAGGACGTACTAGTACAGCCTGCGGACGTTAAGGGATTAATTTTAAGATTATGCCGCCATTCTAACAAGCAGTTTTAAAGTATGTACCCCATCTGTATTGGGATAAGTGAGCAAATGTAAGGCTATGTGCGCACTTACCGGATTTTGCCGCAGATTTTTTGCGGTTTTGCTGCATGTTTCGCTGCAGAAAATGTTCATAACATCTCTGCAGTGAATCACCAGCAAAACCTATGGGCAAAAAAAAAATCCTGTGCGCACTAGGCGGAATTTGACAGCTGCATGTTTTGCTGCGGGATTCCCGCAGCAAAAATAAGTGCATGTCAATTCTTTTCCGCAAGTCGCTGCGGGATTTCACTCCATTGACTGCAATGTTAATCGTGAAATCCCGCAGAGAATAACGCAGGAAGCAAATTCTGTGCGGTTCACTGCGTTTTCCTACATTATTCCCTGCGGTATTTCGCGGTTTACCTCCGGTAATGTACATCGCCTGTCTGCGGTTTTGCAGGGAAGTGATGTCATTACAGGAAGAGGGAGCCGTGCAGAGAGTAAACACACAGATCACACTCACACACAGACATCGATCACAGACACAGACACATAGAACACACATAGAAAGAAAACGGAAATATAGAAAACAAAGAACGTGGGCTCCGCTGTATATTTACCGTCCAGCCGAGGTAAGCACACAGCGGCGGCCCGGTATTCTCAGGCTGGGGAGGGAGAGGGGCAGGGTTAATGTCCCCCGCCTCACTCCCACCTCCCGCAGCCGAGAATATCAGCCGCAGCTGCCCCGGCACTGTTGCATGCATTATGCGGCAGCATCGGCGTGTCCTCTGCTCTTCCTGCCGCCATGTAGCAGTGGCAGCAGGGTAATACAAGGGGTTAATGGTGGTGGATCACCGCCATTAACTCCAGGCTTGATTATGGCAGCGTCTGTGACAGCTGACATGATCAACCCGTAAGTAAAGTGAATAAAGCAGACACCGAAAAATCCTTTATTTTAAATAAAACAAACAAGCCTCGTTCACCATTTTATTAACCCCTCCCGCACCAAAGCTCCGGCGTAATCCACAGCTCCGACGTCCTGCGCTGCTTACATCCAGCCGCGACTGTCACAGACACAGCGCTAAATGAATGCAGAAGACAGCAGAGGTAATTACCGGTCATTTCCCACGGCCGGTAATGTGAACTCACTGCCGACCGTGGGAAATGCAGCGATCTGTCCTCTATCTATCTATCTATCTATCTATCTATCCCTCTATCTATTCTTCAGTCTCTCTATCTACTATCTCAGAATTAAATGAGTTTTTTTTTTTTTTTCCAATGTGCTTTATTGCATTGAATGCAATAAAGCACATCCCAACCCGCACGCGGCAAAACCGCGGCAATACCGCGAACAATACCGTGGTGAAACCGCAGCAAACCGCATGCGGTTTTCGGGTGCGGTTTGCTGCGGTTTTTTACTGCGGGTGCGGTAATCTTTGAGAGCATGCGGAATTTTCTCAAGAAAATTCCATTTCCCAGTGCGCACATAGCCTACCAGTGTATTCCATTCGGTATTGCGAAATCTGGAAAAAGAACACCTTTTAAAGTCATTCAGACTATCTGATTCTACTGGATAGAATTTCAGCAGACTACTGAGTGTCTAGATTTGCTATAGCATCTTTACTGAAAGACCAGTGCATGTCCCTATTCCCACATTTCCCCTTTTAGCTTTCACTTTGGCCTATCTCATTCTTCCTACTTTATTTTTAATATTTTTAATTTGTACAAAATCCTAACTGGTATTCAGTGACATGGCTAATGACAGACTTATCTTTCACATTTATAAGTCCTCACTTTGTTTGAATTATGTATTATTAACTGATGAAGTTACAACATTGTATGAGTTGTCCGGTTTCTTTGTGTAAATCTTTATTTACAGAATTATATAAAACTAGTCTTTCAGCCTTAAAGGAAATCAGTCAGCAGGTTTTATGCTCATCTGAGGACCGTATGCTGTGGGGGTTAAGAAAACAAAAATCAACTATTCCTCTCTTATCAGGCTGTGTGTTTTTGCTTGCTTAAAATAAAGACTTTATAACCTAGTGATTATCATTGTTTGGACTACAGTTTCAAGTACACAGCAGTCCGGCACACCCCCTCCTCTGACACCTCACTGTCAATTTAGAATGTCTATAGAGAGCCTGGTGTAGGCGGGATGGCTCTCTGCTCTGCTGCTTTGCTAAATCTAAACATTCAGATTGTGTCAGAACAGCTGCAGCCAGTATTCTAAGTGATACACCATTGGATTCAGAGTCTCTTTGACTACATCATGTTACTCTCAGATGAAGTAGCAAAAATTTGCTGACAGATTCTCTTTATGGCAAAATGTCCACCACTTGATAGCAACTCGTGTAGAACAAAAACACCAAATACTCACCTCTCAGACCGGAGCCGTTCCAGTAATGTTGGCGCTGTGTTTGCTTGGGCTCGGATGATAGTGTAATGTTATGTGAGCACTGCAGCCCAACAGCAGCACTTGCCTCAGACCAAACCGTTCCATGTGAGGGAAGATGTGAGCACTGCAGCCCCTCAGTGATTGCTGACAGCAGTGTTTTGTCAGCGCTGCAGCCTATGTCACGCGAGCATCAGAAGACAAAATGCTGACATGACTAGAACAACATGGGTCCAGGAGGTTAGTATATGGGGGGGGGGTTATTTTACATGGGGCAATACTTCATACAAGAAAGTTGTCTAAGTTGTTGACAACCCCTTTAAATGGACTCCATCCTACTGCTCTTGTACTAAGTAAAGTTTCACGTACAAAATCCCTCTGGGATGTGGATGGTTGGTGCAGCATCTGTGAGCTTGTCATCAGTAAGCTTCTGTGGTTTCAAGGAAAAAGGAACTGTTATTCAGAAAAAGGAAGTTGCTGAAATCTTTATTCACCAGTGGTTTTTCTGAAGAATGGAAACACAAAATATATTAGCAATCACATACAGTATGTTTCAGCATTCTTCTATTAATCCGTACCTGGTGTGTAGCCAGCTATATCCAATAAGCTCCGGTACCCATGGGTATACATATAAAGGTTGTAATGTCCGTCGGTCCAACTTGGAAGGATAGTAGAAGTCCTGTGAAGCGCCCCTGATTACTTGTGTTATGTCACGTATAGGTGGGCAGCTTAAAGCAATGGCAGACACTTTGGTTATGGTGGTATGTTGCTTACTTGTCCCCCATCCTTCTGTGGCTGTCATTTCCTCCCTGTGCGCCGATGATTTTACAGCATTAGATTGACTGACGCGGTTTCTCTTTTTCCATACTTTATTTCCAGACTTACCATTTTTCTTTTAACTACTGCAATAGGTAACTTTCTTGAAGACCCACTCCCTGAGGCTGACCTATACATCCTCTCAAGAATATTGCATGATTTGCCCGAGGGAAACTTAAACCTACTTTTAAAGAAGGTCTCTGCAGCCTGCTGTCCAGGTAAACACAGTACATGTGCAATAAAAGTATATAGTGGATTCTGGCCATTTTTACATGATTTCTATTTGACTTTAGGTCGGAGTGCTGTGCTCATTGCCGAAATTGTCCTGGATGAAGACATGAAGGAACCTAGAGGTCTTCTACAGTCTCTTAATATGGGTGACGGAAAGCAGAGAAGCGGCACAGAATACAAGAAGCTTCTAGAAAATCATGGATTTAATTGTGTACAAATTAGAAGTACAGGCAATTTACTAGATGCAATTTTAGCTGTAAAACGATAATTGTTTCAGGCTGAGTAAATTTTAATTGACAAATAATTAAGGCCAGGGTCATAAATCTGATATTCACGGTCTGAGTACAGACCACAATGTCCGGACTGACTGCACGGGACTCCTAGCCCGTAGACAACAGCCTCAGATTTGCCTTTGGGACTGAGTTTGGATTGGGAGACCTGGTGCCGGTCTTGACATTGCGGTCTGTACGCTGATTCTGAATGTCAGATGTGTGAAATAAATGGAGTGTTGAACTGGAACATTAGTGCTGGTGTAAGGATGGGTCCACAAGGGATGGGACGTAGAGTTTGCTATAAATCTGAATGCATAGCATGAAGATTTTATCACTGATTTGTAACTGTATTCACAGTGGATTTAACCCCTCTAAAATAAAAAAGGTAAAATCTGCTGTTACAGTCCATAAATTGACATACTGCATATTGTAAGATCCAGATCGCAGCTCAGTCAAGGCTCAGAAAAAAATTACAGCATTTGGATGAGATTTTCTCAATTCTAAAAATATAATCCCCCACTAGAAGGACCAATAATCTACAGATCTACACAGAAAATCCCCAGCATTTCCATACATTGTGGTCATACGATTATGCACGTTATTTCAGTTTGTGGACAGAAAAAAGGGAATTAAAAAGGGAAAAAAAAAAAGCTTTCAGCAAAACTTCACTTTCACTTTGCACATAGGACAGCTTCTGCCTAAAGACAAAACTGATACTGATCTGTCCAGACAGGCTGCGATGTTCCCAGTGCTGCCTCTGCTAAATACTGACTTTAATGAAGAGGGATACTTGTTTTTAGTCTCATAAAAATCATGTATGTGGATCACTTTATAGAAATGTTTTTTCACTTTGCCATTAAAGAGTAATTTTCTGACCGGTCCAATCGTCTGTACAGGGGAAGGTGGAGAGAGCCGACAGCAAAACGTTTTTTTACAACTCTAAGGTGTATGGTAACTAGCAAAGAATGGTAAATTATACAAAAATTACTCCATACAAAGCATTGCATGTTTTTTTGGTTGAAAGCATAGCATGTACAAGATATAGATTGGACTTAGGCTAGTTCCACACTTACGTTGAACGGCATCCGTTGCATTGCGTTGTGTGACGGATGCAACGGATGCGTTGAATATAATGGCACAACGGATGCAACAGATCGTACAAAACAGAAAGCTTTTTTTTTTTCTTCTTTACAGTTTTACCGGCAGCAGACTATTTTGAACGATCAGCTGCTCACCCGGCGGCCGGGCGCTCAGCTGAGCGCTCTCACATGTCGGCGGCCGGGCGCTCGGCTGAGCGTTCGGCCACTGAGAAACAAAATAAAGTTTTTGTGGTTTTTTTTTTGTTTTTTTTTAAAAAAAAAAAAAATGAGCATGCACAGTGAAAAATAAAGGTTTCTACCGCTCAACAAAAGTTACATGCTGCGTTCCTTCCGCCCGTCGTCCAGCGGATGCAACGCTGACACTTGCGTTACAGTGCGTCGTCCATACAAGTCTATGGAGAATAGCGCAGTGCGTTAACGGACTGCGCTATTCTCCATAGTAACTGACTGCGCTGAACGCAAGTGTGAAAGTACCCTTAATCAGAGACCCAGGTGTCAATGCATTGATGATTGGAAAGAACGAATATAAAGAGAAAAATAATGTATTATTTACAAGCATTCACATGTAGAAAAAAAGGGTCAACCCTAGTCTTTTCTTTTTTTTTTTTTTTTATACCACCAATTTCATCTCAGTCTGGGTACACAGCTTTATTCCAGACCTTTTTTTGGATGAGGAAAAAAAGGTCGGGAATTCAGCACCATATAAAATTCAAATTTTTTTCTTTTATTTCTTCATAATTGAAAACCAAAAAGGGGGGGTGAAATTATACTATCGCCATATTCAAACCGTAACACACATGATACATTTCGAACATACAAGTGTTTGTAATCAAGAACACTTGTATGTTCTAAGGCTATGTGCACACGTTGCTTTTTTTTCAGCGCGGAAAAAAATGCACCCTCTGGCAGAGGGGAGAATTGTAAACAATGCTTTTTGAGAAAAAGGCATCAAACGCATGCGTTTTTCATGCGTTTTTCATGCGTTTTTCATGGTGCGTTTTTTAAGACTTGTCAGTGTTAATAAAGTTGGTTGAACACAGACCTTTGGGAAAAAAAAACCTGTGATGTCATTTCCTTCTCCACATTCTGTTTGGATAAATGGGAGGGCTTGGAATGGAAGGAGCACCATTTGAATTTTGGAAAAGTTGAAATAAACTTCGCGCACCATGTCACATTAGCAGAGCCCCTTGGGTACCTATACGTCAGAAAACCCCCACAAGTGACCCCATTTTGGAATCTGCACCCCTCAAGGATTTTATTCAGGAGTATATTAAGCATTTTGAATCCACAGCTACTTCACCCAAAATGTTGCTGTAGCAACAATATTCTCACTTTTAGGCCCGTTTCACACGTCAGTGAAAAACACTGACGTTTTTCACTGGCGTGTAAAACACGCACATGTCCCTCCGTGTGCCGTGGATCACGGCACACATGGGTTGTCTAAGTGCAATCCGGGCTCCGTTCTCCGTGGCCCGTGATTGCACTTAGAGATTAACTCATCTGTGCCCGCTCCCGCTCTCCATGGTGCTGATCGCTCCCGCGGTGCAGCATCCAGCCGGCCTTGACCCCCGCAGCAGCTGCTTCCAGGTCGGCTGTGTCGCACATCATGAATATGCGCGACAATGAGCCGGCTCAGAAGCAGCAGGGAGAACGGGCTGCAGAGGACATCGCTGGACGCCGGGTGAGTTAAAATGATTTTTATTTTAAAAGCACGTTTTTTTCTGGCACGTGTTTCACGGACCACACCACTGCGTGGTCCGTGGAACATCAGTGATGCCAGAAAAAAATGGACATGTCTCCGTGCGGCAATCACGCACACGCGGGTACGCCGCACGGAGACACATGCAGTGAAAAATCACTGACGTGTGAGCAGACCCATTCATTATAATGCGTCTGCGTATGTCAGTGATTCTGGTACGTTTAAAAAAAAAAAAAAAGCACAAACGTACCAGAATCACTGACGTGTGAAAGAGGCCTAAGGCTATGTGGCCATGATCCAGCGACACGGCGTCTAGTACACAGTGTCAGCCTTCTTGCAGAGATGTGAGTGTTGTCCACGGGAGAACGCAGCTGCCCATGCCCACGATTTGGGTTCAGGCTGCTGTGGAGCTCTATGCTACCTGCAGAGCACACTCATCTCCGCAGCATAAATTGACCTGCTGAGGCTCGGGAAGCTGCGCCACCAGTCAGTTTATGCTGCGGAGAAAAGAAGCACAGTGGGCATGGGATTTCTAAAAATCCTTCCACTGTGCTTCTACTGCACAACGCAGCGTTATGGACGCAGGGAAAACACTCAGCGCCCATAACGCTGCAAACCCTGATTGTGGGCACACAGCCTAAAAAGCGTCAATGGATGAATGGATGTCAAATATATATAACATCCCACCCCCGCCTGCATATTCTAAGCTGGCACCTTTAGTACCTTTCATGTGGCACTAAAGGGTGCCTAGCTTTGTTTTTTTTTTTTTTTATTGAATAAATACTATGAAAAAAATGGCGTGGGGTCCCCCCTATTTTTGATAGCCAGTCAGGGTAAAGCAGACAGCTGTAGCCTGCAAACCACAGCTGGCAGCTTCATCTTGGCTGGTGATCAATTTGGAGGGCTCCCCAGGCTTTTTTTTTATTTATTTATAAATAAAGAATTAAAAAAAAAATAACGTGGGGTCCCCCCAAATTAGATCACCAGCCAAGATGAAGCTGACAGCTGGGGTCTGGTATTCTCAGGGTGGGAAGAGCCATGGTTATTGGACTCTTCCCAGCCTAAAAATAGCAGGCCGCAGCCGCCCCAGAAGTGGCGCATCCATTAGATGCGCCAATCCTGGCGCTTCGCCCCAACTCATCCCGCGCCCTGGTGCGTTGGCAAACTGGGTAATAAATGGGGTTGATACCAGATGTGTAATGTCACCTGGCATCAAGCCCAGCAATTAGTGATGTCACGGCGTCTATTAGATACCCGACATAACTAATTGACAGTAAACAAAAGCAAAAAAAATGACAAAAAATTTTTTATTAGAAAAAACACTCCCCAAATCATTCCCTTGTTCTCCAATTTATTCAAACAATTTGAAAAAAATGGGTCCGCAGAAATCCATTTGGATGTCCCACGTCGCCTCTGGACCTTCTAGAATATGGGGGCATGTTCAGGGAACGTATCCCCCATTTTCTAGGAGGGCAGACCCTCCTTTGAGGAGAGTGGGTGCCAAAAATCTGCACCCACTCTCCCCGGGTCACAGCTGCAGAGTGCGAGCAGCCAGCACAGCTCACACTGAACACAGTGCTGGCTGTCAGCTGCTCGGCACATGTGACCGGCCAGCGTGCACTGTGAAGGAGGAGGGGGCCCGCGGGGGATCAGCGCTGCGACCGGACAGGTAAGGGGGAATACCGGGGGAATAGGGGGTGACCGGGCAGGGCCTGGGGGGCATTTTTCTGTCGCATGTGTTATTGCACATGCGACAGAAATCATAGGAGCAGGGCGGCCGGTGTGCTACTGTGCGCGCGGCCATGTTGGATTTTCGGGAGGGGGGGTCGGGGCGGGCACTTTGGAGACACCGGGGGCTTTCCTGGACTTTGCCAGGAAGTGAGGTCAACAGGAAACCTCTTGACCTCACTTCCAGGTAAATGCCTGCGTTCTGGCATGCCGACAAAGGCCGCGGACCGCAACAAAAAAGCAGCTCACTGCGGTGTAGCTGCGTTCTGACCCACATCATTGATTTAATGGGGGAGAGAACGCAGCCACACCGCACAAAAGAAGTGACATGCTGCTTTTCTTTCCGCACCGATTTTTGGCATCCAAAACGCTGCGTTTAGAAACGCAGCGTGTGCACTGATTTTTCGGCTTTCTCATACACTTTGCTGGGAAAGCTGAAAGCATGCAATTTGCCACTGAAACGCTGCGGTTCTAACCGCAGTGTTTCCGCGGTAAAAAACCCAACGTGTGCACACAGCCTAAGCGCGTCTTGTGTGTTATGGTTTGAATATGGAGATGGTGTTATTGTTTCCCCCCCCCACCACCTTTTTGTTTTTAATTATGAAGAAAATTTTAATTTTGTATCGTGCGGGATTTCCACTTTTCTTTTTTTTCCGGTCTTTATCTGGATACCGACCACAGGTTTTCCGTGCACCTGCTTAATGTAACCCACATGGCTTTAGTCCCAAGGACTACTGATCTGGTGAGCTGATATATTATATACATTTTTTTTTTTCTCTTCTCATGCAATACACTTAAATTTTAAGGTTGCCAAGCAAAGTGGGACTGAGCATTTGACATTTCCAGCATCAATATCTGAGATGGCATCAATGGCCTTCCTTTGCATGCAAAAAAATTGTTACGATTCCACACAATTACTGTGACATCATACTCGTCTGTGATCCCTTCTGCAAGATGTCACAGATGTACTATTGGTTGAAGCATGCTAACGCTACAGCTACAAATTGACACTAGTGTAAGGTCTGTTGGTTTCTCCAGTTCTGATGATATTAGGCCGTCCAAAATATTAACTGAACTGATGGGTTATGTCAGCTTTTATGGAGCTAAGCGAGGAGTCTCATTCTATGGCAAATTCCTTTGACCTAATAATATTTTCTCTCAGGGACTGGGGACAGAGAACCACATATTGAAAGCAATGTCATAATGAGCTTGATGATTCATAAACATTTTAGAAGTATTTCCTACTCAACAATCAAAAAATTATAGTCTCTAAAGACAAAAAGATCGATATGAACAATATTGCAAGTGTTTTCCAAATTAACTTTTACATCCAACAACTGACCAAAACACGGCTTACCTCTTCTTTTTTTTTTTTTTTAAAAAAAAAAAAAAAGCATTGATGAAGCACATCATGTATCCACACCCAAGAATGTTCTAGGCATTTTCTCCAGACCTTTTGGCAATGTTCACGTACTGTCATGTGTTCTGAAGCGATTAATGTTCCACTCCTGAAAACCTGAACCTCTTCAGTCTGCATACTTCCATTTCAAGCTTTTTGGAGACATTTTGGCTGCCACTTTGTAAGCAAGACGAGATCCTGAACCAGTAACCCAACTACTTCACTAAATTTCAATCCAGTGTTACCGGAGATATCCAGTCAAAACTTTGGATCAACCATAATGGAGCCATTCACTCAATTAAGTCAGTGTAAGAGGGCCATTATTATTCAAATCTTAAAACATTGAGAAAAGTGGTGGTTGCTTTTCCATCTGTAAAGGCCCCTTTACACACAGACTTTCTAGCGATCCCACCAGCGATCTCGACCTGGCCGGGATCGCTGGAAAGTCTCTAACAGTCTCTGGTGAGCTGTCAGACAGGCAGATCTGGCCAACAACAGCAGCGATACGGACCTGCAGAACGACCTCGCTGGAAAGGGAAGGCTAGCACGCCTATGGGCTGGGTCGCTAACGATGTCATTGTAACGGTGTCAAACACTCCGATACATGCTGCGCAGCAGGAAACAAAGGGCCAAAGAATGTTCCTGAACGACTTGTAGCGATCAGCGACCTCACAGCGGGGGCCAAGTCGTTGATGTGTTTCACACACTGCAATGTCGCTGGGGAGGTCGCTATTACGTCACAAAACTGGTGATGTTACAGCGATATTGCTAGCGATGTTGCAGTGTGTAAAGGGGCCTTAAGTCTCCTCCAGTCAAATTAGATGAAGATTGCCACAAGCCCATGAACATCTGACTGTCTTTTTGTCCTTAGACTACCAGTGTTATATATTTGATCACTGTGACTTAGCTGTTTGTTATTACATTGTAAAATACCCTACTTAACTTCGTTCGCTTATCTCTTACTGATACTTTACTGTCTGGTATATTACTGTATTTCTTTTTGTGCCATCCTTTGGTATATTCTTCTATTTGTGACAGCAATAACCATAATGGTGCTACTTTTTTTTTTTTTTTTTTTTATACATACAAATTTACCAGTTCTAAGGCTATGGTCACACAGGGCATTTTTGGTGCTTTTTTTTTTTTTTGCATGTTTTTTTTCATTGTTTTTATGAAAATACATGGTAATAAAAAGTTGCTACCGGCAAAACCTATGAGATTCCAGAAATCAGACAGACCCACACCTGCTTTTTTTTTTCCTGCCTGAAATGACTGACTTGGCTGGTTATCCAAAATACCCCACACCGTTTTGGTTTTTTTTTTTTTAAATGATTTACTCATTCCCTATCACATTTTTTTGCAGGGCAATTGTCCTGCTCTTACTCCCATTTTGCTTCCTTTTGTAGCTGTACTGTATTCATATGCCATGAACTTTACTGCATTTTATCACATTACACCCACAAACTTAAAAATTAAAATGGTTACCCTTTATTTCATGTATCAATAGTACACATGCAAATTAAAAATTAAGTAATATATTTTATCAGACAAATATCTCCTGAACTGATCTTTCATTTCTTAGATTTTACCCAGGAATTGAGAATTTTATCTTCAGTGAATACATGGTAACATAGTTTATAAGGCTGAAAGAAGACGTTATGTCAATCTAGTTCAGCCTATTTTTAGTGCCGCTGTTCTGCAGTGTTGAACCTGTGGAAGGCAAAATCCCATAGAGTAGAAGCCAATTTTCTTCATAGAGAAAAAAAATATTTCCCGACTCCTAAGCTGGGTCAACTATCTACCTGTAATATTATGCTATTCATATCCTTCTATACTGTTGCTATCAATAAAACCATCCATTCCTCTCTTAAATTCATTCAGTGAGTTGGCCATCACCACTTCCTCAGGAAGAGAGTTCCAGAGCCTCACTGCTGTTACCGTGAAGAGCCCTCTTCTATACTGGTGCAGAAATTTTCTTTCCTCCAAACGAAGAGAATGCCTCCTTGTTCTTGTCACAGTCCTTGGTACAAACAGATCATGGGAGAGATCTCTTTATTGCGCTCTGATATACTTGTACATATTTATTAGGTCTCCCCTAAGTCTTCTCTTTTCTAGAGTAAATAGACCTAATTTTGATAACCTTTCTGGGTATTGTAATGCACCCACTCCATTTATTATTTTAGTAGCCCGCATCTGAACCCTTTCAAGTTCAGTAATGTCTTTCTTGAGCACCGGCGCTCAAAATTGCACACAGTACTCAAAGTGTGGTCTGACCAGGGATTTATATAGAGAGAGAGTTACGTTTTCATCTCGTGCCCCCAGACCTCTTCTAATGCATCCCATGAGCCTATTTGCTTTGGTGGCAGCTTCCTGACTAGAGTTGAGCGCGGTTCGCGGTTCTCCAGTTCGCGGTTCGAGTGATTTTGGGGGGTGTTCTAGATCGAACTAGAACTCGAGCTTTTTGCTAAAGTTCGATAGTTCTAGTTACGTTCGAGAACGGTTCTAGCAGCAAAAAGCATGGCGTTTTACAGCTACAGTGTGCAGGAGCCATTGCTGGCAGCCTGCCAGAAGCTGGTAACCAAGATAAACATCGGGTATCCAAGCAAAGCGCTTTGGTTAGTAACCCGATATTTATCCTAGTTACATGCAGGAAGCCCACACTTCCCCGCTCAGCTCACTCCGCTCCCTCCTGCACGCGGCATGTACACACACACTCACACTCACCTGTCCCCAGCCAAGCAGTCCATGACACTGACGTCCTCAGCGCCACATGACCCTGCTAGGCTCCACCCACGTCGCACTCCGCCGCCAGCACACATGGCTCCGCCCACCTGGCACTCTGCACACATGGTCCCGCTAGGCTCCGCCCACCTGTCACTCTGCACACATCGTCCCGCTCGGCTTACCTGCAGTGATGAAGTCCCGACCTCAGCGCTGTCACTGTCCTCCATGGCCGCCGCTTGTCACATCACCTTCTCTCGCTTCCGACCCGAGACTGACTAGCGGTGACGTCACGGGCCGCTCGCGATACTTGGCTGTGTTGTGTGATTGAAGTCAGTGTGCAGGAGATCAGCGCAGGTAATGTACTTCGCTGACAGCAGCACTTGTCATACCCTGCAGTGACCTGGGTGACCCATTGATGTTAGCTCAGGTCACTGCATTGCTCTCCCAGTCAATAGGGAACATCCTGTCCTTCATTGACTGGGACAGTGTGGATCGTCATGGGAACCCCTTGGATTACACCAGACCTGGATTTGCTTTTCTTTCTAATAAATTGGTTAAAGAGGGAATGTATTGGGGAGTGTTATTTCAAATAAAAATGTGTTTGTCGTCTATTTTTTTTTTTATTACTGACTGGGTTTGTGATGTCGGGTATCTGATAGACGCCTGACCTCACCAACCCCAGGGCTTGGTGCCAGGTGACATTACACATCTGGTATTAACCCCATATATTACCCCGTTTGCAACCGCACCAGGGCACGGGATGAGCTGGGGCGAAGCACCAGGATTGGCGCATATAATGGATGCGCCACTTCTGAGGCGGCTGCGGCCTGCTATTTTTAGGCTGGGGAGAGTCCAATAACCATGGACCTCCCTAGTCTGAGAATATCAGACCCCAGCTGTCTGCTTTACCTTGGCTGGTGATCCAATTTTGGGGGGACCCCTACGTGTTTTTTTTTTATTTATTTAATTTAAAATAACAGCATGGGGTGCCTCAGTTTTTGATTACCAGCCAAGGTGAAGCTGCCAGCTGTGGTCTGCAGGCTGCAGCCGTCTGCTTTACCCTAGCTGGCTACAAAACTAGGGGGAACTCTACGTCATTTTTTTTGGCTAAATACAAAGCTAAGCACCCCTTAGTGCCACATGAAGGGCACCAAAGGGTGCAAAATTACAAAATGCAGGAGAGTGGGACATTATGTGTCTTTCTGCCATTATAATGACAGAAAAGACTGATATGAAGTGTACAAGCACAAGAAAATTACCAGAGCGCTCTACGCTGTGAAAAGCAGTAGAAAATGGCACTGGAGTGAACATGTGACCGCCTCATGTAGGTTGAAGCTATGGATCCTGGGTAAATTTATGTATTTTCCCTCCTTCAGTTTTTTTTGCAGTACGCAAAAAAACCAGAAGGCACACGCTTGACAAACAGATGACATACGGACCGTCTACGGAACGGAAACAGATGCCACACGGATGCACCCGTGAAAAAAAATGGACTGTTTTTTGCAGACCGCAAAAATGGATCGGTCGTGTTAATGTAGCCTTATTCTGATCTGCCGTTTATAAACAGCAGGCAGAAATAAGTGAATAACGCCCCCCCAGCGTCAGAAAATCTCCAGGGTTTCAGGGCTAGCTGAGACCCTGGAGATCATGATTCAGGACGGTTTTTCCGGTCCCCGCTCACGTGATCACCGGTATACACCGTACACCGATGATCACGTTACAGTAAATGACAGTGTCGGTAAAAAATTATATATCTCCCATCTGGCATAAACAAACATGATAAATCTCCTATCTGGTCCCCCACTGTCGCCAAAGTGCCCCCCCTGATGCCCTCCCAGAAATCCAAGATGGCCGCGCGCACAGCATCGCGCCGGCCGCATTCACCCTACTCCTCTGATTTCTGTCGCATGTGCCATGACACATGCGACAGAAAACTCCTTCCCAGGCCCTGCCAGGTCACCCCCTATAACCCCACCGGTGTTCCCCGGTGTCCCACGGTACCTGTGCAGCGTTGATCCCCCACGGCCCTCTCCTTCACAATAGATGCTGCCGCATGCACAGAGCGGCTGTCAGCTCAAGTTCCTGTGTTCAGACACAGTGAGTGGTGTTTATGCATCTGTAAGCTAAATGGGCGGCACAGTGGCACAGTGGTTAGCACTGCAGTCTTGCAGCGCTGAGGTCCTGGGTTCAATTCCCACCAAGGACACCATCTGCAAGGAGTTTGCATGTTCTCCCCGTGTTTGCGTGGGTTTCCTCTGGGTACTCCGGTTTCCTCCCACACTCCAAAGACATACAGCGCTATGGAATTAATAACGCTATATAAATGAATAAATTATTATTATTACTGCAATGCCCTGCTCATGAGGTAAGGAACATAATTGATCATGGAGCTATATACTACATTTCCAAATGGAGGGATTTGCTTTTATAGTTTCCCTGCTGAATGACTACTAAACATGAGAGTCCGTTATACGCCACAAGAAAACACATCTAAATAGCGAGCTCTGTTGTTAAGTATTCAGCTGGATAACTGGACTTAAAGGGGTATTCCATCTCCAAGATCCTATCCCCTATATATAGTAGGTGGAATAGCAATAATATCAGCAAATACCAATATTTGGAAATGTAGAATAGTTCTCCTGATTAGGCATGCCCTTACCTCATGAGCAGGGCATTGCAGCTTTGGTAGCAACCATTACGACATGGACTCTGCTCCTGTGGACCCGGGGAGAGTGAGTGCAGATTCATTGCACCCACACTCCTCACATGAAGGGTCCGCACTCCTAGAAAATGGGGGATACGTTCCCTGAGTGTCTCCCCCCCATATTCTAGACGGTCCAGAGTCGTCGTGGGACCCCTTTATTTTTTTTCTTACAATAAATTGGTGAAAGAGGGAATGTTTTGGAGACTGTTTTTTCAAATTAATTTCTTTTGTCGATTTTTTTTTGTTAGTACTGACAGTTTATGATGTTGGGTATCTAATAGACGCCATGACATCACAAACTGCTGGGCTTGATCTCAGGTGACTTTACAGCTAGTATCAACCCGATTTATTACCCCGTTTGCCACTGCAACAGAGCACGGGATGAGCTGGGGTGAAGCACCAGGATTGGCGCATCTAGTGTATGTGCCACGTCTGGGGTGCCTGCGGCCTGCTATTTTTAGGCTGTGAAGGCCCAATAACTATGGACCTTCCCACCCTGAGAATACCAGACCACAGCTGTCCGCTTTACCTTGGCTGGTGATCCAATTTGGGGGGGACCCTACTTTTTTTGTGTAATTATTAATATTTATAAAATAATTATAAAAAAAGAGCCTGGGGGGACCTCCACATTGGATCCCAACTACGGTAAAGCTGCCAGCTGTGGTTTTCAGGCTACAGCCGTCTGCTTTACCCTAGCTGGCTATCAAAAATGGGGGGACCCAACGTCATTTTTTTTTTAACTATTTTTTTAAATAGAAAAAATTAATGGGCTTCCCTGTATTTTGATTGCCAACCAAGGTAACGACAGGCAGATGTGGGTGGCAACCCATAGCTGTCTGCTTTATCTGCGCTGAGAATCAAAAATACCGCGGAGCGCTACGTCATTTTTTTTAAAGATTTATTTTTACAGCACTGTGATGTCCAGAAATCAAAATACAGGGAAGCTCATTTTGTTTTTAGTTATTTAAATAAATAATTAAAAAATATATATATGGGCTCCCGCTGCATTTTTTGTATTGCTAGCTAAGGGTAATCCAAGCAGCTACTGGCTGCTAACCCCCACTGCTTGGTGTTACCTCCACTGGCAATGGAAAATCCAGGGAAGCATTTTTTATTTTTTTTGCCAAAAAACTTGAGCTTCGCCATATTTTTGTATGCTAGCCAGGTATAGCAGGCAGGTGCTGGAAGAGTTGGATACAGCGCCAGAAGATGGCGCTTCTATGAAAGTGCCATTTTCTGAGGCAGCTACAGACTGCAATTCACAGCAGTGGGGCCCAGAAAGCTCAGGCCAACCTGTGCTGCGGATTCCAATCCCCAGCTGCCTAGTTGTACCTGGCTGGATACAAAAATGGGGCGAAGCCTACGTCATTTGTTTTCTAATTATTTCATGAAATTCATGAAATAATAAAAAAAAGGGCTTCCCTATATTTTTGGTTCCCAGCCGGGTACAAATAGGCAACTGGGGGTTGGGGGCAGCCGTACCTGCCTGCTGTACCTGGCTAGCATACAAAAATATGGCGACGCCCACATAATTTTTTCAGGGGGCAAACAACTCCTGCATACAGTCCTGTATGGAGTATGCTGAGCCTTGTAGTTCTGCAGCTGCAGCCTGTCTGTATGGAGAAGAGCAGACAGCAGCTGCAGAACTACAAGGCTCAGCATACTCCATCCAGGACTGTATGCAGAAGTTTTTTGCCCACCAAAAAAATGACGTGGGCTTCGCCATATTTTTGTATGCTAGCCAGGTACAACAGGCAGCCACGGGCTGCCTCCAACCCTTAGTTGCCTATTTGTACCCGGCTGGGAACCAAAAATATAGGGAAGCCCGTTTTTTTTAATTATTTCACTTATTTCATGAAATAATTAAAAAACAAATGACGTGGGCTTCGACCCATTTTTGTGTCCAGCCAGGTACAACTAGGCAGCTGGGGATTGGAATCCTCAGCACAGATTAGCCCAAGGTTTCTGGGCGCCTCTGCTGCGAATTGCAGTCCGCAGCCGCCCCAGAAAATGGCGCTTTCATAGAAGCGCCATCATCTGTCGCTGTATCCAACTCTTCCAACAGCCCTGAAGCCGAGTGGCTTGCTGGGTAATAATGAGTTAATACTAGCTTTGTTTTACTAGCTAGTATTAAGCCAGAGATTCTTAATGTCAGGCGTGTTTGACCCGGCCATTAATAAACTCCAATAAAGGGTTAACAAAAAGACACCACACAGAGAAAAAAATACTTTAATAGAAATAAATACACAGACACATTAGAGACTCCATCTTTATTACCCCCTGTCAGCCCTCCACGATCCATGGTCTTCTGTCTTTCTCGTTCAACAAATGCAGCTCTGCTCCATCACTGCTGCATGGGGGAAGACGCTGCTTCCCGTGCAGCCTTCACTCCGTGAAGGCTGCATGGGAAGCAGCGTGCAGCCTTCACTCCGTGAGTGATCAGTGCTGCTGGCTGTTAGCGGTAACAGCGGTAACGCTGACAGACGCGTTTTCCATAGCAACGGTGCTCCGATCATGTGATTCCCGGAACCGCGGTTAGCGGTGATGTCACCGCTAACTGCGTTGCTATGGCAACGGTGATCTCCGTTAATGACCAGCTGTGTCAGCCGGTCCCTAACGGAACGGGGAGTCGACCGTGTGCTAGAGCATGTCGCCGGTACACGGCGATACACAAATGTGCACCGTGTACCGGAGAGTGCAATGACAGGACCTAGGACAGGACATGACGTCAAAGACATGTGACCAGTCTGTAGCCAATGAGATAATAGCCACGTGACTGGTCACATGGCTATTTTGACGACGTCACGGAAGGACCTGTCAGTGCTGGTTATCGGGAGGACGCAGCGATCATCGGAAGGAATAGTGACAGGAGACAGAGTGCAGGACGCATCGCGGGCACCGGTAAGTGTTATGGCAATGTTTATTAACTGTATGTGTACATTTATAATACGTTTTTATGTGTTTGTGATTGCCTCCCATTATTTCCTATTGGTTCGAGTTCGGTTCGTCGAATGTTCGCCGAACCGAACTCGAGCTGAACCACGGCCGGTTCGCTCATCTCTATTCCTGACACTGGGCACTCCAATTTAACTTTTTATTGACTAAGATGCTAAAGTATTTTTCCATGTCTGATTTCCCCAGCAGTTTCCCATTTAGTAAGTAATCGTAGCATCTGTTTCTCCTTCCCATGTGCATGACCTTACACTTATCTGTGTTAAACCTCATTTGCCATTTTTCAGCCCAATTCTCCAATTTACTCAAATCCATCTGTTGTTGCAAACTGTCCTCCATTGTGTTAACTACCTTACATAGTTTTGTACATTGCTGAGATAGGAGATGGCAGTTGATACTGACAATATTCTATTGTAGAAACTTATAAAAACCAACTGCCATCTTCGATCTCCGTAATATTCACTGAACACAGATTTTTACCAGAGAATTGAGAATTTTGAGAATGAATGATCAGTCTTGGGAGCAGAAATTTGTCTGATAAAATATATGGCAAAGTTGCTTATTTTCATACTTTCAAATGTATTTTATTGGTATTTTATGTGATATACTGACACTAAGAGGCAAGTATTTGTGGAGTGTCACAAAAAAGATACATAGTTTTCTAAATATTAATCTTAAAATTGTCCCGTGCATGTGTATTCAGCCCCCCTGAGTCAATACTGTGTAGTTCCCCCCTTCCATGCAATTACTGCTGCAAGTCTTTTGATGTGTTTATAATAATAATAATATAATAATTTTATTCATTTATATAGCGCTATTAATTCCATAGCACTTTACATACATTGGCAACACTGTCCCCATTGGGGCTCACAATCTAGAGTCCCTATCTGTATGTCTTTGGAATGTGGGAGGAAACCGGAGACCCCGGAGGAAACCCACGCAAACACGGGGAGAACATACAAACTCCTTGCAGATGGTGCCCTTGGTGGGATTTGAACCCAGGACCCCAGCGCTGCAAGACTGCAGTGCTAGCCACTGAGCCACCGTGCCGCCCCGTGTTTCTCTACCAGCCATGTTCTACTTTGGTCTTATCTAACCAAAGCGGCTTTTTTCACATGTCATGTAGGGGACACAGCTAGCATGTGCTCTAATCAGATGAGACCAAAATAGGACATTTTGGACTAAATGCAAAACGTTATGTGAAGTGGAATTATAACAATTCTGATCACCCTGAAAACACCATCCCCACCATCAATCATGGTGGTGGCAGTATCATACTGTGGGGAGACTTTTTTTTTTTTTTTTCTTCTGGAAAGACAGGAAAGCTTGTCAGAGTTGATGGGAGGATGCATGGAGCTAATACAAGGTTATCCTGGATGAAATCCTGCTAGAGGTTGCAAAAGACTGGGGCGTAGTTTTACCTTCAACTAGGAGAACAACCCCAAACATACTGCCAGAGCCACAATGGAATTGTTTAGGTGAAAGAATATTCATGTGTTTGAATTCCAAGTAAAAGTCCAGACCTAAAGGCCGGTTTACACGCAGCGACATTGCTAACGAGATGTCGTTTGGGTCACGGAATTCAAGACGCACATCCGGCCTTGTTAGCGATGTCGTTGCGTGTGACACGTACAAGCGACCGCTAACTATCAAAAATACTCACCTTATCGTTGATCGTTGACACGTCATTCATTTCCATAAAATCGCTGCTCCTTCTGGACGCAGGTTGTTCGTCGTTCCTGAGGCAACACACATCGCTACGTGTGACACCCTAGGAACAACGAACACCGAACCTGCGTCCTCTGGCAATGAGGTGGGCGTGACTTTCCTGTGGCTGCTCTCCGCCCCTCTGCTTCTATTTGACGCCTGCCGTGTGACGTCGCTGTGATGCCGCACGAACAGCCCCCTTAGAAAAAAAGCTGTTCGCCGGCCACAACAACATCGCTAGGAAGGTAAGTATGTGTGACGGGTACTAGCGATTTTGTACGCCATGGGCAGCGATTTGCCCGTAACGCACAAACGACGGGGGTGGGTGCGATCGGCAGTGACATCGCTGCGTGTAAACTGGGCTTTAATCCCTTTGAGAATCTGTCGCAAGCCTTGAAAATTGCTGTTCACAGATGTTCTCCATCCAATCTCCCTGAGCAAGAGCTATTTTGCAAAGGAGAATTGGCAAAAATGTTAGCCTCTAAATGTGTAAAACTGGTAAAGACGTATCTCAAAAGATGTGCAGCAGTAATTCCACTGAAAGGTGGTCATACACAGTATTGACTTGGGGGGCGGCTGAATACAAATGCATGTTACAATTTTCAGATTATTATTTTTAAATACTATGTATCATTTCACAAATACTTGCAATGCTTTCCCTTCAATGAAACGTACTAAATACCAATGAGTGACTTCTTTAAATTCTTAAGATTAGCAATGTTAGACAAAGCATCCTCCTCTGTGCAACACGTTAATTTGACTGTTCTGCTTCAGCTCAATAAATTTACTAGCTCTCTAAAGGGATCTCTTGTGGGTATGAAATTTTAGGAAACAAATATAGAAAAAAAACAACTCACTTGCTTGAGTGGTAAACTGATTTACAAATCTTCATAAACACAAAGTAATGACAATTCTGAGTTAAATTAATGAAGAGAGTCGTTTACCTCACAAAAGGAAACAAATTATCCAAACTTACTGAAGGCGGTACATGCCAACTAGGTGGGAGCATATTTTTCTTTTCTTCCTTGTATGTCATTGTAGTCAAGTGTTTGTCAACTCTAATCCTGAAGTGCCCTGAATAAATTAGAATTTGAGGATATTGGGAACACGTGGCTTTTCCTGAGCCATAAAGAATTCACTTGTGCAAAACTACGGAAATTCTGAAAAGCTGACCTTCTGATCGCTGGAGTTCACTGATGAGAAAACGAAAAGTTTCTCTACCTTTTCCTATCTGTCAGTGAATAATGGACAATCCAAACAGATTTTTTTTACGGACCCATAGACTTGAATTGCCAATTTTGATCCAACCCCTGGACATGTCTGTAATTTTGCACAGACCACTCAATCTGCAAAAAATCTGGCATGTGAAGAGCCCCATAGATTTGTCACGAGTGCTCTCCATGAAAAAAAACAAACCATGAAACTCGTGCGTGAAAAACCAATATCTGAATGCGTCTTTACAGTGCCGCCTTCTCCACTCCAGTAATCAAGTACCAATTTCACTTCTTTTTAGTGTTTACTACTTACTATTGAGTCAGTGACTAACCTGCGTTGTATAAAATGTAAGTATTAATTACTTGTGAGGTTATAGTGTTCTCACAACTGCTCTAGACTTTGCGTACGTGCCCACAATTAGGACCCACTGCATCCTGGTTGCAGCAAGTCCTGAGCGGGGCCATGAGTCTCCGCAGTAGATCGCAGCTGCCCGTGCTCATGACCCATGATCAGAGCTTGGGCAGTTGTGGTCTCTCTCTTCTGTACTCCCTGCGGAGAACGGTCTCGCATCTCCATAACAAATAATTGACACGCTTGCGGCTCGGGAAGTTGCAGGTAAGTTTACACTGTGGGCTGTACACGCAAAGTGGGCATGGGATTTCTAGAAATCACATCCAATGTGCTTGTAATGTACATCCCAGCGTTTTGGTCGCAGCTGAAACATGCTGCGTCCACAACGCTGTGAACCCTGATCGTGGGCACGCACACATGGTTATTGGTTTATAAAATTTAAATTCCTTACATTTCAGTGGTTGTAGATTCCTGATGAATAAAACAGACTCTGAAACCCGTTGAAAAATAAAAAGCATGAAGAATTAACCTCCGAAATCTTCTCCTGTTTCATTTCCATGGCAGTGCGGGTTAACCGTCTATTCCTCTATTCTGGTTTCATTTCAATTACTGGGTCTGCAGCAGCCTACGTGGTGATATACTATACTTTAACGGTAGTTGTGACCCTCACAACTCCCCGAGGTGAGTGTTTCTGAGCTCTTTTATTCTGGTTCCACTGGGATAAGACACTATCTGCGCCCTTGTCTCTTCCAGATATTATCTTCTCTACATTTTTAGAAATAAATATGTTTGGTTTCTACCAAAGCTACAAATGGAGAAAAAAAAAAAAGCAGCACTCCAAAAATGTATCAAGAGAAAAGATTAGGTTTATCAGCCCATTGTAACACACAATGACCTAATAAAACTATATCTTTTTCACGGGGAACATTTTTGGAGTGTTGCCTTTGTCTCTCTAGCATAAAATGCACTAATGAAATCTTATCTTTTCCGTTGGGAAGTTTTGGAGTTCTGCCTTTTCTTTTGTTCCTTTGAAATGTTATCAATTTACTGTAATCAGAAAATTTGTAGAATCTTTAAAGGGGTGGTTCACCCATATTTTTTATTGTCTAGATCGATATTATATTGAGAAACAATGTTTCTCTCAAATACCTTGTGTTGTCAATAGTGCCTGTGAGAGGCACTATTGCAGACCGCTGTTCCCCGTCCAGTGACGTACCCGTCCAATGCTGCCACGTCACATCCGTGCAGCCGGCTACATTCTTCCAGACTCTGAGCTGTGAGCGGTGTTTCACTGCTGTCACAGCCCGTCTGCTCCCCCCTCCTCCCTCCTAGAACAGCACGGCGCGTCTCCTGCTCCCCCCTCCCTCCTCCCTCCTCGCAGAATGCTGCAAGCAATCGATGTGCTGTGAGGGAGGAGGAAGGAGGAGCAGGGAGCAGATGGGCTCAGAATGCAGCCGGCTGCACAGATGTGATGAGGCAGCATTGGACGGGTACGTCACTGGACGGGGAGCAGCGGTCTGCAATAGCGCCTCTCACAGGCACTATTGACAACACAAGGTATTTGAGAGAAACATTGTTTCTCAATATAATATCGATCTAGACAATAAAAAATATGGGTGAACCACCCCTTTAATTACAATAAGCATCTTATTTTTCATTCACCTCCCACCCGGCAGCTATTGAGAGCTCTGTCTGCAATAGGATAAGAAGTAACATTTCAAATACAGGGATTTACTTCTAGTTAATGACAAGGAGATAGTTCTACAATGTTGAAAAATTTTATTTTGATTGTAAAAGTGTCTGAAAAGTAAAGAAAAACGAAAATTTCACTGGCTGTCCCTAACTATAACACAATACTGGCTTTAAAATGATCCTGCCTAAGAAAACGTTATTTGGAGCTAGTTACTTGCAAACAGCTTCTATTACTAGGGATTTTACTCCTTCCTGTGACATCCCATCTACAGAGCAGTTAATTCCCTTCCGCTCAGCACCGTTGATGGGATGTCACTGACGAATAGTTTGTTGAGTCCAATGCTGTGGTTGTAATTCACCATGACATCAGCAGTGACTCCCCATCAACAGAGCGGAAGAGAAGAAACTGCTCTGTTGACATGACATTGCAAGAAGTAGGAAAACATTGCAAAGAACACTCTGTGACTGCTTTTTGCCAAGAGATATTATCGCATGGCAAGAGGTAATTAGCAACTACCTGACAATATGTGCATAACCACAGAGGACGAAAAAAATAAATACCAGATAACCAGTTTTGTAAGGTTGTCTATTTTAAAATGGTTTTTTTTTTATCCATAGGTTTACAGATCAATAAAATGCAAATGATAAATTTAACTGATATTCCCCATCCCTGGGCTCAGCTCTGCCTCTCTGCTGCTGCTCTGGTCTTTGTTGATAAGCTGCAGTGTCAGGTCTACATCACAATCAACTGCAGCTGCCAATCACTGGGCTCTGTGGCTCTGCCAAAGTAAACCGTTTAAGCCACTGAGCAAGTGATTGGGTGCAAGGGTTACTTACTGCATAGGGTCCCATCGACCCTCTCCTCCGCTAATTCTATGTTCAAATGGGTTACCATCACTACCATGTTCCTCTGATAAAGCCTAACTCTGGCTGGACTTCATGAGATAAGGTCAGCTTATCTATGCACTGCAGTATGGAACAAGTTCAATGATTGCTCAAATAATTGCAGGTTCAAGTCCCCTAAGGTGACTACCAAAAGTAAAAACGATACAAAAAGTTTTTAAAATAGTTCAAAGTTAAAAATGATAAAAGTTTAAAACACCCTCTTTTCCCAATTAAAAAATGAGTTATCTTTATATCAGTAAAAGGACAATCAAAATATAAAATTAATGAAACTGTGCATTAAACACAAAAAAATAAATAAAAGATAGGCACCCCATAATTTCTGAATTTTGGCCATTGCACTTATCAGATAAAATGCAATAATAAAAAAAACAATAAAAAAAATCTTATATTCCCCAAAGTGGTATCAATAAAAAAAACTAATTAGCTCTGTGTATAAACAGGAAGACTCCATACAAGTCTACTAATGTAAAAAAGAAAAAAATTATAAATTTCAGAAATTGGCGTTACATGCCAATTTATTTTTCTTTTTTAATTGAAGATTCAGAATTTTTTTAACCACTAGAATATAAAAAGCCCCATAACTTTGACTTCACAGTTATAGTACTATCACTGAAATTGACCACCAATATTCCAGTCCACTAATTACCGTAAAATAAATCACTGGCTTTAGTGAACTATAGGTTACAACATAATATTAAATTAGTTAAATAAAAGTTATGTGCACGACTTTCACTCAAAGCTAAAACCTAGCTGAAACCTGTATGTCATTGTCAAAAACGGGTTCAGATACTAATTATAATAAATTCAGGACCAATACATATATCTAAGATCACAGAGGAACAGTATTAACTACACCCCACCACCATTTGAGCAACACTTCATCCATCTCCCAATTCTTTGTACAAATGAATAACACCTTTCCTCATAAAGTAACTAGTGCTTCAGGTATAGGTAGCTCATGAAATGAATCCTTTTCTCGAGATTCTCTTAGGTCCATATATTCTGAACAAGGTGTAATGTTATATATTTATGCTCACTTATTCAGAATTATCCACTATACACCACCCATCATTTTCCCGTATTTCCTAGGCTATACACCACGCATAATTTTCCCGTGTTTTCCTAGGCTATACACCACGCATAATTTTCCCGTGTTTTCCTAGGCTATACACCACGCATGATTTTCAAGATTTTCATGATTTTCAAGAAGCACATTTGTGCCATGGGTGAACTGTGCCCCTGCAAATTCTAGTTAGAGGGGCTTCAGATTTAGCCTCCTGATGTGTTACACCATTACAAATGAGACGAAACACGTTGAAGCGTGAATTATACTAGTGAAACGGGAAATCAATGTATAGGCAGGCATAGTGGACTGCTAGGTCTCTCTCAGTTATAGCATAATTGAAGAAGTATGGGAAAATCATAGGTGGTATATAGCCTAGGGAAACACAGGAAAATTATGCGTGCTGTATAGCCTAGGGAAAATTATGCGTGGTGTATTGTGGATAATTCTGAATACGTGAGCATAGATATATAACATTACAGCTTGTTCAGAATATATGGACCTAAGAGAATCTTGAGAAAATAATTTCATGATTTACCTATACCTTAGGCACTAGTCACTTTGAGGATAGGTGTTATTCATTAATACACAGAAATAGGAGGTGGATAAAGTGTTGATCAAAGAGTGGTGGGGTGCAGTTAATACAGTTCCACTGTGATCATAGACACATGTATTGGTCCTGAATTTATTATAATTAGTATCTGAACCCATTTTTGACAAAGACATACGGGTTTCAGATAGGCTTTAGAATTGAAACAGTCGTGCATGTAATATTAAATTAGTGAACTAAAAGTTTATGTTTTAACCTATAGTTCACTAATGCCAGTGATTTAGTAATAGTACTGACCTGAAGATCATATTCCCAGCTCATTTTTACCACACAAGGAGCACCATGAAAACAAATCCACAAAAACAATGGTGGAATTGCAATTTTTTCAGTACATTATATTGTAAAATTATTGGTGTTGATTAAAACTTGCCCTGCAAAAAACAATCCCTCTTATGGCTGTGTTGGCAGAAAAAAAAAAGAATGGCTCTTGGAAGAGGGGGAAATGCACAAGATTAAAAACTGTCATGTGAGGTGTAATTCGTCTGATCCTAAAATTGAAGATACAAAAAAAATGTGAAAACACAAGTGTGAATGTAGTCTGAGACATTAAAAATAACAACAGAAGTTAAACATTCGCTTAACTCAGGAGTGAGCAATTAATTTTCCCGAGAGGCCACATAAGAAACTATGACTGGTGTGGAGGGCCAAACCAAAAGGCTGAAATTATTTCTGCACAATTGTAAATTAACATATTATTTATTTTATAGTAATATTAATAATATCACTTACTATTGAGCAGAATTAATTATGCTGACACCCTACTACATACAGTATGAAACTACGCACAGCCCCTCCATTACACAGAATGAACCCTCACATAACCCCCTATATACAGTATGAGCCTCCACAGTCTCCTAAATACAGTATGAGCCCCTACATATCCTCCTATATGAAGTATGAGCCTCACCTGGCCCCATATTTTCAGTATGAGCCCCACATAGCCTCCTATATGCTGTATGAGCCCCACATAACCTCCTATATGCAATATGAGCCAATATGAGCCCCACATAACCTCCTATATACAGTTTGAACCTTACAGAGCCAATATACCGTATGAGCTCCACATAGCCTCAAATATGCAATATGAGCGCTACATAGCCTCCTATATGCAGTATAAGCCCCACCTAGCTCCCTATATGTATTATGAGCCCCACATTGCCCCTAAATATTGTAAGATCCCCACATCGCCTCCTATATATAGTATGAGCCCTACATAACCAATATGCAGTTTAAGCCCCACATAATCACCTATATATAGTATGAGCCCCACATAACTATCTATATACAGTATAAGCCCCACATAGCCTCCCCTATGCAGTATGATCCTCACATAGCCTCAAATATCCAGTACGATCCCCACATAGACCCCTATATACAGCATGAGTCCCCGCATACCCTCCTATATACAGAATGAGCCCTACATAGCCTCCCCTATGCAGTATGATCCCCACATAGGCGTCTATATGCAGTATGAGCCTAACATAGCCAGGTCTCTTTCATCCATGCCACCACATAAAGGCCCCGTCACACACACAGATAAATCTTTGGCAGATCTGTGGTTGCAGTGAAATCATGGAAATATTGTTCCATTTGTACACCGCCACAAACCTGGCACTGATTGTCCACAATTTCACTGCAACCATAGATCTGCCGCAGATTTATCTGTGTGACAGGGCCTTTAGGAAAAATGCATGACGCTGTATCAATAATTATGAGATGGACGTCAGCAGGCTGTATCAGCCAATTATGGTCCATAATGGTTAAATCTTCATTTGTCCTTCCAAAAAAGCAGAAGACCTAAAATATGTTTTTAATTTTGGAATTTTTTATATACACTAATAAATGGTTTACATTTTATCAAGACTCCAGAAAAAATAATTTTGGGACTGGATATTAAGTTCAAAGTGCTGGATTAAACCTCCTTCTGTTCATATAATATACCATGACTTTGGTCGAAAGAAGATATCAATGCTTTGAGTCATTTTATAAAGCACAGGTAAACTTCCAGTAACACTTTGCGTTGCCAAGGACATGAAATTACAATAGAGCTTGTTAGAAAATACATATTTATTCATTTCTAAAATCTAACACTGTATAATCCCTTCAGAGGACTTTTAATTTTACATGGAGCAAGTCAAAGAATTAGCCTTGTTCTGCTCTTTCCTTTTTCATGAATTATTTTCCTGAAGACTAATGTATTCCTCTTCTGTTTCTGAGGTTGAAAGAATGGAAGTCATTAAATCTGTTTTCTGCAGAAATAAGAAAAAAAGTAGAAAGCAAAGGGTACTTTATTGCCATTTGGTATAATGTTAGTTTTTATAACAAAATATGTTGTATTTGTCCTTTGTAAATAATATAAAGACATCTCAACCAGCCAAACAGAACCCTATTAAGTACTGATGAGAAACAATCGGAAACCATTCTGGATACAAATCAGTGTCTCTGCTTTATCTTTCCGTAGTTCTGTTTAAAGGAAACCTGACGTGCACAGAATTACTCTCTACCTGCAAATATATGGTGAATTTTCAAGTAAATGGGGTTAAAAAACGACCTAGCCTCCTTACGGAAAGAATGGCTACCAGGAGGATATAAACTTATGGCCACTGGCTTTGAATCAAAGGGTCCTGTACAAAGTGATTACAGTTGTAAACAGATGCCAGGCATGCAACAATGCAAGAATGGCGACTCAGTGGTGACTCTCAAGTATTCAAGATACTCACAATATTCAAGATAAGGCAAATCAATTCATAGTAATGTACATGGTAACAATCGATTGATCTATTACATGTACTGGAACTACTAAATATTCTAGTTAACGAGTGTCACTAACAATAACCTAATCCCAGTCTTTCTATCCAGGGAGCGTCAGTGTGACCCTACTATTAGTCACAGTATACACTTCTGAAGAGAAACAAGTTCTATATAAGTCTATCTTTCTTAACGGCAGACTAGGCTTTACGCTGTTGAATTGCAGTTATCTGCGTCAACAGTCTAATTTCAATAACTAGTTATATTCTCTTAGTACCATGTCAAGGTGGGAAGTAAAGGCCCAGCTCACTCTGACACTGCACTGGAGGGAATGTTCGTTTCCCAGTCTCCAGTATTCTGTCTTCGGTGTTGGACTGTGCAGTCTGGTCATCCTCTGGAGACGGTGATCAATGTTCTATCTTTGTTGCTTGACCACAAAGTCTGGCCTTCCATTGGAAATGGTATTTGGTCTTCAGGTTCCTCTGGAGATTATTTGGTCTTTGGGGTCATCTGGAGCTGGTAGAACTCAGGTCTTCTTTGCACTCAGTTCACTCCCGAGTACTGCCACTACAGTCTATATATGCCTGCTCTACTGCATACACTCCGGTATCCTGCTAGTCATGGCGATAAGTCCACCTTTTTGCTGCCAGCCTTTTATATTTTGTAACTGTGCCTCAGTTGTCACTTAACTCAGCGTTCCTTTCAAACTCTTCACCCGAGGAAACGCTCTCCTTTTCTGTTTTTGTCAGTTCTGTTCCACCAGCAGATGGCGGTGTTTGTTTTACAAGTGCTGTGGGACGCTGGATATGAGCACCTTCTGCTCGCCAACCCCTTACACAGTCATTGCTTACTATACTGTGAGCAGCAGCTGTAATCATTTCTCAGCACTTTGACACCTCGCTCTGCACATAAACGCTGCGGAGGATAGTGTCAATCAATGTGCACAGTCAGGGCTGCCACCAGGTGGGGACAAACAGGACTCTAGTCCGGGGTCCCAACAGATGGGGAGTCCCTTCACACTTCATTTATTGGCTTGTGTGTGAGGTGTGGGGGTGGAGCAGGGATGGAGGCGGGGCTGGGGTGGAGTCTCAAGGGGGCCCCAAAATTATGCCAGTCAGGGGCCCTGAAATTCCTAGTGGCAGCCCTGTGCATGGTACAGTATAGCAGCCGGTAACTGTAAATGCTTTGTGCACGCCCATATGACTGAAAGCCAGCACCTCCTACACTTAAATGAGATAATTTTCCCCTGTAACTGTGCTTTCAGTAAGATAGCCAGGCAGTATTTTAATGCTTTTTACCTACTGATTAACCCCATATCTGCAGGTACATAGCATTTTTTTTACATGATAGGTTCCTTTTTAAAGACTCTATAATAAGTTGGACATTGACTTACAGAGAGACAATTACTTATAGAGAGACAATTTTCTTCTTACTTTTAGGGCAGGTCCACCTGCCTAGTGCAACCATCTTCCTAAAGGAAAACACAGAATTGACATATAAAAAATATATCCCAACAAATCCTCCCTTAAAATGAACCTTTCACCAAATTTTTCATTTCATGTTGAACTGGACACAGGATGTCCTAGTGGCTGCAGAGCAGAATTAATCTCAATTTTGCCTCTCTGTTGCAGAGATGTTATCAAAGTATTGGCACATAATAAGCTAACTTTTGTTAAGTAAAATTTGGTGAAAAGTCCTCTGTACTCTCTTCTTTCTCTTTTGATCTTGTTTTGTTTCATCTTACAATCAACACTGAAAGAAATTAATAAAATTGATAAAATATCCCCAGATCATCAGCCATTTCCTTCCTCTTATATCTCCTGTGTCTGGTTATAAGAAGGAAGCAGGAACCTCTCACCACTACTCTGTCCAGTATAGGTGACAAATAATGTTAAAGGGAACCTTTTAAGGTCCTTTTTGAACTCCAACTTAGCAGCATTCATGTGTATTCCAAAAGTCGCTAACCAGCCCTGTGTAATGCTATTTACTAAAATCAATGTTTAAGAAAGGTATTTATAAAAAGTGCGATGTCCCTATGCTAATTAGGTCTTTGATTAGTGGAAGGGGCATTGTTTCCCCAGATTAGTCGGCCCTCTTTCCATAGTATCCTGCCCCTGTGGGCGTGAGAACATGATTTTTATGTGCAGGCATGATGGCAGCTCGTGGAAATCTTGCGCATGCGCGTGGCTCATTTCTGCTGCTCAGTGTGTCAGAAGCCGAATGTACGCGTCCCTGCTTCAGAGAGGTCTACTGCATATGATCGGAAGGGCAGAAGCCATTCTTTTTATTCATTTTATACTCATCTTAACCATTTTCAAAATGGGGTGGGAATTGTGACTTTTTTAAAAAGCCTCAAAAAGGTCACAATTTTCAGTCCAATTGGGATGTGGGATAAAAATTGAGGAATCCTCTTCTGACACAAGTGTTATATCTAAAGAGGCATCAAATATAGCGAACATCATGATACATTTTGAGAAATTTGGCTAAAATAATGATGACATTGCAAGCAAAAATGACTTTCAATTTTTACTGATGATAAAATTTCCCCAAAATATGCTGAGGCAATCTCCTCCATCTCGTATGGTTAAGATTACGCTTTGTTGCTCTGATAAACACTTACCTTACTAACTGCATTTGTGTTGCAACCTTGGGCTTCATCCATGTAATTTATTGGCTGTGGAATCCGAGGAAAAAAACTGTTGGATATCCTAGAAAAACACAGATCTCTGCTATTTTTTTGTTGATTTTCGAGGTTCGAGAAAATGGACTTGGGCAAAATACAAAATTTTTGCTGCATGACATTGACTTGACTTTTTCTTCTGTCCTTGCCTTCTTAAGTGACTATACTCAAAGGTTATTTTTAAGGATGATCGAATACTTTGATTATCCGGCTTTGCGAATATTTTACGGATACCTCGGCGCTATTCGACTTATCGCGAATATTCGATGCACAATGTAAGTCTATGGGAAACCCGAATAACAACTATTCGGAACTATTTGGGCTTCCCATAGACTTACATTGCGCATCGAATAGTCATATAGGGGCGGGGTATTCGGAAAATATTCGCGAAGCCGGATAATCGAAGTATTCGATCATCCCTAGTATTTTCCTTCTTTCTACATTGCTTCCAACTGGAGCTGCCAGAAGGAACACATTACTTACGGATCTAAAAAATTTTTAGATAAAAGTAATTTTATGAAATTTATGGCTGTGTGGATGCTATGTAACTGCAATGACTGTGGAGACGTCCATGAATTTGCACCAACATTTACTTATGCTATTAATAAAAATGAAATGTTACCTCTTGTATTGCATGCTGATAATAATTGTAAGCACGATTATAAAGACAGAAAGCCCCAATAAGATGATCCATATTAATTCAGATTTGGCAGACTGTTTTTGGGGTGCATCTAGAATGAAAGGAAATAGGACAAGATAATAACCATTCTGGACCATCAATGGTAAGACACCATGTAAAGGGTGTATCTGCTCAGTAATTTCCAATCCCCAATGAATGGAAGAATTACTTTTCAGGATATGTTCTAATGAAAACAGAAGTCGTTCACAATTACAGTTCTGTTTTAATATCTCTATTTTGTTAATTTTAAACATTTTTATTTCATTATTATTTTATTTATAAGTACTAGATACTAGAGGCCAATTGATTAATACTTGCATTGTGCATGACCGTCTTAATGATCTGGACCTCTGGAGTAAAATATGCCTAATTCATAAAAAGGCACAAACCACTTATTGAATTAGCTGCATCTTATAGCTAGTGTGAACCTTCACCAAAAGTATTACTCCACTCGGACTGGAATACCCCACTAAAGTGGCACACCTTTTCATGAATAAGATGGGTGGGTTTGCCTTACCCATCTTGCTCATGCTTCATCCACTTTGGCATAGTGGGCTGGGACAGAGGAAATAACTACAAAATTTGCAAAATCTTTGTGCTACTTTGATTTGTACAAAAATGTAAAATGTCAAGGAGTTTTACACTAGAAAATTGGTGGAAACATTTTCAAGTATTGGGGTCTGAAACTTTTGCCATCAATGTTTTGTTACAGTTTACTTGGTGTAGGTCACTCTGTAGCAAGGCACACTTGGGAGTCCGGTGATGGATCCTGACACTGAAAATAAGTGGGTTAATCTGTTTAGCACATCTGGTGTCTGTGAGCAATGTGTCCACTACTGTGGACCACCTGGGAAACAAGCAATAGCCTATTCGATATTCTGGAAAACCAGGGAAGCAGGCATTAACCTTTCCACTACTAAGAATAATGCAGCTTCCATTAATCCATCTATTAACATACAGTTTTAGGAAGGCAGACCTGAATTCCTTCACTACCGTAAAGCAGTGATTCCTTTGCTAAGTGTGAAGAACCTCCTAATCAAACCAATTACTAAAATCACACTACCCCAAGACTATCATCATACATTGAGCAGCCTATTTAAAGCACATCTAGAGCACAGAGTAAGTACCCAGTAGATGCATAACTGCATGCCTTAAAGGGCTTCTCCACTACTCGGACAACCCCTTCTCAATCAGTATGTTCCTCTCTTATAAAATAATAGCCGCTATACTCACCTCCGGCATGGGCATAATTCCAGTACTGTTGGTACTAGCTCTCCTGGGATTTCGGTAACATTATATCATGTGAGCCCTACAGACAAACAGTGACCTCTTCACTCGCCCCTTCTTCAGACAAATCAGACATCTGGATCTGGAGGAAGTGAAAAAGCACCTGCAGATCTGACTTCTTCTGGATGTCAGTTATGTTTAAATGTATAAAGGAGGGGAGAGTGAAGTGGCCGCATGTTGGCTGCAGTGCTTCTGTGACAAAGCAATGTCATGCAATCCCTGGGAGAGCCAGTGCAAACATTGCTAGCGCCCACAATGGAGGTGAGTATAGCTGCAATTACTTTATAAGAGAGCAACATACTGATTGAGAAGCGGTTGTCCAGGTAGTGGACAACTCCTTTTAGTTTCACCCAGTGAGGTACATGTCCTGTGGGTTAAAATGTTAAAGACTAATAGGGAAACACCATATTTAAATCTCAAATCTCAAAAGATTCTTAAAGAAGTATTAACATTATAAATGATTAATTTTCAAAGCATTTGTAAAAGCCAGCAAGTTTGCAATTTATCTCCTAATAATAATAATCTTTTCCATTCACAGCAATGGTAAGAATTGTATTTCTATTGTGTGCTACTCATTTCCAAGGTTACTGGTCTTATACACAAAGAGCATATCACTTACAACTCTATAGCAATGAGCTTGTAAGTGCTGCCCTGAAGCTTCACTGTCTCTGCACTCCTCCAATACTGTAGCAGCAAAGTTGCCTTTTCTTGTAGCATTAGAGAGTAAATAACTTGGAACAATGAGCGCACCAACCTCAGAAAGCAGTGAGCGCTATGTTGAGACAATGCTTTAAATCTATAACAAGGAAAAATCCTGATACCTCCTATGTTATGTTATGTCCGGTCCACTTTGATGTTTGAAAATTTGGATTGTTAGGCTACATTCACACATCTATGTGACACATCCTACTGCTGTCCATTTTTATCTGTGATGTCACATTGACCCATAGAGTTTCATTGAGCCACACACACATCAGTTTTAAAAATGGGTCCATATCTCCAACCTAGGAGACTCAAAGCATGACCTATTCTCATCAGTTTTGCGCATCAGACACTGCCTTTAAAGTCTATGGCGATCTGTCACAAATGGATAAAACTGGAAAGAACGACTTTGTACTGCAGAGTTTTATCCAAGTTTCATTTGTCTTTAACTAACACATTGTTAAGAGTCAATATAGAAAAAAGTTATTTAGTGAGGATCAGGTCGTTTGCAATTCTAATTTGCCAGTTTGCACAGATTTAAGCCTGCTTTACACTGTACGATCTATCGTGCAATTTCACAATCGATCGTACCCGCCCCTGTCGTTTGTGCGTCACGGGCAATTAGTTGCCCGTGGCGCACAAAGTCGTTAACCCCCGTCACATGCACTTACCTGCTGTGCGACGTCGCTGTGGGCGGCGAACATCCTCTTCCTGAAGGGGGAGGGACGTTCGGCGTCACAGCGACGTCACACATCGGCCGGCCAATAGAAGCGGAGGGGCGAAGATGAGCGGGACGTAAACATCCCGCCCACCTCCTTCCTTCCTCATAGCTGGCGGGTGCCGCGGGACGGAGGTAAGCTGCTGTTCATCGTTCCCGGGGTGTCACACGGAGCGGCGTGTGCTACCCTAGAAACGATGAGCAACCGGCGCCATTTTAATTAAACGAGATTATGAAACCGAGCGACGAGTACACGACTCACGATTTGTGAGCGATACTGCGTCGCTCGGAGGTGTCACACAGCCCGACGTCGCAAGCGATGCCGGATGTGCGTCACAAAAACCGTGACCCCGACGATCTATCGCACGATAGATCGTCTCGTGTAAAGCACCCTTTACTCTGGAAATTTGACCTGCATTGAAGCTTTTTGCCGCAAGGTAAATTTTCCTCATTATGCTTGTCGGATCTCTCCAGACCCAAGAGCATAAGAAGAGTAAGATGTAAAAAATAACTTTATATAACTCAACCAGACAAGCTGTACTGATTTATCAAAAATGGATCAAATACAGAAATAATATTTATTCATTTATATAACGCTATTACTTCCATAGCGCATTACATGCATTACCAGAAATTTACATCTTATCATAGACGTATTCTGTAGAGTCGATGAGATTATAAGTGACTGTCATTGGTGAAAAACAAAATATACACTAATCCTTCATTGGGCCATGGAAAGGCTACATTTGTGGCCGAAAGTGTTGGCACTCTTAAAATTGTTCCAGAAAATGAAGTATTTCTCCAAGAAAATTACTGCGATTACACGTTTTGTTATACATGTTTATTTCATTTGTGTGTTTTGGAACAACACAAAAAGCTGAGTGGAAGAAAAGGCAAATTGGGCAGAATTTCACACAAAACTACAACAATGGACCTGACAAAATTGTTGGCGCCCTCAACTTAATATTTGGTTGAACACTCTTTGGAAAAATTAAACTGCAATCAATCACTTCCTATAACCATGAACAAGCTTCTGACACCTCTCAAATGGAATTTTGGACCAGTCTTCTTTTGAAAACTGCTCAAAGTCTCTCATATTTGAAGGGTGCCTTCTCACATCAGCAATTTTAAGATCTTTCCACAGGTGTTCAATGGGATTTAGGTCCAGAATCATTGCTGGCCAATTTAAAACTCTCCAGTGGTTTGTTTCCATCCATTTCTGGCTCCTTCTTGAAGTATGTTTGGAGTCATTGTTCTGCTGGAAGACCCATGAACTAGGAAGCAAACCCAGGTGTCTGACACTAGACGCTACATTGTGACCCTAAATCCTTTGGTAATCTTAAGATTTCATGATGCTTTGCACACAGTCAAGGCACCGAGTGCCAGAGGCAGCAAAACAACCCCAAAACATCTTTGTGCCTCCACCATATTTGACTGTAGATACTGTTTTCTTTTCTTGATAAGCCTCATTCTGTTTTTGGCAAATATCAGAATGGTGTGGTTTACCAAAAAGCTCTCTCTTGGTCTCATCTGTCCACAAGACACTTTCTCAAAAGGATTCTGGCTTACTCATGTATGTTTTGAAAACTGCAGTCTAGCTTTTTGATATTTCTGTGTCAGCAAAGGGGTCCTTCCTGGTCTCCTGTCCTAGCATTTAATTTCATTCAAATGGCAACAGATAGTTTGCACTGACACTGATGCACCCTGAGCCTACAGGACAACTTGAATTTTTTAAGATCTTGATTGGGGCTGTTTGCCAACCATCCAGACTTTCCTGTGTTGCAATCTTTCATCAATTTTTTTCTGCCAGACACGTCTAGCAATTTTAGTTACAGTTCCACGGGTTGTACACTCCATGATTATGTTGCACACAATGGGCAAAGGAACCTCAAGATTCTGGAGATGGACTTGTAACCTTGAGATTGTTGGTATTTTTCAACAATTTTGGTTCTCAAGCCCTCAGACAGTTCTCTTCTTCCCTTTCTATTCTCTATGCTTAGTGTGGCACACACAGACACACAATGCAAAGATAGTCAACTTCTCCCCTTTTTATCTTGTTTCAGGTGAGGTTTTAATATTGCTGACACCTGTTATTTGCCATAGGTGAGTTTGAAAGAGCATCACATGCTTGAAACAAAGTGTTTACCTACAATTTTGTAAAATTTGCAATAAATTTGTCTGGCCCACTTTTAGGGTTTTGTGTAAACTTATGTCCATTTAGCCTTTTTTTGTCATTTTTTTTGTACCGGGACTCTGATGCCCTGTGCTTTTGAAAACAGCGTGATCATCTACCCGCGCTGCTGCAATCTGGACTCTAGATCTTAGATTAGGTGAGTATATGATGTTTTTTTTTTTTTTTTAATGCAGCGCGTGGGCCATATATACCAAGATGGGGATATGCGTATGGTGGCTCAAATCCCACCAAGGATAATATCTGCAAGGAGTTTGTATGTTCTCCCTGTATTTGGTGGGTTTCCTCTGGGTACTCCAGTTTCCTACCAAACTCCAAAGACATACCGATACACATCGGTAAAGCGCTGTGGAATTAATAGCACTATATAAGTGACTAAAATAAATAAATAATTAAATATATACCAGGATGGTCTCAGAATGGTGGACATGTATACCAGGATGGGGGATGTATACAAAATGGGGGACACATATAGCAGGATGGGGAGATATATACCAGGATGGGGGATATACCATATATACCAGGATGGTTCTAGGATGGAGGACATATATACCAGGATGGAGGAATCTATATGTATATATATATATATATATATATATATATATATATATATAATATTTGTATATGTGTGTGTATGTATGTATATATATATATATATATATATATATATGTATGTATGTATATATAGATATATGTATGTATGTGTATATATATATATATATATATATATATATAATTGCCTTATTCTGTCTGTCTGTCTGTCATGCTCCAAAATTGTGTCCTTACGGTGACACAAAGCTGATTGGCCGCTGGGCTCGCCATGGCCCCGCCCCCCCACACGGATTGGCCTCTCGCCCCGGCTCTCTGCAGGCCCCGCCCCCCTCACGCAATGCACGCTCGCTCTTGCCCAACTGACACGTAGCTCCGACTCCCAGGTGAGTACACACACACATCAGATCACACTCACTCTCACACACACCTCACACATCACATCCACACACTCACAACATCCTGGGATATCGCTTGCTTCTACACCGGCTCCGTCAGGATCCCAGCAGCGCCAGACATAACCTTGCGATGCTGGGATCTTCACGGAGCCCGTGAACGCTGTTAACCATTATACACATCGGGTAACTAAGGTCCCTTGGTTACCCGATGTGTATCATAGTTAACAGTGTACACCGGCTCACACTCACTCTCACACACACCTCACACATACATCACATCGCATCCACACACTCACAGCATCCGGCGATATCGCTTGCTTCTCGGCCTCGATACTGTGCTGTTGTGACCTTCCAGGACCTGTCGGAGGATCACATGGCCAGAAGCATGTGGTATCTCCGGATGTTGTGAGTATGAGCGCGTATGTGCAATATCGTCAATGTGTGTGTGCGTGAGTGTATGCGATCGGGTGTGTGTGGGTGTGTGTGAGTGTATGCGATCGGGTGTGTGTGGGTGTGTGTGAGTGTATGCGATCGGGTGTGTGAGTGTCGGCAGAGGAGCATGGCGTGCTGGAGGAGGCTGGGAGGAGAGAGGCTGATCCTGGAGAAGGCTGGGATGGAGAGGCTGATGCTGGGGACAGAGAGGCTGATGCTGGGATGAGAGAGGCTGATGCTGGGGACAGAGAAGCTGATGCTGGGGACAGAGAGGCTGATGCTGGGGACAGAGAGGCTGATGCTGGGGACAGAGAGGCTGATGCTGGGGACAGAGAGGCTGATGCTGGGGACAGAGAGGCTGATGCTGGGATGAGAGAGGCTAATGCTGGGGACAGAGAGGCTGATGCTGGGGACAGAGAGGCTGATGCTGGGGACAGAGAGGCTGATGCTGGGGACAGAGAGGCTGATGCTGGGAACAGAGAGGCTGATGCTGGGATGAGAGAGGCTGATGCTGGGATGAGAGAGGCTGATGCTGGGATGAGAGAGGCTGATGCTGGGATGAGAGAGGCTGATGCTGGGGACAGAGAGGCTGATGCTCGGGACAGAGAGGCTGATGCTGGGGACAGAGAGGCTGATGCTGGGGACAGAGAGGCTGATGCTGGGGACAGAGAGGCTGATGCTGGGATGAGAGAGGCTGATGCTGGGATGAGAGAGGCTGATGCTGGGGACAGAGAGGCTGATGCTGGGGACAGAGAGGCTGATGCTGGGGACAGAGAGGCTGATGCTGGGGACAGAGAGGCTGATGCTGGGGACAGAGAGGCTGATGCTGGGATGAGAGAGGCTGATGCTGGGATGAGAGAGGCTGATGCTGGGATGAGAGAGGCTGATGCTGGGATGAGAGAGGCTGATGCTGGGGACAGAGAGGCTGATGCTGGGGACAGAGAGGCTGATGCTGGGATGAGAGAGGCTGATGCTGGGATGAGAGAGGCTGATGCTGGGGACAGAGAGGCTGATGCTGGTGACAGAGAGGCTGATGCTGGTGACAGAGAGGCTGATGCTGGGGACAGAGAGGCTGATGCTGGGGACAGAGAGGCTGATGCTGGGGGGAGAGAGGCTGATGCTGCGGGGAGAGAGGCTGATGCTGCGGGCAGAGAGGCTGATGCTGCGGGTACAGAGGCTGATGCTGCGGGTACAGAGGCTGATGCTGGCGCAGCATGGCGGATGGAGCACGTTTGGGAGTGCGCAGCATGGCGGATGGAGCACGTTTGGGAGTGCGCAGCATGGCGGATGGAGCACGTTTGGATGGAGCACGTTTGGGAGTGCGCAGCATGGCAGATGGAGCATGTTTGGGAGTGCGCAGCATGGTGGATGGAGCACGTTTGGGAGTGCGCAGCATGGGGGATGCAGCACGATGGGGAGTGCGGAGTATGGCGGATGGAGCATGTTTGGGAGTGCGCAGCATGGCGGATGGACCACGTTTGGGAGTGCGCAGCATGGCGGATGGAGCACGTTTGGGAGTGCGCAGCATGGGAGATGGAGCACGATGGGGGGTGCGCAGCATAGGGGATGGAGCACGATGGGGAGTGCGCTGCATGGGGGATGGAGCACGATGGGGAGTGCGGAGTATGGCGGATGGAGCACGTTTGGGAGTGCGCAGCATGGCGAATGGAGCACGTTTGGGAGTGCGCAGCATGGCGGATGGAGCACGTTCGGGAGTGCGCAGCATGGCGGATGGAGCACGTTTGGGAGTGCGCAGGATGGTGAGATGTAGCACGATGGGGGGTGCGCAGCATAGGGGATGGAGCACGATGGGGAGTGCACACCTCCCCCCAACACACACACACACGCGCGCACTGCACAACACACCACACACACACACACACACTGGGAACCACAAACAACTGCCCTACACAGACACCCACACACAGACAACGCTGCACACACAAATATACGCACATACCGCACAACACACACATTGCACAAAACATAACTCCCCCAAAACACACCACACACACACAAACCGCGCAACACACACACACAACGCTACAGACACACAGCGCTGCACAAACAACGCAACACACAAACAACACCGCTCTCACCCCCCGCCACACCCAGACAACACCCAGAACATGTACAGCGCCCTACACAAACACTTGGTAACTACACACAACAACATCTATATATATATATATATATATATATATAACAAAAATGCGTAGAATCGGGCAACCTTCTAGTATATATATATATATATATATATATAAAATCACTGTAGAATTATTAGGCAAGTTTGTATTTTTTGATCAACAACTATGTTCTCAATCAACCCAAAACGCTCATAAATATCAAAGCTTAATATTTTTGGAAGTTGGAGTGTTTTTTTTTAGACTTGGCTATTTTAGGAGGACATCTGTTTGTGCAGGTGACTATTACTGTGCAGAATTATTAGGCAACAATAAAAACCAAATATATTCCCATCTCACTTGTTTATTTTCACCAGGTAAACCAATATAACTGCACAAAATTTAGAAATAAACATTTCTGACATGCAAAAACAAAACCCCAAAAATTAGTGACCAATATAGCCACCTTTCTTTATGATGACACTCAACAGCCTATCATCCATAGATTCTGTCAGTTGCTTGATCTGTTTACGATCAACATTGCGTGCAGCAGCCACTACAGCCTCCCAGATACTGTTCCGAGAGGTGTACTGTTTTCCCTCCCTGTAGATCTCACATTTTATGAGGGACCACAGGTTTTCTATGGGGTTCAGATCCGGTGAACAAGGGGACCATGTCATTATTTTATCATCTTTTAGACCTTTACTGGCCAGCCACGCTGTGGAGTAGTGGGATGCATGTGATGGAGCATTGTCCTGCATGAAAATCATGTTTTTCTTAAATGATACCAACATCTTCATGTACCACTGCTTGAAGAAGTTGTCCTCCAGAAACTGACAGTAGGTCTGGGAGTTGAGCTTCACTCCTTGCTCAACCTGAAAAGGTCCCACAAGTTCATCTATGATGATACCAGCCCATACCAGTACTCCACCTCTACCTTGCTGGCGTCTGAGTCGGAGTGGAGCTCTCTGCCCTTTACTCATCCAGCCTCTGGCCCATCCATCTGGCCCATCAACAGTCACTCTCATTTCATCAGTCTATAAAACCTTTGAAAAATCAGTCTTAAAATATTTAAGATATTTCTTGGCCCAGTCTTGATGTTTTATCTTATCTTTCTTGTTCAAAGGTGGTCGCTTTTCAGCCTTCCTTACCTTGGCCATGTCCCTGAGTATGGCACACCTTGTGCTTTTTGATACTCCAGTAACGTTGTAGCTCTAAAATATGGCCAAACTGTTGGCAAATGGCATCTTGGCAGTTTCACGCTTGATTTTCCTCAATTCATGGGCAGTTATTTTGTGCCTTTTTTGCCCAACATGCTTCTTGCGACCCTGTTGGCTATTTGCCATGAAATGCTTGAGTGTTCGGTGATCACGCTTCAATATTTTGCCAATTTCAAGACTGCTGCATTCCTCTGCAAGACATCTCACAATTGGGGACTTTTCAGAGCCTGTCCAATCTCTCTTCTGACCCATTTTGCCAAAGGAAAGGAAGTTGCCTAATAATTAACCACACCTTATATGATGTCATCTGATTTACTTAATTGGTAGTTGGCTCTCAAGCCTATACAGCTTGGAGTAGGACAACATGTATAAAAATTATCATATCAAAATACTCATTTGCCTAATAATTCTGCACACAGTGTCTCTCTCTCTCATTCTCTCTCTCGCTATATATATATATATATATATATATATATATATATATATATATACATACAGTTAGGTCCAGAAATATTTGGACAGTGACACAATTTTCGCGAGTTGGGCTCTGCATGCCACCACATTGGATTTGAAATGAAACCTCTACAACAGAATTCAAGTGCAGATTGTAACGTTTAATTTGAAGGTTTGAACAAAAATATCTGATAGAAATTGTAGGAATTGTATACATTTCTTTACAAACACTCCACATTTTAGGAGGTCAAAAGTAATTGGACAAATAAACCAAACCCAAACAAAATATTTTTATTTTCAATATTTTGTTGCGAATCCTTTGGAGGCAATCACTGCCTTAAGTCTGGAACCCATGGACATCACCAAACGCTGGGTTTCCTCCTTCTTAATGCTTTGCCAGACCTTTACAGCCGCAGCCTTCAGGTCTTTCTTGTTTGTGGGTCTTTCCGTCTTAAGTCAGGATTTGAGCAAGTGAAATGCATGCTCAATTGGGTTAAGATCTGGTGATTAACTTGGTTATTGCAGAATGTTCCACTTTTTTGCACTCATGAACTCCTGGGTAGCCTTGGCTGTATGCTTGGGGTCATTGTCCATCTGTACTATGAAGCGCCGTCCGATCAACTTTGCGGCATTTGGCTGAATCTGGGCTGAAAGTATATCCCGGTACACTTCAGAATTCATCCGGCTACTCTTATCTGCTGTTATGTCATCAATAAACACAAGTGACCCAGTGCCATTGAAAGCCATGCATGCCCATGCCATCACGTTGCCTCCACCATGTTTTTCAGAGGATGTGGTGTGCCCTGGATCATGTGCCGTTCCCTTTCTTCTCCAAACTTTTTTCTTCCCATCATTCTGGTACAGGTTGATCTTTGTCTCATCTGTCCATAGAATACTTTTCCAGAACTGAGCTGGCTTCATGAGGTGTTTTTCAGCAAATTTAACTCTGGCCTGTCTATTTTTGGAATTGATGAATGGTTTGCATCTAGATGTGAACCCTTTGTATTTACTTTCATGGAGTCTTCTCTTTACTGTTGACTTAGAGACAGATACACCTACTTCACTGAGAGTGTTCTGGACTTCAGTTGATGTTGTGAACGGGTTCTTCTTCACCAAAGAAAGTATGCGGCGATCATCCACCAGTGTTGTCATCCGTGGACGCCCAGGCCTTTTTGAGTTCCCAAGCTCACCAGTCAATTCCTTTTTTCTCAGAATGTACCTGACTGTTGATTTTGCTACTCCAAGCATGTCTGCTATCTCTCTGATGGATTTTTTCTTTTTTTTCAGCCTCAGGATGTTCTGCTTCACCTCAATTGAGAGTTTCTTAGACCGCATGTTGTCTGGTCACAGCAACAGCTTCCAAATGCAAAACCACACACCTGTAATCAACCCCAGACCTTTTAACTACTTCATTGATTACAGGTTAACGAGGGAGACGCCTTCAGAGTTAATTGCAGCCCTTAGAGTCCCTTGTCCAATTACTTTTGGTCCCTTGAAAAAGAGGAGGCTATGCATTACAGAGCTATGATTCCTAAACCCTTTCTCCGATTTGGATGTGAAAACTCTCATATTGCAGCTGGGAGTGTGCACTTTCAGCCCATATTATATATATAATTGTATTTCTGAACATGTTTTTGTAAACAGCTAAAATAACAAAACTTGTGTCACTGTCCAAATATTTCTGGACCTAACTATATATATATATATATATATATATATATATATATATATAATATCTCATGATGGGCCCAGTTGGGGACACATATACCAAAAAGGGGCCCAGGATAAGGGACAATAGTACAGGATGTGGGACTTTGCTACACAATGAAGGACGAGCTAGACATGTGTCTTTATAGGATTTAGAACTCTACAAGGGTCTATACATCTGACCAACATGCAGGAAGTTGGGAATGGGAGGTGGCCAGATCTAAATCTTGCATTGGGGCCCAGTCACTAGCATGGGGTATCTTATACTGGGTGGGGACCATTATACAGTGTGGGAGCTAATGTGAGGGCCATTATTCAGTGTGCAAGTTAATATGGGCGTCAATTTATAGTGCTGGAGCTAATGTGGGGGGGCTGTTATGCTGCATGGAAGGGGGCCATTATGAAGTGTGGGAGCTATGGTGGAAGCTGTCCTAAACTGTGGAGACTACTTTGGGGCCATTGAACAACTTGGGGGCTACTTTGAGCGCTCTCATTTAGTGTGGAGGCTACTATGGAGGCCATTATACAATGTGGGTACTATTGTGTTGATCATAAAGCAGTGTGTCGGCTACTGTGGTGGCTATTATACAGTTTATGGACCATTGGTGGAACTGTGGGCCCATCATACTGTGAATGGGGGAGCTATACATCGGGGGACTCAGGCGACATTATTAAATGATAAAGAGAACTAACTAGCATATTTTTCACACACAAAGTACAGGGATGGCCATACTAGCGCTAGGATGCTGATTCAAATGATACCTTAGATATTTAGATATTTGATGCTTGATTGTTGAAAAATCCCTTTAGGAAACCTTCAGAATTTACATCATTGGTGGTGTGGCTTGAGCATCGGGCTGGGACTTTGTGGACTGGTTCCTCTTGATTCCTCCTACTGTCTTGCCTCCTCTTCTTTACTTAAATTTTGCGCCGTCACCGTCATATTTAATAAAATGACGCCTATCATGGATTTATGGCGCTATTTTAATGAAGACAATGTGGAGACGAATATGAATGGTGGTGGTGCATGTGCAAATTGAATTTTTTTTCTTTTTGTCCGTGCATGCACCATCGCCACTCTCATAGTTATCTCCACAGTGTCCTCAGTAAAATGGCGCCGCAGATCACAGTACGAACATGTGCCAATCCCAGTGCCATTTTACTGAAGAAAATCACACTAGGAATGAGCACGCTCCTCCAACATTGGCAATGGCAGTGGGAAATTTAAATAAAGAAGAGGAGGCAAGCCAGATGGAGGAAGCATTCCTGAGGACCCGGCCCACAAAGTTTCACCCAGATGCTCAAGCCACTGCACCAGTGACATAATTTCTGAAGGTTTGATAAACCATTTTTCAGCAATCAATCATCAAATCTCTAAACTAAAGGTATGATTTGAATAAGCATCCTAGCGCCAGTATGGCACTGCCTGTACTTTAGATGTAAAAAACTTGCTGGTTGGTTTCCTTTAAGTAGGCACTTAAGAACCATTATTGTTTATAGGGGCACTCAAAGTTGCACATGAGGCATTATTCCTTTCTAAGAGGAAAATGTAGACACTTTTCTAGGGCACTTCCACAGGGCACTAATATTTATAATATTTTACCATCTATAAGGCACAAAGGAGACATTATTATCATGTAAGGGGCACAGTGGAGGCCAGTATTATGTGCGGTTATAGTGGCAACATTATTATCGGGGGGTATAGTGGCAGTTATGGGACAGTAAGATGAGCACTGTTATTTTGCCACACAGCAGGGGCAGTAATAGGGACACATACCGCAGCAGCATTCGGATATCAGCAGGATGATGAGTTTGTGCAGGCGGGAAATAGATGGAGCGGTGCTGGAAATGTGAGGAATCAAATGTGTCTTTGTTGTAATCTCTGTAGATGAGTTGCGGCTGCAAAAAGTGATCATGTCGGTCTAAGCCAAATGGAAAATACTGGAAAAGTGAGCAGCTCCATATGGAAAAACGTCATCTGTAAGTCACTATAACTGTACTGTAATCTCTTATATGTTCTGCAGGACTAATATTTACCACTGTATGGTCACCATATAGCTGTAATATTGGTGTTGGCTGCTGTATAGTAATTTATTTCCAGTAACAACCCAGCCAACTAAAGAAGTTCCTCTGTACCTATGATTAAAATGCGCCACCATAGTTGCTAGCACGGTTACCTGGTCAGGGGCCCACTCACATGTTGAGTCCCCACCATGAGATGAACCCCTAGGAACACCTCTGGTGCCAACACTCTATTATAGAAATTTAAGTGTAATCTTTAGAGCTCTACTCTGTTGTAACAGCCTTTGAGTTTGAGGAACGTAAGCTGAAGCCATCTCGCTGATGAGCGCAGGCTTCTGAGATCCAGTCAGGAAGTGTCAGAGAGTACTCTGCTATCAGGTATACTGGCTGCTTATCTGGGCATTAGACTGGTTGCCACTACTATAGATAAGTGTAATGTTTCTTGCAGCCACAATTTACAGCTTTTCCCCACACCGTGAAGCCCTTATATCTAATCTATACTGTGCAGAATAGTGGAATTCTATATATTCTGTGTCTCTTGTATAACGGAATCTTACCGCATGAGATCTCTTCACTCCATTGGCCCCAGTTTGTGTTTAGTCCACAAGAATGTTCTCCTTTTGCTCTTATCCTGATCAAACATTTCTTGTCAAAATTTGACATTGATTGTGGATTGCGCACATTGGACATTAGTTCCTAAAATGATATAACACATATTGTGATAAACATTCATAACTGGTTTCTACAATGCATGCTAAGTCAGTTTATATGGCTCTTGTTACGGGGGGCTGTCTGATAATAACCTAAAGGAGTATCAGACAGTCAGGGTCCACCGTGCAAAGACTCTGCTGCAGACTATGGCAGAGTGCAATACCTCTGTTAACTCACAGAAGGATATAATAAGTAAGTAAAGCAATTCCTCCCTTACTTGGAGGGTGTGTGGAATGATCTCTGTTAATAATCACAGAGACCAAGGCAATGTGTGCGAAATGGCACCTACCTAGGTCTGCTCTTCTAGTGATGCAAAAGAGACGAACAGCAGCGTAAGCCGCACAAAGCTCCTACCTGCGTTCGCTCCACTAGTGTGCGAGGACACGAACCACTAGATATGGCACCTGCCTAGGTCCGCTCTTCTAGTGGTGCAAAAGAGACAAACAGCAGCGTAAGCCGCACAAAGCTCCTACCTCTGTTCGCTCCCCTAGTGTGCGAGGATACGAACAACTGCCAGACGCAGTATAAGGAACGTTACCCTAGCGGCAACGTCCACCTACGAGTCGAACCACAAGGCCCAGCCACACCATGTGCCTCAGGCACCTGCCTATGTCCGCTCCCCTAAGAGGTAAGGATATGGACAACAGCCGAAGCTGTAAGGTATAAGAACGCTACCCTGCCAGTAGCGCTCACCTAGCATAGACAGAGGAATGCCTAGAGGAAAGCGCACAGAGCGTCTACTCTTATGCATGAACCAAGAGGACTGAGCGCCATGCGGCGTGTGTCAGGGTCTTATATAGACTCTGTGCCTCATCCAAGATGGAGGACACCAGAGCCAATCCGCTGCCAGAACGACAGGAGTGACGTCATGCTGGCCTATCACCGAGCAAGGCGTCACAAGCACATGACCAGCGACCAATCGGCATAGAAGGTGTCAGAGACATGTGACCTTGTGTCAGCGATGATGTCACCCGCACATGTGCAATGGCTCCAAGATAGGACTTAGTCTCCGGTGCTCGCACATGTGCAGTAGCAAGAAATCTGGGCATAGTCTCCAGTGCTCGCAGCAACCGTAACAGCTCTAACCATCAGAGAAAGTGATGGCAGATAACTGGGATATGCCATCCCTCCTAAATAGTGCGGGGTCTGTCCTCCAGGATCCCACTAATCCTTAGGTCAGTTGACTTATGAAGGGATTTGTTGCAGTTCCCTTCACAACAGGTGACCCTGTGATCAGGTATCGGACACCTGTCCTAATAATTGGAATAAGTAATATTCGATAACTCCTGTAAAGAAGGTCTTACATTGCGTCATTGTTGCAAATTGTAATTGGTATGAGTTTTTACTCATGAAATCAAATATTTTTATATAGCTATAGAAAAACTGAAATCTAAAATATTCACTTTAGTGTACAGTAATTATTTAATCTTTCGCATGGATATTTACTGCAATATAATAAATGTAATCATTTATATCCTGGACTCCATAGTTACTGAATAAAAATAACAATGGGTCTTGTGAATTGCCCAAAGAGTGGTAGGGGTTAGGTTGTATATTCATGTATGGTACGGTTTTTAAGGAGGCCTGTCAAGTCCCAACCTGAGAATTTGAGGTTAATATTAGTGTTCCAATGTTGTGCAGCCACCGTACTCAAAGCCCGTCTATCGGGAGGAAATTAACTTTTTTCCTCCTGGAAGCCTCCAGCTTCAAGTCATAGATGCATGGTCACATGGCTTCAGTCACTGCCAAGTATACAGAGTGGCGGCTCTAAGCACGCCCTGGCACAATGACTGATGGCCATCTTTGCAGTGATATGCTGCAGGTCAATGTGCCAGGGCATGATTACAACCTCTGCTTACAATGTATAGTACTTAGCGGTGACTGAAGCCATGCGAGCCATGCCTCTATGACTAAATGCCAGAGGAGCAATAAGTGTAATTTACTCCCTGTAGCCAGATTTTCAGTGCAGTGGCCGCACAGCCTGGGAACGCTATTAAACTGCAGATTGACCATGTATCTGCAGGTTAATAGAATTTCAAGACCTGACAGGTTCCCTTAAAATAATGTACAATCTATGAGTACGCAGTCCTCCTACTGATGAAGAAGACTGTCCTTGTCTGGTGCAATCATCATAGTTTGCAGATCATGCCACTAACTGTCTTCTTCTTTAGGATGACCGAGTAAGTATTCTTCACACCAGACGCTTAAGCGGGCTTTACACGCTACGATATCGCTAGCAATTTCTAGCGATATCGAGCGTGTAAGTACCCGCCCCCGTCGCACATGCTACAGTTAGGTCCAGAAATATTTGGACAGTGACACAATTTTCGCGAGTTGGGCTCTGCATGCCACCACATTGGATTTGAAATTAAACCTCTACAACAGAATTCAAGTGCAGATTGTAACGTTTAATTTGAAGGTTTGAACAAAAATATCTGATAGAAATTGTAGGAATTGTACACATTTCTTTACAAACACTCCACATTTTAGAAGGTCAAAAGTAATTGGACAAATAAACCAAACCCAAACAAAATATTTTTATTTTCAATATTTTGTTGCGAATCCTTTGGAGGCAATCACTGCCTTAAGTCTGGAACCCATGGACATCACCAAACGCTGGGTTTCCTCCTTCTTAATGCTTTGCCAGGCCTTTACAGCCGCAGCCTTCAGGTCTTGCTTGTTTGTGGGTCTTTCCGTCTTAAGTCAGGATTTGAGCAAGTGAAATGCATGCTCAATTGGGTTAAGATCTGGTCATTGACTTGGCCATTGGAGAATGTTCCACTTTTTTGCACTCATGAACTCCTGGGTAGCTTTGGCTGTATGCTTGGGGTCATTGTCCATCTGTACTATGAAGCGCCGTCCGATCAACTTTGCGGCATTTGGCTGAATCTGGGCTGAAAGTATATCCCGGTACACTTCAGAATTCATCCGGCTACTCTTGTCTGCTGTTATGTCATCAATAAACACAAGTGACCCAGTGCCATTGAAAGCCATGCATGCCCATGCCATCACGTTGCCTCCACCATGTTTTACAGAGGATGTGGTGTGCCTTGGATCATGTGCCGTTCCCTTTCTTCTCCAAACTTCTTTCTTCCCATCATTCTGGTACAGGTTGATCTTTGTCTCATGTCCATAGAATACTTTTCCAGAACTGAGCTGGCTTCATGAGGTGTTTTTCAGCAAATTTAACTCTGGCCTGTCTATTTTTGGAATTGATGAATGGTTTGCATCTAGATGTGAACCCTTTGTATTTACTTTCATGGAGTCTTCTCTTTACTGTTGACTTAGAGACAGATACACCTACTTCACTGAGAGTGTTCTGGACTTCAGTTGATGTTGTGAACGGGTTCTTCTTCACCAAAGAAAGTATGCGGCGATCATCCACCACTGTAGTCATCCGTGGACGCCCAGGCCTTTTTGAGTTCCCAAGCTCACCAGTCAATTCCTTTTTGCTCAGAATGTACCCGACTGTTGATTTTGCTACTCCAAGCATGTCTGCTATCTCTCTGATGGATTTTTTCTTTTTTTTCAGCCTCAGGATGTTCTGCTTCACCTCAATTGAGAGTTCCTTAGACCGCATGTTGTCTGGTCACAGCAACAGCTTCCAAATGCAAAACCACACACCTGTAATCAACCCCAGACCTTTTAACTACTTCATTGATTACAGGTTAACGAGGGAGACGCCTTCAGAGTTAATTGCAGGCCTTAGAGTTCCTTGTCCAATTACTTTTGGTCCCTTGAAAAAGAGGAGGCTATGCATTACAGAGCTATGATTCCTAAACCCTTTCTCCGATTTGGATGTGAAAACTCTCATATTGCAGCTGGGAGTGTGCACTTTCAGCCCATATTATATATATAATTGTATTTCTGAACATGTTTTTGTAAACAGCTAAAATAACAAAACTTTTGTCACTGTCCAAATATTTCTGGACCTAACTGTATATCGTGTGATCGCTGCCGCAGCGAACATTATCGCTACTGCAGCGTCACACGCACTTACCTGGTCGTCGTCGTCGCTGTGACTGCCGAACAATCCCTCCCTCAAGGGGGAGGGACGTTCGACGTCACCGCAACGTCACTAAGCGGCTGGCCAATCAAAGCGGAGGGGCGGAGATGAGTGGGACGTAAGATCCCGCCCACCTTCTTCCTTCCGCATTGTGGCCGGCGGCAGCTAAGGAGACGTTCCTCGCTCCTGTGGTGTCACACACAGCGATGTGTGCTGCCGCATAAGCAATGAACAACATGGATAAACAACCCTTACCGATTTTTGAGTTTGGGACGACCTCTCCATGGTGAATGATTTTCACCATTTTTGAGGTTGCTTAAGGACGCTGGTAAGTGTCACACGCTGCGATATCGTTAATGACGCCGGATGTGCGTCACTAACAACGTGACCCCGACGATAAAACATTAACGATATCGTAGCGTGTAAAGCCCCCTTTACAGTCTAGTTCTTCAGGAGCTTTCTGTTCAGCCATCATCACAAGGAATGACGGCACTAACAATACATTGTGAGTGGGACAAAAAGAAAAGTGACCTGTCAATCACTGATGGGAGAGAGGTATCAAGCAGGGAGAATAGGGAAGAGAGGGAGCACTGCAGGTGCCCACTGCACTTGCAGCTTATTTCTTTAACTATTCAACAGCACATTCCTCTGAAATATAAAGAAAGATTTTTAACCCCTTCATCCCCCAGTGATTTTAAATTTTTAGTTTTCGTTTTTCCTCCCCCTTTTCCAAGAGCCATAAGTTTTTCATTTTTCCGTCAATATAGCCATATGAGGGCTTATTCTTTGCAAGACATATTATGCTTTAAAATTAAACCCTTAGTTTTGCCATATAGTGTACTGTAAAATGGGAAAAAAAATTCCAAGTGCGGTGAAATTGAAAAAAAAGAGCAATTGCACAATTTTTTGGAGGGATTTTATTTACCATGTTTATTGTATGGTAAAATGGACCTGGCATTATGATTCCCCAGGTCAGTACGCATTTGTAGATAACAAACATGTATAGTTTTTCTTTTCCCTAAGTGGGGAAAACAAAAATTCTGAAGTTTTTTTTTTTTGTTTTGTTTTGTTTTTTTTTTTTACAAAAGGAGTACCGCTTTTGTCGCCACTTTCCGAGACCCGTAGTGTTCTCATTTTTCGGGATCTGGGGCTCAGTGCCGACTTATTTTTTGTGTCTTAAGCTATTTTTAATTACACCATTTTTGGGTAGATGTGATATTTTGATTGCCTGCTATTGCATTTTAATGCAATGTTGTGGCTACCAAAAAATGTAATTTTGGCATTTGGAATTTTTTTCTCGCTATGCTGTGTCCCAATCAGATTATTTCATATTATATTTTGATAGATCAGGCATTTCTGAAAGCGACAATACCAAATATGTGTATTTTTTATTATTATTGTTTTATTCTCAGGGGGCAGAAGGGGGGTGATGTGAATTTTAGGTTTTTTGTTATTAATATTTTATAAAACACTATTTTTTATATTTTTTATTTATTTCACTAGTCCCCCTAGGGGACTTTATGCCTGCACAGTCCGATCGCTTCTGCTGATTAGAGCGATTCTTCAACATTGCTCTGATCAGCTGAAATAGTGTGTTACTATTAGTGCTGGTGCTCTGACTACATTCACAGGAAACATGTCGTGGCAACAACATAGGTCATCATCTGACTCAACACTGCCATGCCAACCCATTAGCATCCCGTGATCACATCACGGGGCAAGCGATGGCAAAGGGGAATGACATCATCCCCGCTGGTCAGTATGACAGCACAATAAGGGTTTAACAGGAGAAGTTGGCTCTCTGATCCACCTGCACCTGTTAGCTGCACATGTCTGCTGATTAGATCAGCAGACATGTGCGGGGATTACTGCAATAACCAGGAGGAGGTGACCTAAGACTTACTAATACGTCTTAGGTCGTGAAGGAGTTAATAATATTAAAAAAAAAGTATGACTCACGATGCAAAAAGAAATGAAGAATATTTGGTATCACTTAAATAATGTATTACTTTTAATATATGCATCAGTATGTAATCATACTGATCCATATATTAAAATAAATACATTATTTAAGGCACAGTGGCAACAGAGCAACATTTTTTGGGCAAAAATCATTGGCTGATATGCTATTTTTTTTTTTCTCCCACAGAAAGGATTTCCCCCCCGCAAAAAAAATGTAATTAACGATGTACAATCAACTGGACAGGTATGGCATAGAGAATCAGAAGCTGAGCAGAATGATACATAGGTGTGTGGGAAAGAATTCATTACAACTTGTATTAATTAATTGAAATCCCTGGTGCCTTTGTGTGTGCATTTATATAAGTCCATTGGGCGGACTAGTGATTGACCGCTATCTCTGCATTCACAATCATGCTAGGAAGACTGTCAATCACTACTAGTACCGCCCACTGGATTCCTATACATGCACACCAGGGATTTCAATGAATGCAATGCCAAATTTACTAAAACATTTCCCACAAAAATTTATAGAAATCCAATCAGCTCAGCTGCAGATCAGATACGATTTTCAACATTACAGGTTCCCTTTTAGGGTTAATATTGGCTTTACAACAGAAGGATTAATAATGCTTTTATTTTGGATGACGCAGAAGTGATGTCTTTAAATTATGTTGATTTCAAAATGTTGGCTATGATTCTTTGTAAATGGGGAAGGGAGAAATGTAATGAGGAAGATGAGATCTCACATATTGATTAATTCCTAAACTTCCCTCGTTGTTTATTACATGGAAATTTACTTTGCTTTCATTTCTGCTTTGTGTTTCTCTGCAGCATACAAGATCTCTACATAAGTTCATAACTAAAGATCAAGTGTGAGAGGAGAATTGGAATGGTTTCTTTTTGTGCTGGTAATACTGAGCTGAAATTAAAAAGATTGTCACTGGAGGGGTTGTAGTGATGTCTTTGCTAAATGAAAGATCTTGCCATCAGCAGGAGCAGGTCAGTGTTACGTCACCGCCGGAGTCTGCTCCAGCGACTTCTGCTCCGATCGCCAGGCGACGCCGTGTTCCTGCCGTGGATGGTGCTGGTGATGGGAGAGAAGTCGATGCCAGCAGCACCAGTGGGCACAGGCTCCGATCATCCACTGGGCTGGGTTAGCTTGGGATCTGCAGTACCGCTGGCTGACTGTGGGTGGCATGTGTCTTCCAGCTGAAGTTGCCAGCGTTCAGCTACAGCCAATGGGAAGACACCACACCCTTCTTATTTCCTCTCCTGTCACATGATTACTGCCAGATATAGTTCTGATTTTCTTGGCTCCTGTTACGTCCTATTCTGTTGGTGATTCCTGTGTTGACTTCTGCGTGTTTTTGACTACCCTTCTGCCTACTGTTTTTGTACCTTGCTGCCTGACCCGGATCTAACCTCTGCTACGTTTGCTGACTACGTCACTGCCTGCCGATTCTGTCCCTGTCCCGCAATTCCTGGTTTGACCCTGCCTGACTACTACTCTCATCGGACTGCAGCCTTCCACAGGTAGTGATCTCCAGGGTCCTGTGTAATTCCAAATCCCTGTATAGAGGTTAAAGGGTTTCAGGGTTCTGGGGGTCCTATTGGTGAGTGGCTTCCCTCTAGCCTCCCCTTTACAGCCCATCTGAGTCTGTGGATCCAGGCAGGCGTTACATTCAGGTCTTCAGTAGTGATGGGCGGACTTGCAGATAACCGGGACCGGCGGGCACGTGTTCTAAAAAAATCCGGTTCCGTTTCGGAATCTGGTCCCCATATAAGTCTATGGGGACCAGAATCCGAAGATTAAAAATGTTGGTAGAAGGGATAGGAGCGTGCGTGCTGTACTTACCGCGGATCTGATTTACAGTCTGGGTCCGCCCATCACTAGTCCTCAGCTGAAGATCTGGAGGAGATGCTAGAAGCTGTTTACAGCCACTTCTATTTTCTCTTTCAAAGTCCAGTGCCACTGCCGCTAAGTGTGAATGTACCCAACGGTCATTTATGAATACTAGCTGAACATGTAATGTACCAATAATATACACATGAACACAAAAAAACACACAAGAAATAAAAAACACAACTTAAATGGTAGCAATAACCACTCCATTCCCTACAGACTATATAGTATATAAAAAAAATACAAAACCACTTTCATATTTATTTTAATGTTAATTTGCAAATGTAAAGAATAAAAAAAAGGTTTTTACATTGTTTAGTTCACTCCTCATAAATCTAAATAAAAAAAACCCAAAGAAAAAGAAAAATTGCCTTAGAAGTTTAATAATAATAATAACCCCGTGCCCCGTGTGATGAGGAAAATGACAATAACTGAATGAATAAAAGAGGAGGGAAACATTTACCGTCATGGGTCAAAATCACTGAAAAGTGTTATTAAATGTAAGTTCTAGTAAATATATTTTAATAAGGATATTAGGCAACATCTAATGTGATACTGATTCTTGGTAGCCTTTACAGCAGGGGTCTCAAACACGCTGCCCGCGGGCCGCATACGGCCCCTCAGGCTGCTTCGTGCAGTCCCCAGGCCCGTGCCCCTGTTCACTATCGTGGCCAGTGCAGGGGCCGCAGCCAGTGTCTGCACTTTGTGTCAGATGATTGTGTTGCCGGCGCTGCACTCTGAGTTAAGAGCGCTGCATAAATCACTAACAGTGGCTGCAGCCCCTTGCCCGGCCACGATAGTGAACAGGGGCACGGGCCTGGGGGCCGCACGAAGTAGAGATGAGGCAGCCAAGGGAACGTACACATCCCGACATTACCGCCTACATCACCGCACACATCCCGACATTACCGCCTACATCACCGCACACATCCCGATATTACAGACCACATCATCACCGCACACATCCCGACATCACTGCACACATCCCTACATTACCGCACACATCACGACATCACCGCACACACCCCGACATCACCGCACACACCCCGACATCACCGCACACATCCCGACATCACCGCACACATCCCGACATCACCGCACACATCCCGACATCACCGCACACATCCCGACATTACCGCACACAGCCCAACATTACCGCACACAACCCAACATCACCGCACACACCCCAACATCACCGCACACATCCCGATATTACCGCACACATCCCGACATTACTGCCTACATTATGCACACATCCCGACTATACAGCCCACATTATCAGCGCACACATCCCGACACTGTCACCCACATCATCACCGCATACATCCTGACTAGAGTTGAGCGCGGTTCGCGGTTCGAGGTTCTCCAGTTCTAGGCTCGAGTGATTTTGCGGCCTGTTCTAGATCGAACTAGAACTCGAGCTTTTTGCAAAAGCTCGATAGTTCTAGAAACGTTCGAGAACGGTTCTAGCAGCCAAAAAACAGCTAATTCCTAGCTGGCTTTCCGCTGTAATAGTGTAAGTCACTCTGTGACTCACACTATTATGACATTTCAGTGTATAGTGTGCGGGAACAGCGCCTTCAGATCACTGCTGTTTGTATAATGGCGATCGCCATTTTTTTTTTTTTTTTCCCTTGTCTTCCTTCCCTAAGCGCGCGCGTCTTGTGGGGCGGGCCAGCATGTCAGCCAATCCTAGACACACACACAGCTAAGTGGTCTTTTAGCCAGAGAAGCAACGGCATGTGTGATAGGATGTCCATGTCACATGTCCCTGCATTATAAAACCGGACATTTTCCTCCAGCACGCCATTATCTCTTCTGCGTCCTTGGTGTCAGACATCACTGGCGCAGCTCCGTCCTGAGTCCTATCGCCGATACTGCTGTATACACAGCGCTGGACAGCTTAGGGAGAGCACTTTCTATCAGTCCTTTTAAGGGCTCGTACCGGCAGGGTCAGAGCCATAGGTGACAGGCCCTGAAAACAGAGACAGCGTCTGTGTAGCCAAGGTCAGGGATTTCGTCGCTGCATTTCCCCATTAGGAGGGAATAGAAAGGCAGGCTTCCATTCCTCTACCCAGAGCCCCACAATCCTGGCACTGTACCCTCCTGTCCTCTGCACACTCCAACTCATTATAACTAAGCCATTATACTAGCAAACAGTCAGTGTACCTAGTGGCATCCTAAACGTGGCTATTGGACTTTTGTGTAGTCACACTAGTGGAAAGATATTTGCAGCACGTCTGCCTGCATTGCACACTCAAACTCTTTTTAACTAAGCCATTATACTAGAAAACAGTCAGTGTACCTAGTGGCATCCTAAACGTGGCTATTGGACTTTTGTCTAGTCACACTAGTGGAAAGATATTTGCAGCACGTCTGCCTGCATTGCACACTCAAACTCTTTTTAACTAAGCCATTATACTAGCAAACAGTCAGTGTACCTAGTGGCATCCTAAACGTGGCTATTGTACTTTTGTCTAGTCACACTAGTGGAAAGTTATTTGCAGCACGTCTGCCTGCATTGCACACTCAAACTCTTTTTAACTAAGCCATTATACTAGCAAACAGTCAGTGTACCTAGTGGCATCCTAAACGTGGCTATTGGACTTTTGTGTAGTCACACTAGTGGAAAGATATTTGCAGCATGTCTGCCTGCATTGCACACTCAAACTCTTTTTAACTAAGCCATTATACTAGCAAACAGTCAGTGTACCTAGTGGCATACAAGAAGTGGCTGTTGCAGTCCATTAGTGCCCCACTGGTGACAAGCTATGTGCAGCACCTGTGCAGGATACCCTCCTGCTCTGTTTTTAATAAGCTATAATGATAGCAAAAAATACTGCCATTTAGTGGCATCATAGAACTGGCTGTTGTATTCCATTAGTGCCCCACTGGTGCCAAGCTATTTCTAGCACCTCTACATGACACCCTCATGCACATTTTGCTACGCTAATGTTATAGCAAACTCAGGGAATTCATTGCTGCATTTGATAATTCGGAGGGATAGAAAGTGAGGCTTCCTTTAGCTTTTCCTTCTGTTCATAGACAGCATCTCCAAGTTCACACCCGAAGAGCAATTTCTCCTCCACGTCTAAGTGTGGAGAGGCAGCTAGTGCGCATGCGTGTGCCGATTTACCTCAGCTGCAGCCTAACTACAGTGTTTCGCCTAGTGAGTATGCTCAGCCTGACTGTGCCATTCCTGACGCTAAGTCTTCATTTCGTGATACAGCGCATGCTCCCACACTAAGTGTGAAAAGCCTCTTTGCACAGGTACTTGCATTCCGTGCCGGGTCTAAGTCCTATTTTGTGCCTAGACACCATGCTAAAGCTGATAGTCTTTTTTCAGAAACTGTATTTCATGCTACTGAGCATGCTCAGGCACTTACTGCATCAGAGACTAGGTCCGGTAATGAACTCTTTGGCCCTGCCCCTGATGTGGGGGTCCCATATAGACCACAGGGCATCAGGTGTCCTCCCAAATGGCTTGCAGAGGCCCACCCCTATGACTTGTCCCCGCATTATTGATGGTCAGACTATGACTGGTGAGGTGTTTGGGTCATGGCAGCCATGAGGTCATCATTGAAGTTGCGGTTCCAAATAGGACGCTAGTTATGCCACTCATGACGTGTCACTCTACTTTTGTCTCCAGGAGGTGCATTGTGGTTCACCCTGGTTTGGGGCGGACCCAGGTTATAAAAGGGGCTGGAGCCAACAAGGAGGTGCGCAGTCTTCTATTATGCTCCGAAAGAGCACACCTCCATGTGTTGAACCCATTGCGGCTTTAGGCCAGAGGTAGGCAGGGATAGGGTGTCGATGCAGGCCACCACCACAGTTGGTAACGCAGAACGGTTAAGACCAGCTCCTGTCCTACCAGTCCTGCTTGTGCAGCCCAGTGGTATTAACAGGCCTGCTGCTGCTGATGCGCCTGCTCTCCACAGGTGTGGCCCCTACGCACACGATCAGCGTACTCAATGGCTCCTGTGTTGTTAACAGGGAGTTCCTGGGCTGGGTGGGCATGTGGACCCTGTGACGCTAACAGGGCTCCCAGTCTCCAGATCCGAATGGCGTCTAACTCGGTTCAGGCTACTATTAGTTTCATAGCCACCCAGCTCTGTATCCTCCACCAAACCTTCCAGTTGCCAACCTCTCCTTTTCCAACTGGGAGCACGGTGGACACTGACTGCTGATGGGGATATATACCTTTCTCTTTCTTTTCTTATTAATTTTCGTTATATAGCGGTAACATAGTATATACCACCTTATCCAAATCTGCCAGTCCCACTGTAACAGATGGTGTTTCTTCAGCAAATGTTACTGTTGCTTAACCACCAAATCCACGGACCAAAACTTTTTTCCCCTTTCCAACACACCTGTTCCCCTTTCCACCAGCATCTGTCCTTTTTCAACTCATTTTGGTATATGACCAAAAGTGCAACTCTGCAGGGACACCGTACTCAACGCCATCTCAGCACAGCAGCCAACCCTCGGTCCCTCAGATGTGGACAAGTAAAAGACCATTTCCTCCTATCCATGACAAAGCGTTGAGATTCACTCTGTGCAGCACTGGTGTTTAGTGGAAAAGCAGATTTAAGATTGCGTACCACATTCTGCAGATACTCCTGTATACGTGCGTCCATTTCTATGGCAGGAATTATTTCGCCAAATTTTGTCTTGTACCGGGGATCTAACAGTGTGGCAACCCAGTATTCAGGATTACTTTGAATTCGTACAATCCGAGGGTCATGTTGTAGGTAGTGCAGCAAGAAGGCGCTCATGTGTCTTGTGCATCCAGGAGGACCAAGTCCTTGGTGTGTTGGTGGCAGAGAGGTGAGAATCGTGCCTCCTTCCTCTGCCCTCTCCCCACAACCTCGCACAACCGAAATGTGAGCAAGCTCTCACTCATCTGCTGAGTCTTCCATGCCCATCGCCAGTTCGTCCTCCATTTCTTCATGGGCTCCTGCACCTTCCTCAACACTTTTTGCTGATACTATGCGCCCTTGTTAATCCCTCTCCCTCACCATGACTGCCGCATAGGTGCCGCTGACCATCTGGACCTCGTAGATCTTGTTATCCCTTCTGCATATGACTCCTCCTGTACTTCCTCCCCTTCCTCTTGTCCCAGCACCTGACTCCGAATAATAATTACAGTGTGCTCCATCATGTAGATGACCAGAATTGTCACGCTGAGAATGACATTGCCAGTGCTAAACATCTTCGTCGACATTTGTAAACTGTGTAGCAGGGTGCATAGGTCCTTGATCTGACACCACTCCAGCAGCGTGATCTGCACCACCTCTGGATCAAGTTATCCCAGGCTATATGTCATAACGTATTGCAGCAGGGTTCGGCGGTGCTGCCACAAACGCTGCAACATATGCAGATTCAAATTCCTGCGTGTCGGCACATCGCATTTCAGGCGTTTAAGCACCAGACCTAAAGACTTCTGTAGCGACGAAAGTTGTTGAGCTGCTGTGTGCGCACGATGGAAGTGAGCACATAGCGAGCGTGCCCGCTGCACAAGGCCATGTAGGCCGGGATGGTGTTTTAAAAATTGCTGGAGAATTAGGTTCAACACGTGAGCCATACAAGGCACGTGTGTCACATTGCCCTGACGATGGCCCGCAGCCAGGTTTGCATCATTGCCGCACACGGCTGTTAAGTCACCAACGGAGTCCGCTCCGTCAATTTGTACTCCGGTCGCCAGGTGACAACGTGTTCCTTTCATGCATAGTGCTGATGATGGGAGAGGAGTCGATGCCAGCGGCGCAGGTGGACGCAGGTTATGCTCACCCACTGGGCTGCATTACCTTGACAGATGCAGAATCTCTGGCTGAATGTAGCTGGTGGGTATCTCACAGATGAAATACCATCATTCAGCTACAACCAATGGGAAGACACCACACCCTTTTTTATGCCCATCCTGTCTGCAGACCACTGCCAGACATAGCTATGAACCTCTGGTTAATTTTACCCCCAGTTCAGTTTTATGATTTTGTGTGCTTGTTACCTGACTACTTTTCCTGCTTGCTGTTTATGTACCTTTTTGGCCGATCCGCATTTCACCTCTGGTTGTTTTCTGATTAAGTCCTGGCCGTCCCATTCTGTTCCTGTTCCTCAATTAATGTTTTGACCCTGCCTGACTACTATTCTCTGGAACTGCAGCCTTCCACAGGTATTAATCACCTTGGGCCCTGTGTAATTCCTAATCCCTGTATAGGGGTTAAAGGGTTTCAGGGTTCTAGGGGTCCTGCTTGGTGAGTGGCTTCCCTCTAGCCTATCATTTACAGCCCATCTGAGTGTTTGGATCAAGGAAGGCGTTACACCGTGCTCTCTGCAGAAGGCCATGTGGGCCAGGATAGTGCTTTAAAAATTGCTGGACAACCAGGTTCAACACGTGAACCACACAAGGCACGTGTGTCACATTGTCACAGCGAAGGGCCGCACCCATGTTTGCATCATTGTCGCACCCGGCCTTCCCTGGCTGCTGGTTGAGTGGAGACAACCATTGATGAAACTCGGTCTCCAGAGCTAACCGTCCACAACTTCTCAGCGGTGTGACTCACATTTCCCATACATTTCAAAGTAAACCTTTGACCGCCTGATGGCATTGAGCTCTGCTGCCAGCATAGTAAGGAGGTGTGTGGTATTCCTTGTGCGCAGTTACAAGGAAGGGTGGCCTGACCACACAGGGTTTGCGCCAAGGTGGAGGACCCACACGAGGTTGAAGAGGCAGAAGCAGTGTATTAACTTCTACATACAGAAGAAGGATTGAAACAACTCGTGGGGACGGCAAGACTTGTACAGCAGACCCTTCTCCATCTCTCCCCACAGTAACCCATTGCCCAGTCAGCGACATGTAACGCCCCTGTCCATGCTTACTGGGCCAATTATCTGTGGTGAAATGCACCCTGTCACACAGAGTTTCTCAAGGAATCAGTGATGTGTAGTGCGACATGCTGGTGTAGCGCGTGCACGCCTTTGTTGGAGAAGGAGTGGTGCCTGGGCATCGGCTCTTGGGGCACTGCGATGGGCATAAGGTCTCAAAAATCCTCAGTTAAAAAGGTTGGAAAGGCAGCATTTTGGTAGCCAACAGTTTCAAGATGCTGAAAGTCAACCTCTAAGCCATGTCATGCCCTTCTAAAAGCATGTAAAACACAGCGAGGGGACTCCAACCACAGTCTCCCTTGTTGCCACTAATTGGGCCACACACACCCCACTTGACTGGCATCGGTTGAGCCCCCTTTTGAAAAAGAAAAAGATGCTTTGCATGAAGCACTCTCAAAAATACGCGTGCCTTTCCCGTCCCCTGGCTGACCCAGGGGAAGAAAAGTCCTCTGAGAGCCATGACTTGTTCATCTTGGTTCTTTAGGAAACACAGCGAGGGGACTCCAACCACAGTCTCCCTCGTTGCCACTAACTGGGCCACACACACCCCACTTGACTGGCATCGGTTGAGCCCCCTTTTGAAAAAGAAAAAGATGCTTTGCATGAAGCACTCTCAAAAATACACGTGCCTTTCCCGTCCCCTGGCTGACCCAGGGGAAGAAAAGTCCTCTGAGAGCCATGACTTGTTCATCTTGGTTCTTTTAGAAACACAGCGAGGGGACTCCAACCACAGTCTCCCTCGTTGCCACTAATTGGGCCACACACACCCCACTTGACTGGCATCAGTTGACCCAATTTTCAAGATGAAAAAGATGCTTTGCATGAAGCACTCTCAAAAATACGCGTGCCTTTCGCCTCCCCTGGCTGACCCAGGGGAAGAAAAGTCCTCTGAGAGCCATGACTTGTTCATCTTGGTTCTTTTAGAAACACAGCGAGGGGACTCCAACCACAGTCTCCCTCGTTGCCACTAATTGGGCCACACACACCCCACTTGACTGGCATCACTTGACCCCCCATTTGAAAAAGAAAAAGATGCTTTGCATGAAGCACTCTCAAAAAAACGCGTGCCTTTCCCGTCCCCTGGCTGACTCAGGGGAAGAAAAGTCCTCTGAGAGCCATGACTTGTTCATCTTGGTTCTTTTAGAAACACAGCGAGGGGATTCCAACCACAGTCTCCCTCGTTGCCACTAATTGGGCCACACACACCCCACTTGACTGGCATCAGTTGACCCAATTTTCAAGATGAAAAAGATGCTTTGCATGAAGCACTCTCAAAAATACGCGTGCCTTTCCCGTCCCCCGGCTGACCCAGGGGAAGAAAAGTTCTCTGAGAGCCATGACTTGTTCATCTTGGTTCTTTTAGAAACACAGCGAGGGGACTCCAACCACAGTCTCCCTCGTTGCCACTAATTGGCCAACACACACCCCACTTGACTGGCATCAGTTGACCCAATTTTCAAGATGAAAAAGATGCTTTGCATGAAGCACTCTCAAAAATACGCGTGCCTTTCCCGTCCCCTGGCTGACCCAGGGGAAGAAAAGTCCTCTGAGAGCCATGACTTGTTCATCTTGGTTCTTTTAGAAACACAGCGAGGGGACTCCAACCACAGTCTCCCTCGTTGCCACTAATTGAGCCACACACACCCCACTTGACTGGCATCAGTTGACCCAATTTTCAAGATGAAAAAGATGCTTTGCATGAAGCCCTCTCAAAAATACGCGTGCCTTTCCCGTCCCCTGGCTGACCCAGGGGAAGAAAAGTCCTCTGAGAGCCATGACTTGTTCATCTTGGTTCTTTAGGAAACACAGCAAGGGGACTCCAACCACAGTCTCCCTCGTTGCCACTAACTGGGCCACACACACCCCACTTGACTGGCATCGGTTGAGCCCCCTTTTGAAAAAGAAAAAGATGCTTTGCATGAAGCACTCTCAAAAATACGCGTGCCTTTCCCGTCCCCTGGCTGACCCAGGGGAAGAAAAGTCCTCTGAGAGCCATGACTTGTTCATCTTGGTTCTTTTAGAAACACAGCGAGGGGACTCCAACCACAGTCTCCCTCGTTGCCACTAATTGGGCCACACACACCCCACTTGACTGGCATCAGTTGACCCAATTTTCAAGATGAAAAAGATGCTTTGCATGAAGCATTCTCAAAAATACGCGTGCCTTTCGCCTCCCCTGGCTGACCCAGGGGAAGAAAAGTCCTCTGAGAGCCATGTCCACATTGTCAGTGGACAGATACGTGTGCTTATCTGCCAGCAGACAGCAGACCCCCAGCAGCACTGAAGACAGGGTCCGAGAAAACGCTGGCTGCAGGACACGACAAGATCCCCAAGGCGTACGTGGCGAGCTCAGGCAATTTATCCAGATTGGAAGCCTAAAATGAGCAGGGCTCAAGTTGCACAATAATGGAATCGATGTTTCCTTGCATATACTCATATATCTGTGTGTCCTCCTCTTTTTCCTTGTTCAGCTCTTTTGTTTTCGCATGAGTATATGTCCTTGTCACTTTCCCATGTGTTTGTGTTGTGTTGTGAGTTGTTTATCACCTTTTGGACACCTTTGAGGGTGTTTTCTAGGTGTTTTTATGTGTTTGTGATTGCCTGCCATTGTTTCCTATGCAGTTCGAGTTCAGTTCGTCGAACGTTCGATGAGCCGAACTCGAACGGGACCTCCGTTCGGCGAACCGACCTCGAGCCGAACCGGGACCGGTTCGCTCATCTCTAATCCTGACACTTTTACCTACATCATCACCGCACACATCCCGACACTGCCACCCACATCATCACCTCACACATCCCGACACTGTCATCCACATCATCACCGCACACATCCCGACACTGTCACCCACATCATCACCGCACACATCCCGACACTGTCACCCACATCACCGCACACATCTCAACATTACCGCACACATCCCGACATCACCGCACACATCCCGACATCACCGCACACATCCCGACATTACCGAACACATCTTCACCGCACACGTCCCGACACTACAGCCCTCATCATCACCGCACACACACCGGCACTACTGCACCTATCATCCCCGCACACACACAGGCATTACCTCACTTGACGTCCACGCTGACAGCGCAATTCACTTCAGTTGCTGCGTGGAGCTGATAGAGAGCGGTGGTGTTCTACTGCCGCTCCTGTCAGCTTCATGTAGCAGAGCTGAATGCGGGACCTCATGTGGATTACGTCGGACCTGGAGGGGTATTTTGGGATTTTAATAAAGTGGTGAAAGAGGGTGTTTTTTTTTGTCTTTTATTCCAAATAAAGGATTTTTCGGGTGTATGTGTTTATTTTCTTTCACTTACAGGCTAATCATGGAAAGTATCTTGGGGAGACGCCTGCCATGATTAACCTAGGACTTAGTGGCAGCTATGGGCTGCTGCCATTAACTCCTTATTACCTCGATTGCCACCGCACCAGGGCAATTCGGGATGAGCCGGGTTGAGTCCCGGGACTATCGCATCTAATGGATGCGGCAATTCCGGGCGGCTGCTGGCTGATATTTTTAAGCTGGGGTGCTCCCCATAACGTGGGGCTCCCCATCATGAGAATACCAGCTTTCAGCCGTGTGGCTTTACTTTGGCTGGTATCAAATTTGCGTGGGACCGCACGCCTGTTTTTTTTTTTTATTATTTATTTATTGTGCTGCACGATATAGACCCGCCCACCGATGGCTGTGATTGGGTGCAGTGAGACAGCTGTCACTCAGCGTGGGTGCGGGTCTGACTGCAACCAATCATAGGCGCCTGTGGGCGGGGGAATCAGTGAATACGAGATTGGATAATGGGCGGCCGGCTTTTTCAAAAGAGGAAAAGCCGCCGGAGCAGTGTGACAGCTGTGCAGCGCCGTGCCGGTGATCGGTGAGTATGAGAGGGGGGGAGAGGGTGGACAGAGACCAGGAGTGATTTTAAACGATTTTGATCGTTCTGCTGGACATGCTGAGCATGCACAGTAGAATGTGACAAAATCCTTCAGCGGATTCCGCCGCTTAGTGCATAGCGGCGGAAACTGCCACCATAGACAATCATTAGACACCGTGGCGTATTCCAATGGAATCCGTCAAGGTGCGCTATTTTAACAACACAAAAAACGCTACATGCAGTGTTGCTTCCACCCGACGCAGTGTCAAAATAACGCAAGACCATCCGTTGCTATCCGTAGCTAATAGAAGTCTATGAAGAATATAACGGTTTCCTGCAACGGTTACCGTAATTCCTCAAGGCTGCAGATAGTAACGGAAGCCGTCCAACGCAAGTGTGAAAGTAGCCTAAGTCATAGCCGCTGCCCCCCACCCATTACTACTGTGGTGCCCTGGACTAGCCAGGTCGTCACAGATAACACACAAACACCCCCACCCCCATTAGACAGGGACACCAGCCAAACACAAAACCCTTGTTGCCTCCCTCCAGGGTCTGATGTCCACACCAGGTGGGGCGGAGCCAAGTGGTTGGCCCCACCCACCGAGGAGTTCACAGGCCTGGTGGCGGGAAAAGTGACAGATAGAGTTTGGAGTTGGAAGTGAGAGCAGTGAGCACTTGAGTGTCTGGGTTTGTGGCCCAGGCACTGACAGCAAGGTTGGCAGACGGTGGTGGCCGTCTGCAGGAGTGGTGAAGCAACGCGGAACTGTAGGACCGGGGTCGGGCGTTGGCCCACCGGTACCGACCGAGGAGCGAAGTGAAGCCAGCACACACAGGCAGGGCCATCGGACCCCGACCAGGCTTGGAGCCGCCGACAATAGTCAAATCTGAATGTGACCGAAACCCCAGGGGTTTCCTAACAACCAAAGACCCGATAGAGGGCAACCGCCCACACCGTGAGGGTATACAGCTACCGCCTAAGGCTAGAGACCCAAGGGCCAGAGCCTGCGGGCAAACTGGCTCCTCCGGCATCCATACACCGGGGAGCGGACTACCGCTGGGGATCCGTAGTAGTCAACTGAGAACATCAAGGTGCAGGGAAAGACAGCCACCATCACCTGTTCGGGGAGGAACACTGCAGCCGGCTGCGGGACCCGTCCATCCAGCCGTTTGGTTTACCAGAGACTCTGTGATTGACTGCCTGAGTGAGTACACTAGTGCCATCCGGCACCGCGCCGCGCTGCCCCTGCAGCCCTGCATCCCATCCATCCTGCCTCCCAGTCACATCACCGGGCCCCGGGACCACCGACCCCTACCCACGGAGGGGGAAAAGAACATCCCTGCTGCTCCCCACCATCGCTCCCGGGATCCCCGTCACCAGCAGCGGTGGTGCCCATGTTCACCACAACCCATGGGTGGCGTCACGGACTAAATCCCCCAAACCAACCACCCCTTTCACTCACGGGCGAGGAGCACCGCTCGAGTCCCCGGATCCGGCCACCGCTCAAGCCACTGAGCAGCAGCAGCGCCGGACCCGAGCGTTAGCGAGCGTGCAGCAGCGGCGGCGTCCTCCCCGCCCGCGACACTACAGGATGGAGACAAAGTGCGCACATTACTATGGGATGGGGATAAGGCTGGGGACATTACTATAGGATGGGGACAAGGTGAGCACATGACTATAGGATGGGGACTAGGATGGGCACAGTACTACAGAATAGGGACATTACTACAAGGGGACAAGGATGGGAAACATTACTATAGAATAGGGATAATGCTGGGGACATTACTATAGAATGGGGACAAGGTTGGCACATTACTATAGGATGGGCACATTACTATAGGATGGGGATATTGCTACAAGGGGACAAGGATGGGGAACATTACTATAAGATGGGGGACAAGGATGGACACATTACTATAGATTGGGGATATTACTATAGGATGGGGACAAGGATGAACACATTAGTACAGGATGGGCACATTACTATAGAATGGGGAGAAGGTTGGCACATTACTATAGGATGGGCACATTACTATAGAATGGGGACATTACTATAGCATGGGGACATTACTATAGAATGGGACAGTACTATAGGATGGGCACATTGCTACAAGGGGACAAGGATGGGGAACTTTACTATAGATAGGGGACATTACTATAGGATGGGGACAAGGATGAACACATTAATACAGGATGGGCACATTACGATAAGATGGGGACAAGGCTGGGGACATTACTATAGGATGGGGATAAGGATGGGCACATTACTATAACATGGGGACAAGGATGAGGCACATTACTACAAGATGGGGACAAGGATGGGGAACATTACTTTAGGATGGAGACAAGGATGAGCACATTATTGTGGGATGGGGACTAGGATGGGGCACGATACTACAAGGGGACAAGGATGGGCACGTTACCACAAGATGGGGAACATTACTAAAAGATGTTGGTCAAAATTTCTATATAGTGCTAATTGTAAGACTATTAGTTACAAGAAATGAAAAAAATGTAAAAAAAATATTTTTTTTTATATATATATTTAAAAAAGAATGTGCACATTTGCTATAATAAACAAGTGAAAATGTTCAAAATCAGTGATTTAAAAGGTGTGTAAAAAAAAAAAAAAATATTATATATGGTACCAATAAAAATGTCACTTTGTCCTGTAAAGAATGCGGCCCACCAAATAATTTTTTTCCTCTGTGCGGCCCATACACCCAGCCAAGTTTGAGACCCCTGCTTTACAGCAAGCATGCAAACTTTAAAGGCAGAGATCGCTAGGTATGAAAGTTCTCTCTTACAGTGTGTAGCGGTATTGTTGCAGAGCGAGCTTGTGGCCCCTGGTGTCTGAGGACCCAAAGTCTTTGCTGTCACATGGGACACCAGTACTATAAATGGTATATAGTAGGTGGTGGGGCCTGTACCAAATTGTATTCCATAGAGTGCAGTATTTCTGTTATGGGATTTGTTATCGGGCTTAGTTGAGTGGTCATGAAGGGTAATCACTTCTAAGCAGGAAATTCTTGGGACACTGATTAGTTCTCTTCCTTAATTTTTCTTGGCAAAACATTATTTAATTACTCAGACACAATAAAGACAGGGGAAACAAAGCTTAGTACTGTTATTTTTCCACTCATATTTAATTGTTACTGGAATCCTTCTTCAAGGGGAACTCACCCGTAGGACAGACCATGAAATTACGCTTTAGGCTAGGTTTAAGATTTGTTGATATTTGTCAGATTCACTTGCATTAGGCCTGGAAATTATTCCGATTGTGCTTTGAGGTATCTCCAGACTCCACAGCATAATCAATACAAGAAAAACAATTTATTTTTAAAATACAACACCGATGACTCTACAGATGACCACCATAATGGGCATGGTGGAACCTGTGAAGTTTGGGTGAGTATAATATTTCCTTAGTTTTTTAACCCCTTAATAGCAGACTATATTATAAAACAAAAATGATGCGTGGAGATCATTTTGCTGTGTTTGCCTGAAGCAAATCAGAAAAAAACTTGTATTTGGGCAAATCCGAATTCTTTGTAAAATTCAAGATGAATGAGTTTTGCCTTGAACCAAATTACTTATCTCTAATAAGTAAACTCAGTGTTAATTGCATCTGTTTAATGTTCCCCAAAATTAACTATGTTCTGAGTTTTGCTAAGCAAAATTGGATTAGACAACTATCTAGGGTGAACCTAACTCATCCAATTTAAAAGTCCACCACTGTATAGACCAGTAAACACAGAACTTCTATTTGCTTGTTGTGCTTTCCATTATCTCTCCCATGATCATGATGATGAACCCTCATGTAGAGGTCTACGAAATTCAACTTAAGCTCTTTTAAAATTGCAGTAACTCTAGAGAAAAGTTTTCCGAATCTGTAGAATTTCAACAGGACTAGCTATCTTATATCAATTGGGGCCCTCAACTGTTCCCTTGCAAATGAAAAGGATCAGACATGTTTTAACGAGTGATATTTGGAGATAGGCCAATCCTAGAGTTGCCTCTCAGCCACCATTGAGAACACATGCAACACTCTCTCAAGACTGTTAGTATGGGGCCAGGGGACAGTAATACATGGTCTTCAGATTAATGACCATTCAGTCAACATCTCTATCAAGTGTATTTCCAGCTTCATGATCCATTAAGCTACAAGATTCCCCATAGACTATTGAGTCACTAAGGAATGCATTCTTTAAGGCTGGGCTATAACTGACTAGACCCTATACCACCAAATCATGGATGGTTAGAATTTGAACCAATGCCAAATTGTAAACTAAGATAACATGCCAATTTGATAATTAATACCAGTTCTTCACCAGCACTAGAGCACAGACTGGAGATGTGATCATTAACCTCTTTTTGCAACCTGATATAATTGTACATCACAGTCAACAAAGAACATGTAAAAAAATGGTGTAAAAATGGTGTAAAAAATGAGCCTGTCCCATTGAAGCAGGTGCCAGCTGTATTACACAGTAGCAACAAGAGCTAATAATGTTATTCCCAGAAAACAAACCCTCATACATTAAGGCCCTGTGCACACTTACCGGATTTTGCCGTGGCTTTTCTGCGGATTTGCTGCATGTTTCGCTGCAGAAAATGTTCATAAGGCTATGTGCGCACTGGAAAATGGAATTTTCTCAAGAAAATTCCACAGGTATTCAAAGATTACCGCACCCGCGGTAAAAAACCGCGGCAAACCGCACCCGAAAACCGCATGCGGTTTGCCGCGGTTTTACCGCGGTATTGTTCGCGGTATTGCCGCGGTTTTGCCGTGTGCGGGTTGGTATGTGCTTTATTGCATTCAATCCAATAAAGCACATAAAAGAAAAAAAAAAAAAAGTCATTTCATTCTGAGATGATAGATAGATAGATAGATAGAGAAATAGACAGAAGAATAGATAGATAGACAGAGGGATAGATAGAGGGATAGATAGAGTCCCTGTGAGCACACTCTGCATTTCTCCCTGTCGGCAGTGAGTTCACATTACCAGCCGTGGGAAATGCCCTGGAGTTACCTCTGCTGTCTCACTGCGAGGCTGCATTCAGCAGTGTCTGTGTCAGTCGTGGCTGGATGTAAGCAGCGCAGGACGCCGGAGCTGTGGATTATGCCGGAGCTTTGTTTCAGGAGGGGTTAATAAAAGGGTGAACGAGGCTTGTTTGTGTTTTATTTAAAATAAAGGATTTTTCTGTGTGTTTTATTCACTTTACTTACGGGTTGATCATGTCAGCTGTCACATAGACGCTGCCATGATCAAGCCTGGAGTTAATGGCGGTGATCCGCCACCATTAACTCCTTGTATTACCCTTACTGCCACTGCTACACGGCTGCAGGAAGAGCCGGGGACACTCCGGTACTGCCGCATAATGCATGCGACAGTCCCGGGGCAGCTGCGGCTGATATTCTCGGCTGCGGGAGGGGGAGTGAGGCAGGGGACATTAACCCTGCTCCTCTCCCTCCTCAGCCCGAGAATACCGGGCCGCCGCTGTGTGTTTATCTCGGCTGGACGGTAAATATACAGCGGAGCCCACGTGCTTTGTTTTCTATATTTCCGTTTGATTTCTATGTGTGTTCTATGTGTCTGTGTCTATGTGTTCTATGTCTGTGATGTCTGTGTCTGTGATGTGTGTGTTTACTCTCCGCACGGCTTCCTCTTCCTGTAATGACATCACTTCCCTGCAAAACTGCAGGCAGCGATGTACATTACCGGAGGTAAACCACGAAATACCGCAGGGAATAACGCAGGAAAACGCAGTGAACCGCACAGAATTTGCTGCCTGCGTTATTCCCTGCGGGATTTCACGATTACATTGGAGTCAATGGAGTGAAATCCCGCAGCGATGTGCGGAAAAGAATTGACATGCAATTGTTTTTGCTGCGGGAATCCCGCAGCAAAACATGCAGCTGTCAAAATCCGCCTAGTGCGCACAGGATTTTTTTTCCCCATAGGTTTTCTGGTCTGCTGTCCTGATGAAGAGGGCTGCGTCCCTTGAAATGCATTGACCGGTGCCTACAAAGAATAAAGAGACATAAATCTATGATTGAATTATGTGGTGTGAGCGCGGCATAAATCCCTTTCTTCAGAACACATGCTATATGTGTGACGCCCTGGACTAACCAGGTAGTCACAGTTAGAGCCCCGCACAACACCTGTCCCCTAAAAAGGTGTCATCAGCCAACCATTAAAACCTAGTCACCTCCTTCAGTGCTTGATGGACACACCAGGGGATGGAGCCACGCCCACCAAGGAGTTCAGAGAGCTTGAGGCAGGAAAAAGAAAACAGTCTAGTCTGAGTTGAGTTTGCGAGTGCAGCGGAGAAGGTCAGGCCTGTGTGACAGGCCTGTAACAGACTGACAGGTGCCAGGGTTGGAGCCCGGGCACCTTTGACTAGGAGGCATACGGTGGCCTCAGCCTGCAGGAGCCGGGAAGACAGCTCGGTGGAACCCTGATGGACCGGGACAGGGTAGTGGCCCACTGGTACCGACCCGGGGAACCGACTCGGAAACCGGACCACAAAGGGGGGTACTCAGACCCTGAAACAAGGTCCAGAAGCCACTGGACTGAGTTAATTAACTGATTGCGGTCTGGACTATAGATTCTTTCCCACCCAAAGTCCCGTCTGAAGACAACAGCCCAACGAGGGGGATAGAAAGCCACCGCACATGCAGAGAGATCCCACGGGCCAGCGTCTGCGGGCAAAAGGGCTCTCCCGACATCCACAAAGCCGGGGAGCGGACTTCCGACGCTGAAGCGCAGGTAGCCCACAAATACACAACACGATGCAGGAGAAAGGCAGAGACGACCAACCGAGTGGGGGACCAGACGCAGCCGGCTGCAGGCACCGACCACCATCAAGTTGGTTTACCAGAGACTCGTGTGCGTTACTAACCGTGAATACAACAGTGCCCTCTGTCCGCGCACCTCCCTGCACCGCCCAACAAAACCCCAATGGGTCCCGGGGCCACCACCCCTGCCCACGGAGAGGTTAACATCTTGCTGCGTAACATCTTCCCCCGGGTGCCCAGTAACCGCAGAGGTGGTGTCCACCTTCACCACAACCCGTGGGTGGTGTCACGAACTTAACAACGGCTCCAGCCGTACACCTACTTCCCCTAAACCGCCAGCCCCTTTCAGATCGAAGTGGACCTCGGGACCCCCGGGTCCGGAGACGCTCGAGCCACCACCTGGTGAGTCCGGATCCGAGCGGCTCGGTTGCCGCCGAGCACAGGGCGGTACATTTGCATGCAGGTACGGAGCGACCCATCAGTCAAGGAGAGTGAGCAGAGAAAAGCCGCTCTTGACTAGCATTTTGGCTAATCACTTATATGGCACAGTCCCTGGCAGACATTAAAATATCAGCAATTTAGAGTCAAACATGCAAGGCTGAAGTCACACAGCTAGTGTCTGATACATACTGAATTTCTGGTGTCATAAGTTTTGAAAAGTTGTAAAATTGATCTGCAGTTTGGAGTTGTGCAAACAATTTGTGACTTTTGGAGTTTTCACAACAGTTTCTCCCACCTCTGTCAAAATTGGCAGAGCTAGAGCGTAACGGGGGGCATGATCCACAGCTCTTGTAATTTATGATGAGATGTGGCATACCTTATGTCAAAGATCTTAGTCCAGTCGTGACTGGAATAAAATTTGTAGTGAAGCGCACAGAGGATTACAACATGTCAGACATTCCTGATTCATTAAGAGGCATGTGCCTTTTAACCTCTCGACAACCTTTGATGCCCTGTTATGTCAAAGATTGTGTCTCTGACTTTGATGTGGGCTCACACACCAAGCCCACATCTTTCCCTGAATATGACAAATGTTTTAATCAGCCGACATGGGCCTCTGATCCACCTGTGACTGTTAACCAGTCAAATGCTGCTGTCAATCTCTGACAAAAGGATTTAACACACTCCGCCAGGAGTGCATGTCATTCCCTACTCTCATTAGTGTGTCCGTGATGTGATCGTGGGGCACCGAAAGGTTGGCATGACAACCAAGGGTCAACTGAAGACCCCTGTGTCTGTCATTACAAGATCCTCCTGTGAATACTGGCTGTAAGCATTCATAGGACGTCGTGATTTCTTATATACAGAGCAGTGCTGATGCAAAAGTATAATTCATCCTGCAAAAACAAGCCCCCTTTAGCTACGGGGATCTAAAAATAAAATAGTTATGGCTCTTGGAAGAAGGGGAAGAAAAAATGAAAGTGCAAAAAATGGAAATTTGGAAGGTCCTAAAGGGGTTATTGGATCAGGTGCCTTGGACTCCACCACAGCCACGCATGGGAAATTTGGTCGTCTTGATGAATGGGGGCCCCATATATTTCTATTGTGGGCAAACATAAAAGATTTCAGGTGACATAAATAACCATTCCACTAATATATCAATAATGTTTGATGACCTGACACGGAAATACACATTTAACAAGTTACATTCACTGTGATACCTTGTTCTTTTCAATTTGGTATTCAAAGCATGATTCAGTAACCAGATACTTTGTATCAGGAGAATTCCAGCTCAATATGACATTTTCTTCATCATGTCTTACTGTGACATTTGTTGGTGGGTTCAATATTTCTTAAAAGAATGAAACGTATATAAGTTATAAAGAATCAAGCAAGCGACTTTTTCCGGTCTTATATAGTAAAGCTTAATCATCACATAGGGAAACGTCTGGCAACTTTATAATAAGTTATTCAATTTTGTTTAAATTATTCAGGTTCTTTTTGCTGTTAGTGAAGATCAAAAGGTTATTTTCCCTATATTATTGTTTTTATCCAAAAACTTAACCCCTTTCTGACCAAGTGATTTCCCATTTTTTCATTTTCGTTCTTTTCTTCTCGTCTTCCAAAAGTCCTAAGGGGTACTTTGCACACTACGACATCGCAGGTGCAATGTCGGTGGGGGTCATGTCGAAAGTGACGCACTTCCTGCGTCGCTCTCGACATCGTAGTGTGTAAATCCTAGATGATATGATTAACGAGCGCAAAAGCGTCGTAATCGTATCATTGGTGTAGCGTCGGCGAATTCCATAATTACGCTGACGCGACGGTCCGATGTTGTTCTTCGCTCCTGCGGCAGCACACATCGCTGTGTGTGAAGTCGCAGGAGCGAGGAACATCTCCTACCTGCGTCACTGCGGCTCCCATCGGCTATGCGAAAGGAAGGAGGTGGGCGGGATGTTTACGTCCCGCTCATCTCCGGCCCTCTGCTTCTATTGGCCGCCTGCCGTGTGACGTCCCTATGACGCCGCACGACCCGCCCCCTTAACAAGGAGGCAGTTCGCAGGCCAGAGCGACGTCTCAGGGCAGGTGAGTGCATGTGAAGCTGCCGTAGCGATAATGTTCGCTACGGCAGCTATCACCATGATATCGCAGCTGCGATGGGGGCGGGGACTATCGGCTTGCGATGTCGTAGTGTGCAAAGTACCCCTACGTTTATTATTCTTCTGTACACATTACAATATAAGTATTTGTGCGGGACGAGTTGAAGTTTTAAATACATCGTTGCATTTTTTGTTGTGTTTTAGCCACAGAAAAACTCCAATTCTGGTGGTTCAATTTTTTTTCCTGTGTTGTTTAAGTAACTCTATATTTTGATTATATTTTGTGGATATGGCGATATAAAATGTTGGGGTTTTTTTATGGAAGAGAAAGGGAATGTCTCGTCTTCATGTTTTTAAAAACTTTTTTTTTTTACTTTTTATTGTTTTTTGTAGACCCCTTAGGGACTGTATTGTAGTCAGATTGCTTGAATTATATTATGATATACCTCAACACTGCAGTACTGTGGTATATGGTGAAAATCGACCACAGATTGGTTTTCACAGTATCACAATTATGATAGGCAAAGGGGTCTTCAGTAGACTTCTGACTGTAATGACAACCAATTGGCACCAATCACAACGTAAGGAGGTAGAGAGACCCTTGGAACGGTGCGCCCCCTGGGATGCGTGTTGTAAATGCTAGTGTTAGAGATTGACAGAAGATCAGAATAGGTTAAGGCAGAATTGTAATCCAAAGCCATCATCAGGAAATGGTTTCTGCCCTTAAACTCTCCTATAAATCTCATTCACTTGTCTGTGTTTAAACATGAACGTGAAAAAACGATAGATGTGTGAATGAGACCTTAGGTATGTAAATTCCATCTTGTGTCATGTATACTTTTAGTAGCCAACTATATGATATTTTTGTAACCATCAAGCTATTGCAGTAAATTTAAGGGGTTCAGGGTGAGAAAAACAAAAAGATAACTTGTCTTATGAAAAATGAAGGACACCATGTTGGGAAATGGTTTTGCACATTATACCATGCAGTAATACCTGGACTTAAGAGTGCACCAGCAAACACATTTTTCAAGATATGAATGAGCTGTTGCTCATCTTTTTTGCTTTATGATGTGAGCAGAACTGTGAGGTACGAGTAGCTTATGCTCACCCTCCCTCCAATACCCCTCAGTGTGGCGTCCTCATTGCATAGAGTTAGCTGATCAGCATGTAAGATAGCGTTGGTCATGTACCAGGATGGGGGATCATATATACCAGGAAATATGGGGGGCCATGTACCAGGATGAGGGCCTTATACCAAGAAGGGGGATCATATATACCGGATGGGGGTCATGTATTAGGATGGAGGCCCATGTACCAGGAAAGGGGGCCATGTACCAGGATTGGGGATCATATGTACCAAGATGAGGGATCATATGTACCAGAATAGGGGGCCATGTAACAGGATGGGGATCATCTATACCAGGAGGGGGCCATGTACCAGGTGGGGGGTTATATATACAGTGCTAGTATGCGGGTCATAGGTAGGGTCTAGTATGGATTAATAGCATTTCAATTCATTTAAATGGGAACAATTAAACTCGTAAGTCAAGGTATTACTGTACTTTTAAAATAAAACTTCTTACCCACTATGTAATAATTGGTGGGTAGAAAGTCACAGATGAATTTGTGCTCCTTTGGCCACAGACAGCAATATCACCTGTAGAGTCCTGATAGCGGCAATGCTGCCATATAGAGATGAATGAATTGATTCTCAAGACTCAATTCCAGTGGCCATGTCAGTAGTCTGCATCTGTTGTACAGAAGCCCTACAAACCACCTCCAATCTGCTAGGATATCTGGTTACTCTTCTGGACTATAAACTTGGTGGAATGTCATTGCTGTATCTTGGTGCATGTATAATGCTGCGCTTGACCTACCAATCAGAAGTGGTGCTGGGGATGCCAGGAGGCTCACAGGGCTCCAGTTCATCGGCCAAAGGACTAGTTATGTTGCCTCTGAATCAGATTTCAGCAATTCTATTTGCCATGTATTATTTCGGGGTGTAATAGAGTGTTACAATATCAATACCTTACAATTAATAGTTTACTATACCTTTTTCTGCAGGTATGAACCAATCTTTTATCACATATTCATCAGAACCTTTTCTGTTTAAAAAGACAGTCACTTCCTTAAAGTAATTTATGTTTAAATCATGAAATGTGCAGTTGCCCATCTTCATTTTCCCATCATTAATGTATTGCTTGCAGTCTATGGTGGTCGTATCTTGCCTGCAGCAAAAAACTAGAATATTCCATAATTTAAATCTAGGAAACATATTTTACAATTACTAATACAAATAATCATCCACTTACTGTAAAGAAAGCGTGTGCTCAGTATTATATGATGCGTTTTCACTATAGGTCCATGTACATGTCATTGAGGATATATTGTAAACAACACATTGAATATTTACGTCGATTGTTCCTGTGAAACATGACACACGAGCAATTATAATTATTATCTTCTTATGAATCTATAGATTTGTAGATTTGTAAATTGTTTATCTGAAGAGCTTATTCTAAATAAAAGGGGGCGTTACTTATGTGAGACATGTAATGACTGACAGTCTGCTCTCCTGATCTACATGTCTCACAATCGTAATCACCAAGATATATGTGAACATTGAATATATGAAACTTGAACTGCATTACTGCTATATGTACAGTATATTCCTCTGGAATAAGACATAGAATTGCAGCTGTCAAGGTTTAATTTTATTCAGTTTTCTATGACCTACACACCCATATAGAAAGCCTAGGCCATGTGCGCACATAAGTGCATTCTGCATTAGTCACTGCTTGTGCGATTCAGAACACAGCTGAAAAGCTGCGTTCTGAAAGTTTGGTGTCTGCAGAATTCATGCAGATTTTGTGTGTTCTGGATGCTGCCTCTCCCATACAGAGAGTGGAGAAAGCATCCAGAACGCACAAAACAATTGACATGTTACTTCTTTGATCGCAGCGTTTTGACAGCATGCAAAACGCTGCATTCTAAAAAGCAACGTGCGGATGGAATTTGCACAATCTACATAGATTGTGCAGGGGACACAGGATGCAGCGCAAAAGCATGTAATTACGCTACGTGCGCACATGGCCTTAGGGGGTTCACTCAGCAAGCTGCTGCCCTTCAGTGCCTAAATGCAAATACAGCTTTCCTTACCCCTGACCCTGACTTGGATGTAAAAGTTACACATTACTTTGAATGCTGTGATTTCTTCACTATACATAATCTATTCTAGTTAAAAATATGTCAACTGAATGTGCTCTTATCATGAAAGAAAGCTGGATTATAAAATCCTCCATTAGGAATCGTTTTCTTATGATTCCCTCACATAAGCGGGTTTTACACGCTACGATGTCGAGCGCGATAGCACCCACCCCATCGTGTGTGCGATATTGTGTGATCGCTGCCGTAGCGAACATTAGCGCTACGGCAGTGTCACATGCACAAACCTGTCCAGCGACGTCTCTGTGACCGCCGAATAATCCCTCCTTCAAGGGGGAGGTGCGTTCGGCGTCATAGCGATGTCACTGCGGCATCACTAAGCGGCCGGCCAATAGAAGTGGAGGGGCGGAGATGAGCGGGACGTAACATCCCGCCCACCTCCTTCCTTCCGCATTGCCGGTGGACGCAGGTAAGGAGATGTTCCTCGTTCCTGCGGTATCGACACATAGCGATGTGTGCTGCCGCAGGAATGATGAACAACATTGCTAATCAATTTTTTGATTCAGGATGATCTCTCCATGGCAAACGATTTTGACCACTTTTGCGATCGTTTAAGGTCGCTAATAGGTGTCACATGCTGCGATGTCGATAAATGCGCCGGATGTGCGTCACAAACACCGTGACCCCCGATGATAATACGTTAGCGATATCGTAGCGTGTAAAGCCCGCTTAAGTCTAGTGTCACATGAGCGTATAAAAAAAATCTGTCCAATATTCACCCAAAAAAGGGGTGGGATTTTTTTTTTCTCACTTGCCCTCTGTGTACGGTCTGTATGTAATATATTTTTTTACTCAGCTGCTGTTAATCATTTACAGGGCCATTTCCATTTTCCTATGCTACAGAATTATAATGTATCTTCAAAAATCAGATGCGGTACTGTGGCTCTGTATGGCATCCAATTTTTGTTCTCCCATCCATCTGATCTGCAATCCAGTACTTTAAGTTCTTGAAGTAGTTTTTACTCCAATTAAGAGTTTCTGGAATTCATTCTACGGCTCCGGTGAGAATTAAAGAAATACACAGGCATGTGATTTCCAATGCTCTCCAAACGGTTTTAATGAGAATCAGATCTTTTATACTCTTGAGAAATATAGGCATACCATGCATAAATGTAGGTATTCCTTATATGATAGAAAATACTAAAATATATAATTGCATAAGTAAAGACACTACAAGCATCCACTCAGCTTAGCCCCACACCCTAATCATATGTTTGTTCCAAAAGTCAAATACCACACCATAAGTACTTTTTGGCAGGCTTGAAGACAATGCCTTCCTTACTTAAAGGGTTTGGTTGCACTTGCGATTTCCATGGACAAAGTGCAATGCGATAAAACATCAGATTGCACTCGCATCAGTGCAAAACTATGGGGCAGTGTCCATCTGCGATTGATTTGTCATGCCATGTCAGCAGGGCCGGCGTCAGCACCCGGCATACCCGGGCAAATGCCGGGGCCCTGGAGAGCTGGGGGGGCCCACTCGGCCTCGTCAGCTCTGGTGCACCTTGGCCGGGGCCCACTCTCCTTAGTTCTGCGGTCCCCGGGCCGAGTTCCGGGGACCTCAGTCCTCGGCAGGAATCTGCGGCGCCGTCTCTTTAAGGCGCGCAGACTTCCTGGTTTGAACTTCATCTGTGGGCGGAGCTACAGACCGGCATCCTGCTCAGTCCCACAGATGAGAGTTGCAGTGCCAGCCAGCGACCCCCAGCACAGCGTGTCCCTCCGGCGCTGTGTGGGCCCCCTCTCCACCGTGACCTGAGCGGTATGTGCCCTCCCCACCCCCCGATTTATGCCCCCCCCCGGAGCCGCGCGTGTCTGTCTCTGTCTGTATGTAGCAGAGCTAGGTGTGTATGTATATAGCAGAGCTATGTGTGCATGTATATAGCAGAGCTAGGTGTGTATGTATATAGCAGAGCTAGGTGTGTATGTATATAGCAGAGCTAGGTGTGTATGTATATAGCAGAGCTATGTGTGTATGTATATAGCAGAGCTATGTGTGTATGTATATAGCAGAGCTATGTGTGCATGTATATAGCAGAGCTATGTGTGTATGTATATAGCAGAGCTAGGTGTGTATGTATATAGCAGAGCTAGGTGTGTATGTATATAGCAGAGCTAGGTGTGTATGTATATAGCAGAGCTATGTGTGTATGTATATAGCAGAGCTATGTGTGTATGTATATAGCAGAGCTAGGTGTGTATGTATATAGCAGAGCTAGGTGTGTATGTATATAGCAGAGCTAGGTGTGTATGTATATAGCAGAGCTAGGTGTGTATGTATATAGCAGAGCTAGGTGTGTATGTATATAGCAGAGCTATGTGTGTATGTATATAGCAGAGCTATGTGTGTATGTATATAGCAGAGCTATGTGTGTATGTATATAGCAGAGCTATGTGTGTATGTATATAGCAGAGCTATGTGTGTATGTATATAGCAGAGCTATGTGTGTATGTATATAGCAGAGCTATGTGTGTATGTATATAGCAGAGCTATGTGTGTATGTATATAGCAGAGCTATGTGTGTATGTATATAGCAGAGCTATGTGTGTATGTATATAGCAGAGCTATGTGTGTATGTATATAGCAGAGCTATGTGTGTATGTATATAGCAGAGCTATGTGTGTATGTATATAGCAGAGCTATGTGTGTATGTATATAGCAGAGCTATGTGTGTATGTATATAGCAGAGCTATGTGTGTATGTATATAGCAGAGCTATGTGTGTATGTATATAGCAGAGCTATGTGTGTATGTATATAGCAGAGCTATGTGTGCATGTATATAGCAGAGCTATGTGTATGTATATAGCAGAGCTATGTGTGCATGTATATAGCAGAGCTATGTGTGTATGTATATAGCAGAGCTAGGTGTGTATGTATATAGCAGAGCTAGGTGTGTATGTATATAGCAGAGCTAGGTGTGTATGTATATAGCAGAGCTAGGTGTGTATGTATATAGCAGAGCTATGTGTGTATGTATATAGCAGAGCTATGTGTGTATGTATATAGCAGAGCTATGTGTGTATGTATATAGCAGAGCTATGTGTGTATGTATATAGCAGAGCTATGTGTGTATGTATATAGCAGAGCTATGTGTGTATGTACATAGCAGAGCTATGTGTGTATGTATATAGCAGAGCTATGTGTGTATGTTTATAGCAGAGCTATGTGTGTATGTATATAGCAGAGCTATGTGTGCATGTATATAGCAGAGCTATGTGTGTATGTATATAGCAGAGCTATGTGTGCATGTATATAGCAGAGCTATGTGTGTATGTATATAGCAGAGCTATGTGTGTATGTAGCAGAGCTAGGTGTGTATGTATATAGCAGAGCTATGTGTGTATGTAGCAGAGCTATGTGTGTATGTATGTGGCAGAGCTATGTGTGTATGTAGCAGAGCTATGTGTGTATGTATATAGCAGAGCTATGTATGTAGCAGAGCTATGTGTGCATGTATATAGCAGAGCTATGTGTGTATGTATGTAGCAGAGCTATGTGTGCATGTATATAGCAGAGCTATGTGTGTATGTATATAGCAGAGCTATGTGTGTATGTATATAGCAGAGCTATGTGTGCATGTATATAGCAGAGCTATGTGTGTATGTATGTGGCAGAGCTATGTGTGTATGTATGTAGCAGCGCTGTGTGTGTATGTATATAGCAGAGCTATGTGTGTATGTATATAGCAGAGCTATGTGTGTATGTATATAGCAGAGCTATGTGTGTATGTATATAGCAGAGCTATGTGTGTATGTATATAGCAGAGCTATGTGTGTATGTATATAGCAGAGCTATGTGTGTATGTATATAGCAGAGCTATGTGTGCATGTATATAGCAGAGCTATGTGTGCATGTATATAGCAGAGCTATGTGTGTATGTATGTGGCAGAGCTATGTGTGTATGTATGTAGCAGCGCTGTGTGTGTATGTATATAGCAGAGCTATGTGTGTATGTATATAGCAGAGCTATGTGTGTATGTATATAGCAGAGCTATGTGTGTATGTATATAGCAGAGCTATGTGTGTATGTATATAGCAGAGCTATGTGTGTATGTATATAGCAGAGCTATGTGTGTATGTATATAGCAGAGCTATGTGTGTATGTATATAGCAGAGCTATGTGTGCATGTATATAGCAGAGCTATGTGTGTATGTATGTGGCAGAGCTATGTGTGTATGTATGTAGCAGCGCTGTGTGTGTATGTATATAGCAGAGCTATGTGTGTATGTATATAGCAGAGCTATGTGTGTATGTATATAGCAGAGCTATGTGTGTATGTATATAGCAGAGCTATGTGTGTATGTATATAGCAGAGCTATGTGTGTATGTATATAGCAGAGCTATGTGTGTATGTATATAGCAGAGCTATGTGTGCATGTATATAGCAGAGCTATGTGTGTATGTATGTGGCAGAGCTATGTGTGTATGTATGTAGCAGCGCTGTGTCTGTATGTATGTATCCAGCAGAGCTGTGTGTGTTTGTCTGTATGCATGTATGATGTGTATCTATGTATGTCAGTGTATATGACTGTATAGATGTGTCAGTTCTATATGTATTTTTGTGAGTTTGTCGTTAAATATGTATATGTATGTGTACGTATGTGTGTCTGCGTGTGGATGGGGCCCACTGGGACTCTTCCGCCCGGGGCCCACAAAAACCTGGAGCCGGCCCTGCATGTCAGCATGAGAAATGAATCACAGCATGCTGCATTTGGCAGCGAGTCTCAGCTCATACACACCCATGCAAGTCTATGGTTGCTTGTGAAACATTGCACTGCACTTGCATGTCACCCGACCGCAGTGCAAGTTATGCAGAGTCAGGCTGCGGAAGAGAGAGTGAAAGTGCCCCCCCCCATTCTCCGCAGCTGTGATCTGATTGCAAGATCAGATCACAGTCGCATGACCCTTGGCTCACATCTGCAGTAGAGGGTCATTAGTATATCGCTTCTTATGCTCTCACATCGGAAGCTATGCGCAAGTGGAACCGAGCCCTAACATTGTTTAAAATCTTCAGCTACTTTATTTACATCCTCTTAAAAATCACAATGATTCATCATACTCCAAAGCATATGTCATATACATGATCTATATAGACTGGAAATTACTATGCTCTGGGTTTATATGGTGTCTTGCTACTGCTTTGACTGGAGTCAGTTCTTCCATTTCTTTGGAATTTTAATACCATCCACGCTCTACAGAACAAATCTGCCATGCTTATTCCAATTCATACTTCTAACCTACCAAATTACATGAAGGTATGGACATTTTATATCTGGAATTCCAGAATATTAAGAATATCCATACCGCTTTTCCTTGTACATACACTTAATAAATTACTCTCAGTTTCAACTTGTTTAACCCTCTTACCTGGATTAGCACATATAATTATTTCTGAAGCACTTTGACATTCATCATCATTTAAAAATGGAACCACCTTGATACAAACGTCACCGTTTGTATACTCCAGCAGATGTAGGACTGTCTTTCCCTCAGATACCTTTTCCTGCATAAGAAACAAAAGTTGGATCGCAAAACTTTTAGCACAAAGACACTTGGGTCAGAACTCAGAACATCAACTGATTATGGGCCTGAATTCCAGACATGTATAAATATCGAAAACCAGCTTATTAAAAGCAGAACACTCTTTACTCCAATGCATTAAAAAACAGTTGTATGCAAAACATACAGTACATGAAGAAAACTGACACATTTCAAATCAATATTGCCAAGTTCTTACTCTTAGCTTATCTGATTCCCAGGAATTTAATGTTTAACATACTGTATATACAACATGGTTCCTAACTTAGTGAGTAATTATACAATTACAGAAGTTATAAAGGATATTTATGTTATTTTATAGACATCATCTGTATAAAAATTTCCTGACACTTCACTGCTGCAGATGGTCTTTGTACAGGGCTGTAGCAGAGACATCAATGCTACAAAATGGGGCCACGTTAGCAATCACAGACCTCCGTAGTCCTGTCCACAAAGACCAGGAGCATTTGTAGAGAGGTGTTGTTGAAGCAGCGGGGTAAAGTGCAGGTTATTTTCTTATTTTTATGGAGAGGATGTCTATAAAATAATAATAATAATAATAATAATAATAATAATAATAATAATCATAAAAAAAACTACTGAAAAACCCCCTTATGCTCAGCCAAAATGCTGTATATAGTATAAAACTACAAAATAACATATTAAATGGAATTAGGCAATAAGTTTAAAGGGGTTTTCCAGGCTCAATAAAGATCTCTGCAGTCACTCAATACCACCAAATTACTATATAATATATAAATCACTGTATCTAGACGGGATGTGAGTGCTGTGTATGGCATGTGTGAGTGATGTATACAGTATGTCCAATGCATGTGTACTGTATATGGCCAGTGTATGTCGTGTGCGGTATACAATAAGACCAGTGTGTCAAGACTATGTACAGTACAATGTGTGGTTTACAGCCAGTGTGTCGGAGCTGTGTGCTGTATACTGCCAGTGTGTCATATTTGTGTGTGGTATACGGTCAGTGTATCATGGCTGTGTGCGGTATACGGTCAGTGTATCATGGCTCTGTGCGGTATATGGTCAGTGTACCATAGCTGTGTGCGGTATATAGTCAGTGTGTCATGGCTGTGTGTGGAATGCGGTCAGTGTATCATGGCTGTCTGCGGTATACAGCCAGTCTGTCAGAGCTGTGTGCGGTATACGGCCAGTGTGTCAGAGCTGTATGCAGTATATGGCCAGTGTGTCTGATCGGCCAGGGTGCGGCACCTGGCACCCTCGGCAATTGGCTGTTTTAAAGGGATCCTATCAGGTGCAAAATCCCCCCAGGACCACGAGCTGTTCTAGGTGCATATTGCTAATCCCTGCCTAACTGTCCCTGTATACACTAGCATAGATAAAAATATCTTTAGAAAAAGTATTTCTAAAGATCTTTTATCGTATGCTAATGAGCGAGGGGACTAGTCTCAAGGACATTACTTCCCTTGCTAGTCGGCCCCATTAGCATGTTAGTATGCCCCTGTGGGCCCCTGTGGGTGTGCTATCATGCTAATGAATGCACAGCGTGAAAGGATGATCTCACTTCTCCACTGCCATTGCTGCCCGACACTGGATTTTGGCTCAGTGCGCATGACCCTGGAGTTTTTCTCATGCGCACTACTTCAGTTTGAAGCCAGGACGCATACACCCGGCTTCATAGTGCGCATGACCGAACCTCCGGGGGCATGCACACTGAGCCTCACTCACTGCGGGAATGATGGTGCTGCGGTGGAGCAGGTCATCGGGGGCATGAGCAGGCTGCAGCAGCACCTGCCGTGACCACGTGGACCCGCTCATTACATGTGCACGCCCATCCGCTGAAGCCGGCGCTAACAGGTGGGCGGGATGATGGGCGGGGGGTGCGCGCATACTAAACAGCCTGCCCGCATGATCACCCCTGGCAACTACAGCCTGGAGTGATCATGTGCGGCTGTATGCACTGCTCCCCGCACATCATCATCAGCGCGGGCTGCAGTGAATCAGTACACTCACCGTTCCCTGCAGCATCGCGATCTCCTCCTGTCTGCCGCCCGCGCTGTTTGGAGACTAGCGGTGCTCACAGCGATGACGTCATCGCTGTGCGCATGTGTCCATACGGCTGCGCCGGCACAGACAGGAGGACATTGCGGTGCTGCAGGGATCATGGCTAGCTCCACACAGATCAGCGGCGCTGTGCCTGACACAAAGAGGAGGTGGAGCGATGCTGCGTGGAGCGAGGAAAGGTGAATATAAATGTTTTGGTTTTTTTTTCTGTGTGTGCCACAGGATGCAGGACATATAGCAGGATGGGGGTATATGAGCAGGATGGGGGTATATGAGCAGGATGATGGCATATCAGCAGGATGATGGCATATGAGCAGGATGATGGCATATGAGCAGGATGATGGCATATAGCAGGATGATGGTATATCAGCAGGATGATGGCATATAGAAGGATGATGGCATATGAGCAGGATGATGGCATATGAGCAGGATCGGAGTATATGAGCAAGATGATGGCATATGAGCCAGATGATGGCATATGAGCAGGATGATTGCATATGAGCAGGATGATTGCATATGAGCAAGATGATGGCATATGAGCAGGATGATAGCATATTGTATGAGCAGGATGATGGCATATAGCAGGATTATGGCATATGAGCAGGATGATGGCATATTGTATGAGCAGGATGATGGCATATAGCAGGATTATGGCATATGAGCAGGATGATGGCATATTGTATGAGCAGGATGATGGCATATAGCAGGATTATGGCATATGAGCAGGATGATGGCATATTGTATGAGCAGGATGATGGCATATAGCAGGATTATGGCATATGAGCAGGATGATGGCATATGAGCAGGATGAAGACATATAGCAGGATGATGGCATATGAGCAGGATGATGACATATGAGCAGGATGATGGCATATAGCAGGATGATGGGGTATATAGCAGGATGGGAGCACATACTAGGATGGGATATATAGCAGGATGCGGCCATATGCCAGGATGGGGTATATAGCAGGACAGGATGCGGCCATATGCCAGGATGGGGTATATAGCATGATGCGGCCATATACCAGGATGAGGTATATAGCAGGATGGGAGTACATACCAGGATGGCAATATATAGCAAGATGGGGCTATACCAGGATGAGGGACATATATATATATATATATATATATACAAGGCAGGAGGATCATTACCAGGATGGGATACCTTAGTATAGAATTTGGGGACATTACCCCCATAATAGTGTCAGCAGCAGATCCTCGCCCCATAACAGTGTGTCATGACCACATTTTTTGCTTAAAATTTTATTTTCCTATTTTCCTCCTCTAAAACCAGGGTGCGTCTTATGGTCCGGTGCGTCTTAAAGTCCGAAAAATACGGTAAACTGTTCAATATATTGCATGGGTTGTTATGATTACAAGAATAATATATATGACTGTATTAATCACTAGACTCGGTTACTTTTTGGTTTATTTGTTTGTGGCATGTATTTTTAAGAAGTGAATTAAAAATGTAATTATTGCCTTTATTTTCATTAGTTTTTAGTAATTATTTTAGAGCAAAAATATCTATTCACTGTTATTTTACTCATAATATACAGTTATATAGTAATATACCAGTATACAGAGATGTACTTCTATGTATCAGTGCAAAGTAGCATATAAAGCTGAGTGTGTGTGTGTGTGTGTGTGTGTGTGTCCCCGCTAAAGGAATCCACACCGTAGCATTTACAGTCATGAAATTTTGCACCAACAAAGGTAACGTCATAGACTATGTTTTGAGGGGAAATTTTAACCTCATGCTTTATAGTTATTCACCAAAAAACCTGCTTACATTAAAATCAATGGTCCTGGGAGCTACAGGTCATTCACTGGAGCTCTGATGGGTTTCTATAAGCATCGAAGGACATTTTTTGTATAAGACAGCTTATGTGTGAGGTAATATGATATCGGTAAATACAAACACAGAGACACACAGATACAGAGACAGAGCGACAGACACACACAGAAACACACACACAGACTAATACAGAGACAGACGCACAGAAACAGAGACAGACACACACAGATACACACAAACACATACACAAAGAGACACACAGAGACAGACACAGACACAGACAGACACACATACAGAGACTCACAGACAGTGACACATAGAGACAGACAGAGACACACGGGGACAGACAGAAAAACAGAGACACACAGGCAGAGACACACACAGAGGCACAAACCCACATACAGAGATACAGACTGACACAGGGAGACAGACACACAAAGCAAGAACAGCATGAAAACACAAACTTGTGCACACACCCATTGAATTTAATGGGTCTTCGTATGTCTGTGTCTCCGGTACATGTGAAAACGGATGTCGCACGTACCAGAGACACTGATGTGTGAAGGAGGCCTCAGATGTAGCAGAGTTGAGAATGTTACTATGTAGAAGTGAAGCAGTATAGATGATGTAATGTATGTGTATTGGTGTAAGGTATTATGTAGTATATAATGTAGGATGCTTAATAAGGTATTATAGATATGCAGGTAAAAGGAGAAATCTGCCTGGCAACAGTTGGGATTTTGGGATTGGCCTATAGGGGAGGAGTTAGTGTTGAGGGATAGGGACAGTTTCTGTGAGAACGTCAGTTAGGGCCCAGCCTGTGACAGAGACAGACCTCAGGTCTGAGGAGCAGCAGAGCCACATGCTATGGGTGACCTGTGACAGGAGAAGAGATCGAGAGTCATAAAAGCAAGATTCTGACCAGAGAAAAGAGACATCTATGATACAAAGTGACTGGAGTCAGATCTGAATCTACTGAGTAAGTGAATGATCGAGAGAGACTGATCCCTATGGGATCAGCAGTACAGCCCTTAATGGCTTATAGCTCTAGAAGGGATGGGCCTAGAAGAAACAGCATGCGAGTTGAATAGAGAGTGCTGGGCTGCAGATCCAGAAGTGTCAGGAGGCAATTAGCCTGGTACAGCCATATTGGCACAATCTCTACGGGAGAGGAATATAAGACTGAACCGCTGTGAGGATGGAGCGACTCTAGAAAACTGTGACATCAGGTTGTGCTGGGTGGTGGTGAATTGATCAGGCCTATGTGATAGGATAAAGACTAGGGATGAGCGAATATATTCGTCACTATTCGGTATCCGATGGATAATGGGGTATTCGAGGTATTCGCTATCAGACAGCTAATATGGTATTCGCTCCGATAGTTTCATTTTCATTTCTGGAATTCCTGGTGCCTTTTTCCAGCCAATGAACACATCTGACGTTGCTTGCCCTCACAGTAACGCCGCAGCCATCTTTGTTGTGGTGTTACTGTGATTGGCTTGGCCGCACAGCGTCATAGGGGCTATATAAGGCTGCCGCCATTTTGTGAACATGCAGTCATTCCTGAGCTGCCAGTGTAGCTAGACTGTACTATGTGCGGGACAGTGTTTATACAGCAAACTAATAATAGTCCTTGTAAGGGCTGAACACAGTGTCCACTAGCTGCTAGCAGCTGTGTAAATCATAGAACAAGGTATAGGGACAGCGCAGTGCATTCTATGAGATAGCTGTTATGATCCGGAACCATGGAAGACCACCACAAATCATTGGCAAAAGATGACAAGAGCATTGGCAACTAATCTTGCCGCCATCCCCTTAGTAACCATCACAACTAGAAGTATCCGAGGGGTGAACTAACATCCTGTGCACCGCGAACCCAGCCGGAGAACTAACTATCCTAAAGGTAGGAAAGATGAATAACTCTCTGCCTCAGAAAATAGACAAGAATAGCTAGCCCCCCACATTCAAAGACTGCGGTGATATAGGAAAAACACAATACACAGGTGGATGACAGGATTAGCAAAAGGTGAGGCCCCCGCTGACTAAAATAGGAAAGGACAGGAAAGGGACTGATGGTGGCCAGAGAAAAACCCTGCAAAATACCAACTTCCTGATAGTACAAAAAGGCCCTCAGATTGCACGATCTGAATTCCGTCCTATACCAGGTGCCCTTGTCATACCAATGAACAGAAAACAAGAATCATAACAAATTCAACAAGCCACAAACACATGGACCCAAAGGAGCTATACTCCACACAGAACTGCAGGGAGTTCCCCAACAAACCACTGAGGGGGAAAATCCCTGCAAGCAAATAAACTGAAAACAACCACAGCAAATGACAAACCCAGATAAGCAAAAGAACCAGACAATAAATAAAGAGCAAGCACTTATCTGGAGTAGATGTGGTGTAGAGCAGGATGAAGCAGGCTGGAGATACAAAGAACAACTGACATCCGGCAACAGCCTGCAATCAAACCAGGATTTAAGTAAGCAGAGAGTTAGCAAAGGAAACACCCATTGCACAACACACCTGGTCCAAGTCCAAACCATTCCTGGCCACCAGAGGGAGCCTCCCAGCAGCCAAAACATAACGAACATTCACAACAGATAGCGTTCCTGCTGCATCTGCACAATCCAAAATAGTCCTTGTAAGGGCTGAACACAGTGTCCACTAGCTGCTACCAGCTGTGTAAATCGTAGAACCAGGTATAGGGGACATTGCAGTGTGTTCTATGAGAAAGCGTTCCTGCTGCAAAATCCAAAATAGTCCTTGTAAGGGCTAAACACAGTGTCCACTAGCTGCTACCAGCTTTGTAAATCGTAGAACCAGGTATAGGGACAGTGTTAGTGCATTGCTTAGTTAGGTGAGAGCCGTTCCTGTTTTAAACCGCCCCCCAAAAAAACATCCTCTTATTAGTGGTGCTTACGGTCTGTTACTGCAGTGTGTGATATAGGGAGAGCTTATTCACAGGCAGGGAGAGATTTAAAGCTGTGACTAATAATATCTGCTACTAATAATAAACAATCTCAGCACTGCTACATTCCTTGTGTCTGTTATACTAGGAATAGGTATTATAACTTGCAAAAAAAGGTCCCAAAATTGTCAAAACAACGGGTTCAGGTGTAGTGTAGTGCCTGACAGCCACCATCTCAATTCATACCAGCTCAGTTGCGTCCTTGCGTTGGCTTCATAGCGTACATAAACTCCATAGTACTGTACTGCTAAAAAAAAATAGTGCAAGTTTTTAAAAAAAATAAAATAAAATTGCTGTCACAGCCTGTAGTTCTGCCTGAAGCCAAATACCAAAATATATAGCATCCTGGTGGTGGCTTCATATCTTACAGAACTTAGATAGTGGCCTGCTGCAACTAACGCTCAGTGTCAGTGTTCCAAAATTTCTATTAATACTCGGTGTCAGTGGCACTATTTCTGCCTCAAGGCCAGTACCTTCCTATCAGCAACCTAGTATGATTTTGGGGGCTTCATATGTTACATAACTTAGATAGTGGCTTGCTCATATTAAAATACAGTCTCAGTGTTACCAAATTTTAATTAATACTCAGTGTTAGTGGCTGTACTTCTGCCTGAAGGCCAATACCTCATAGCACCAAACTAGCATCCTGGTGGTGGCGTCTTCCTATCTTACAGAACCTACATAGTGTCCTGCTCTTACTAAAACACAGTGTCAGTGTTACCCAATTTTAATTAATACTTGGTGTTAGTGGCTATACTTCTGCCTGAAGGCCAATACCTTCATAGCACCAAACTAGCAACTGTTTACGGGACCCTTTGACCTTTCTTGCCTCTCACCGCGCAACACCACCAATGCAGGTGAGGCCGTGGTGTGCAGTGATGCACAGATCTTTGAGCACCCAAGGTCAGAAGAAAGCCATGTTGTTGGCCATGACATGCTGGGCAATCAGGTGGAAGTGTTGAAGGATGATGAGACACAGTTGCCCTCAGGTCAGCCTGAAACCTCCATTCCTGAAGATGTTGACCTTCAGGAATTTGAAGACGACCTGGTCGATGATGAGGTCACTGATCCAACATGGACGGGTGGCATAGATTGCGAGAGCAGCAGTGCAGAGGTGCATGTGCCCATAGTCCGCAAAAAGGTTGTAAGACATAGGGTTTCGTCCACTGCCAGAAGTCAATCAACAGTGTACATGACACTACCACCTGTGGCATCTCAGAGTACAAGGATCCGTGCACCACCTGTGCCATCTCAGAGTCCAAGGGTCCTTGGTGCGATTGTGTGGGAGTTTTTTTCCCAAGAGTCCTTCGGACCAAACGGTTGCCATTTGTCAAATCTGTCCAACCAAGCTTAGCAGAGGCAAAAATTCTTCCATCTTGGGCACCTCCAGCATGACAAACCATATGTTAGCCAAGCACACCACTAAGTGGTTGACAGCTCTAGGGGAAAAACATGATTTCCAGAATCAAAACTCTGCCACTTCCCCTGGGCTGCCTGCTTCCCAAACTGGTGTGCAAGAAGGTGGCGCTGATGCCTCCTTCTCCCAACGTGATGTTGGCCAAACTCAATCATCAATGACTACATCCGCTTCAGTGTCCCAGCGTTCCATTCAGTTGTCCATACCACAGACCTTCGAAAAGAAGGAAAAAAACTCCATTACGCACGCAAGGGCAGAAACCAGAGCTGCACACATTGCACGATTGATAACCCATGAGATGTTGCCGTATCGGCTTGTAGGAACAGAGGCTTTCCGTGACCTTTTGGCAGTGTTAGAACATCGGTATTCTGTGCCGAGCCGCCACTATTTTTCTCGTTGCACCGTCCCCGCACTCCACAATCATGTGTCCGGAAACATCAAACGGATTCTCACCAACGCCATAACAGGGAAGGTCCACTTAACCACAGACATGTGGACAAGCAGAAGTGGACAGGGACGCTACATCTCACTGACGGCACACTGGGTGAACCAGGTGGCGGCTGGTACAGAGTCTGAGCCAGCAACATCCCATATAGTTCTGACACCCAGAATAGCGGGGCTCACTTCAATCACAGTTTCAGTAGCCTCCCACACAGCAACAACTCCCTCCTCCTCCTCCTACTCTTCATCTGGCTCCTGTGCATCATCCTCAACATCCACCGGTGTCCAACCGTTGACATCATTCCCCAGCTGGGATCTCTGCAGCACTGCCTAGGCTAAGCGGCAACACACTCTATTGAAGCTCATCTGTATCGGTGACAAATCGCACACGGCACCTGAGCTTTTGAATGCAATAACTTAGCAGACAGATGAGTGGCTTGCACCATTGGACCTCCATTCAGGGATGGTAGTGTGCGATAATGGTTGTAATCTGGTGATGGCTTTAAAGCTTGGAAAGCTTGTACACGTTCTTTGTATGGCCCACATTGTAAATTTAGTAGTTCAGCACTTTATGAAGAAATACCCTGGGATACCAGACCTACTTACCAAGGTACAACGTATTAGCGCCCATTTCCGCAAGTCATCTCCCTCATTTGCTGGCCTGGCAGTGCTGCAGGAGCGCTTACACTTGACTCGTAAGAGACTAATATGTGACCTCCCTACGAGATGGAATTCAACCTATCATATGTTGGCCAGGATCCATGAGCAGCAGAGGGCAGTATCCCAATTCCAGCTGGAACATGCCTGTCAGACGCAGCTGCCAGACATAAGTACTGCCGAGTGAGTGTGGATTGCAGACATTTGTCAGGTCTTTGAGAATTTTAATTACTGTACCAACATTGTGTTATCAGCATTACTTTTCCACTGATTTGTTTATTGAAATGCTCTCTGGATGGTCTAACTGACCAAAGTGTTAAAGTGTTCATGCACCAGAGTTGTCTGTGGATCCAGACTTCACAATGGTTGCTAGTAATCCGCACAACCTCGACCAACCATCTCAGGCCAGCTTTGCTCAGCATCATGAGGATGGGGATGAGGAGGATTATGAAGAACAGGAATGCTTTGAAGTTGGTAACCAAGGGATTCACAACCCAAGCTTCAGGGCTGTCCAACATGGATGGCCTGAGGAGGAGCAGGAGGAGGAGAAAGAGACTGAGGAGGAGTGGAGGTTTAGGGAGATAGAATGTATTCTTAGCAGTGACACAAAAAGGTTTCCATTTCGGAGTATGGGACACATGGCATAGTTCATGTCACACTGCCTTTCTCATGACTGTCGGCTAGTCCAAATTTTGGCAGACAACAAATACTAGTTACTGTATGTACCTTTCTTGACCCACGCCACAAAGACAAATTCGCTTTGCTACTTGTCGAGGCAAATAAGGATTGTACTACGGAAACATTCAAGAGGACTGTAGTGGAGCAGCTGATGAAACAATTACCCTCAGATCATACTGGCATCAGAGGTAGCATGTCATCTCACGCAGTAGGATTACAAGAGAGGGCTAAGCATAATAGGAGCAACACAGGCAGGGGACTAATGTGCCAAAACTGGTCCTTTTTCCACAAACCGTCAACTGCGAATCAGATACCGGTTGGGGGAACAATGAAAAGGAGGGAACAGTTAAGTAAGATGGTGATGGACTATGTAGGTGGCCGTATCCGCATTCTTTCAGAGTCTACTGTTCCCTTTAACTATTGGGTTTCCAAGCTCAACACTTCGCCAGACCTCGCCTTATATGCTTTGGAAGTGCTAGCTTGCCCTGCTATGAGTGTGTTGTCTGAGCGTGTTTTCAGCTCAGTGGGGTCAATAATAACAGATAGTTGCACACAAAATGAATGAATTGGAGACTCTTATGTCAACCATGGATTATGATGTGGTGGGCATTACGGAAACCTGGCTGGATGAAAGCCATGACTGGGTGACAAAACATACAGGGTTATAGTACATTTAGGAGGGACAGGAAAGACAGAAAAGGTGGTGGGGTGTGTATATTTATGAAATCTAACCTAAAACCTGTGTTGAATGATGACATTGCGGGGAACTGCAACAATGTAGAGTCAGTATGGGTAAATGTACATGGGGAGGGTAATAATGGAAAAATGCTAATTGGAGTTTGCTATAAGCCTCCTAACATACCTGAACAAATAGAGGGTGAAATGCTGGAACAAATTGAAAAGGCAGCTAATAATAATAATTGGGTTCTTATTATGGGGGATTTCAACTATCCAGACATACAGTGGGACATAGAATCTTCTGGTTGTGTTAAAAGCTGTAAATTCTTATCTACCATTCAAGACCATTTCCTCTCTCAGATGGTAGATGAACCGACGAGGGGAGATAATTTGCTAGATCTGGTCCTGTCAAATAGACCGGAGACAATTTCAGATCTACAGGTTCGGGAGCACTTGGGCACCAGCGATCATAATATGGTAAGCTTCAACGTAATATTCAATAGAACATTTCAAAGGGGAAATGCTAAAACCTGGAATTTTAGGAAAGCTGATTTCAACAAATTAAGGGAAGAGCTTAAATGTGTAGATTGGGACAAAGTCATGGTAACTGGGGATACTGAACATAAATGGGGAAAGTTTAAGGATATACTGCTAGAGTCCTGTAAAAAAACGTATACCCTCTGGTAATAAAATGTCCCGGAATAAAAAGAAGCCACTATGGATAAATAAGACTGTACAAAGTATAATAAAACAAAAACAAAGGACGTTTAAAATCTTGAAGGCTGAGAATACAGAAATAGCATTTCAGGAGTATAAAGATATCAATAGGAAATGCAAAAAAGAAATCAAACAAGCAAAACTAGCTACTGAAACAAAAATCGCCAATGACATTAAAATAAATCCCAAAATCTTTTATAAATACATTAATGCCAAAAGGAAAACAAAGGATAGTATTGGCCCCTTAAAATATAATAACAAGTTAGCTATAGAGGACAAACAAAAGACTGAGATATTAAATGGGCATTTCTCATCTGTGTTCACCAAGGAACTGACTGTACCAGGGATCATTCAACAAGTGAAAAATCAAAGTTCCCCACCAGTTATAATTCATTTAACACAAGAAGAAGTACGCCTACGTCTGAGTAAATTAAACATTGACAAATCCCCAGGGCCAGATGGCATTCATCCACGAATATTGAGGGAATTGAGCTCCGTAATTGACAGACCGCTGTATCTCATCTTTTTAGACTCACTTGTAATAGGGTTGGTACCTCAGGATTGGATTATTGCTGATGTGGTACCGATATTTAAGAAAGGTAAGAGGGTAGATCCAGGCAACTACCGTCCAGTAAGCCTGACATCAGTAGTATGCAAAGTTTTTGAGGGCATTTTAAGGGATGACATGCAAAAATATGTTGCAGAAAATAATATATAATAACTGACAGACAGCATGGATTCATGAAAGATAAGTCGTGTCTAACCAACCTGTTGGGGTTCTATGAGGGGGTAAGTGCAAACCTGGATATTGGTAATGCAGCTGATGTGATTTATTTGGACTTTGCAAAGGCATTTGATACTGTACCACATAATAGCCTTATACTAAAGCTCCAGAAGCAAGGACTAGGGGAAACTATATGCAACTGGGTAAGGAATTGGCTAAAAGATAGGAAACAAAGAGTAGTCACAAATGGTACATTATCTAAATTGGCTATAGTCAGCAGTGGGGTGCCGCAGGGATCTGTGCTAGGACCAATTCTTTTTAATCTCTTTATTAATGACCTTGTGGATGGGATTGATAGTAAAGTGTCAGTCTTTGCTGATGACACCAAACTATGTAAGATATTAAAAACTGACCTTGATAGTACAATATTACATTAAAGATCTGGATAAGATGTCAGAATGGGCAGATACTTGGCAAATAAGATTTAATGTTGATAAATGTAAAGTAATGCACCTAGGACGGAGTAATCCTATAACTGCGTATACATTAAATGGAAGTAAACACGGGACTACAGAACAGGAGAAGGACTTGGGTATTCTCATTACAAATAAGCTGAGCAGCAGCACTCAATGTCAAGCAACAGCTGCAAAAGCAAACAAGATTCTAGGGTGTATAAAAAGAGAGATTAGATCCCATGATCCCAACGTATTGTTACCCCTCTATAAATCACTTGTAAGGCCACATCTGGAATATGGGATACAGTTTTGGGCTCCATATTTTAAAAAGGACATTCAGAAGTTAGAGTCAGTTCAAAGGCAGGCAACTAGACTACTACAAGGGATGGAAGGCCTCCCATATGATGACAGGTTGAAAAAGTTAGATATGTTTAGCTTAAAAAAAAGACGTCTCAGAGGAGATCTCATTTATATGTATAAATACATGTGTGGTCAATATAAAGGACTGGCACATGACTTATTTCTTCCAAAGACAATACTAAGGACCAGGGGACACTCACTGCGAGTGGAAGAAAAGCGATTCCGACAGCTAAATAGGAAAGGGTTCTTTACAGTTAGAGCAGTCAAACTGTGGAATGCCCTACCACAAGAGGTAGTAATGGCAGACACTATAACAGCTTTTAAAGGGCTGGATGATTTCCTGAGTACACACAACATTGTTGGTTATAAATGACTTGGTGACCAGGTGTAGAGCTGGTGGAGGATGGTTGAACTAGATGGACCTAGGTCTTTTTTCAGCCTTAGTAACTATGTAACTATGTAACGACTATCCATGGAAAGCGCAGACCGTTTGACAATGATCAAAATGAACCATAGATGGATTGCCCCAGAGTATCTCAGGCCGCCTGTTAACAAGAGCCAATAATAAGTGTAGCCCCAAAATTTGTATTTCTTAAGTTCAAATAAGTTCCATTGTTTCTCATTCAAGACTATTTTGTCTTCTATCATCTAATGAGACCGCATGACCAATATAACTGGTTATGCTGCTGCGATGTAATTGTTTAGCCCAATCACCCAGGGCAATATTTTTCAAGCCTTTGTACATTATATACTGGCACAAGCACTGTTGAGGCTACACTGTCTAGAACAATTGGTGAGGCAGTTTCTATTTGTGTTCTTTATTGATGCTGTGCTCCACGGTGTATTGCACATGGCCCCCCTGCGGAATCAGAATTTATTAAACTGCTTGGCATGTTATGACCTGTTGCAAATCCTACCAATTTTTTTTAAAAAAGCTGTTGGGAGTACCTTGTGATGCTGTGCTACATGGTGTCTGAACCATCACACCCTAGGGGAACTGAATTTATTAAACTCCTTGGCATGTTATGCTCTGTTGCAAATCCTACCAATTTTTAAAAAAGAGCTGTTGAGAGCTATTGGGAGTACCTTCTGATGCTATGCTCCATGGTGTTTGAACCATTCCTCCCTGGGGAAACTGAATTTTTTTAAATCCTCGGTGTTAGCTAGTGGAAAAAAGCCTGAGTTACAGAGTGAAACAACTGCCACTTCCATGGGGCTGCATGCTTCACAAACTGTCTAGGAAGCAGGCGATGATGCCTCCTGCTCCCAACCTGCTTTTGGTCAGATGCAATCATCATCAACGACATCAGCTTCGATGTCTCAGCGTGGCGTTCATTTGTCCATAAAACATACAGTACATTACTGAATCATTTGAATAGAATATGAATAGAGGGCAACTTTAGCCGGTGGTCTTGGTGGAGGAGGAGGAGGAGGGCAATGCCAACACCCAATGGCCACATTGGCAATAGTACTGTAAAGTGTTATGGAGTACGTATTCCAACTTTCACACTAATGATATAGGGGACGCAGAAAACTACAAGTGACCACCATCCCTCCCCAATGTATGTTACAAGGCCCACCTGAGAGCCCTAAGAAGTCGGAGATTTTGAGGACAGCCAGTGGCCCTTTCTACATTTGAATAGAATGCCATTGGAGCCGGTGGTACTAGTGGAGGAGGAGGAGGGCAAGGTCAACATCCCAACGGGCACATTGTAGCTGACCTTTTAAAGTGCTGTCACATATGTCCCAAAAAAGGAGGTGTGAGACAGACACCAATTGAATGTATAAGTTAAAGACCTTTCTAATTGATTAAGAACAAAAAATGTAAAAAACAAAAACATGTGAACATTTGCTAAAGTGTTTTTTTTGGGAGGTCGGGGCTTGATTTGATGTTTTATTACAGTGATTAGGCATTAGAAACTGTTTCTTAGTAATTTTACTTTGGTTTGAGAGCTGTTCTGGTGACTACATAAACGCCGTTTGTTGCTCTGAGCACTTTATTCAAAGACACCAGAAATGCAGTGGGGCACTTTCTACAGGCTGTGCCCATACTGTTTCAGCCTTTTTCCATCCATTTCAGCCTTTTCCTCAGTCATCACAGGTCACCGTTAGGTCCGACGTAAAATTATTCTGGTTTCCCATAGACTTACATTGGGGGTCGAATATTCGCGAATACTCGAATAGCGGCGAGGTGTTCGCCGGATATTCGTCGAATCGAATAATAGGGTATTCGATCATCCCTAATAAAGACATATGAGATTGAACATGCTGCAGGAATTTGTACGGAGTTACTCTGTAATGTGTACGAAATGTTTGAGAAGCAATGTGCCCGCTTTCGTGCGTATAGAGTTATCATTAGCCATCTGTTCAGTAAAGACTTTGTGTGTCTAACACAGTAGTGGTTTCCTTTCCTGAGTGGAGACACAACTGATCCTGGCAAGCCAACCGCAGCATGCGGCCTGCAGGAGTGTACCATCTAGACTTCACAAACTCACACACCCAGCCAGGACTACATCTGTCATGTAGCATGCCGTGGTGCAGCAGACAATTACCTCACCCACAACTTCCACCCTGCGCCACGTTACAGCAGAACAACAAACGTATCGGAAAGAGCTTGTAAGCACAGCACATGTTCGGCCACCACAGCAAGATGGCAGCAGTGACCGGTAACCTAGGCAACAGCCATTTTATGAATGACCTCTCATGGTCTGTGATGGTTCTCATATTGTATGACAATGTGCTACATTGAAACAACAAATCATTTTTTTATTTTGTCTTAACATGTCTCTTGGTCTAGGATTGTTTTTTCTGGGTCCGACTACAGATCTGCGGTTTAGAATTAATGAAATTTAAATGTCTTTCGGTCAATGTCTCTCATAAAAGGGCACTAACAGGGGCAGAAAATGCTCTAAGTCAGTCTTTTTGGACATCTGCTGGAAAATAATTAGTGCATAACCCACCTTATACAACAAGCAACAGAAGGTGAAAAAAATAAATAAAGAAAAGAGGGGGGTTAAAGACAGTTCATGCTAGATACACTTAACAAAATACTGGAAAAAATATACAACTTACATTTTTTAAAAATACTAATTCTTCACCTTTCAAGTAGAAATGATAAAACATGTTACTAGAGTGTTCCTTAGAAACATTATAGGACCATGTCAAAATTGCTTCTTTGTGTGTGATTGTCATTGATAGATTTTTGGGTTCCAAATCATCTTCAAGCTCTGAAAGAAGTGTAGGAGCCATCTTATTACATTATATTTTTATTTCTACTATGATTATCTTGCAATTTTGAGATTAGAGGACTGTACATTATTCAGGAAGATAAACAGTTTACAACCTAAAAACACCCTACAATCATGACCATAAAAATCTTAAATAATTCATATAAACCTACAAACAAAGACTAAATAAGCAATATAAAGTATACAAAATATGTTTATTAATAGAAGCAACAAAATGCACATAAATGAAGCTAAATACCACATGGACAATACAAGCCTTGCCACATTAGGATTCAGAATAAAAGGTTATAAGAACTGCAAGGGAAGTTTGGCCACAATAGATAAATTCGATTAGTAAACTGCAAAGACCATTGTCAGCGTTAGACTGGCACACCGGATTACCGGAGGATTCTCTGGTGAGCCCAAGGCTCTGAACTGTCAATTGTTGCAGCAGGCACAGATCCCCCATCTTCCCAGGGTTGGACAACCCGGGAGAATGGTGAATGCTGATTTCTATTACCTTCAACTGCATCTGGCAGGTCACTCAGCATGTTGTTCGGAACGCTTTTGTTCCGATTAGCTGTCATGTTATCACCACTCTTTCCTGGCATTGAACAACCCAGGAGGGCGGGGCTGTTGCTTAGACTATCACTGATTGGCCTCTGGAGTGCAGCAAATCAGTGTTGGCTTTGATTATGCACTGTAATGATTGCCTTAACAGCATAGCTGAAGCAAGGAGTTGTACTGTGATTGGTGGAGTGCCAGTCTCCTCCTCTGTTCACACTGTAAAGAAGAGTGGGAAAATGACTGCCCTGTGCTTCTTCACCCACTGGGCCACATTAAAGTAACATTTATTATGGCACTTCACTGTCTGTTTATCCTTCTATTTGTCCTGCTACTCTGGCCACAGACTGTTTTTCAGGCACAGTACATTAGTTAAGGTTCACATTTATCCTGTGTTCTACACTGAGTACTACATTTTTAACTGATTTCCAGAAATAAAAAAACAATGGTCTATTGGAAAACTGTGAAGCAGCAGAGCAACTTTGTACTCTGCTTGGCCTCTATCCCAGGGAAGCTTGTCTTTTTAGCCAGCTGCAAAGCTTCTCTGTAAAGAACATTGTATAAAAGTGAACCTAGCATTGCATGTTTGACCATCACAACCCTTACCTAAACTCTCGTATTAATCAAAGATATGGTTTAACGATTGGATTGTATGTCTAATTTGTTTGCTTAAAATCAAAATATGTCAAGTCAGAGAAATGTTCAGAACTATTAAAAAAAAGAAAAAACATAAAAAAACACTTCTTTTGCCATTATTATTACTTCATTAACAAGTACCTATGATTTATGTATTATAATTACTATTTTATTTTCTTTACCGAGAGGTACTACTTAATGTGCAGTAAGTCTGTGGGGTTCAGGTCCTGAGCTCTACAAGCTCCTCTGCCCGCCCCCGAAATCTCGATTACTGATGACACTTCATTTCTGGGAGGGGACAGAGGCAGTGACCTTTGCTCCCTGATGATAACTCTTTTGCATATCCCAGCATGCACTGGAATTTTCAAAATAGCATCATCAAAGAGTAATACAATAAAGCAGTTAGAGTAGAGAGGGAACAGCAGGGAATTTTTAATGAAAGTGTACTAGAAAAAAAATATATCATGACATTAAAATGATTAAGAAGTAAAACAAAATTTAGTTTCAGACCACTCCTTTAAGCCTATGTATCCATACTCCCCTCCCACAGAACAGTGTTGACCAAAGAAAAGAAAAAAAGAATCCTCAGCCAAGTATGCGTGTCTATTAGAGATGAGCGGACTCGCGGATAACTGGGACCGGTAGGTTCCGGTCCAGAATCCGGTCCCTATGTAAGTCTATCGGGACCAGAATCTGGAGTTTAAAAATGTTTGTAGAAGGGATAGGGGGGTAGGAGTGCACATGCTGTACTTACGGAGAATCCGTCATGGCGGCACAATACTTCTAGGTTACACATTCCCTTCCGGAGCTATCAATTAACCTTCATTGAATATTCACTGCTTTCCTCGCCCACTGGCGTGTGTAATTGGTTGCAGTCAGACGCGCCCCCCACCCTGAGTGTCAGCGTGTCAGCTGACTGAGACCAATCACAGGAAGGCCGGTGGGCAGGGAAAGCAGTGCAACTGTTTGTGGGTCAGTATCGTGGTATAAAATTAAATGAATAAATAAAAAAATTGGCGTAGGGTCCTCCCATATTATGATACCCAGCACAGATAAAGCTCACCACTACAGGCTGCACTCAGACCACATGAGGCTTCTTTTTTAATTATTTAAATAAATCATTTTAAAAAAACTGATGCGCAGGCCCCCTAAATTCTGATACCAAGCCGAGATAAAGCCCGATAGCTGGGGGCTGGTATTCTCAGACTTGGGAGGTCCAGCCTAAAAATATCAGCCTCCAGCCACCCAGAATTGTCGCATCCATTATATGAGACAAACCCGGCGCTTTACCCAGCTCTTCCCAATTGCCTTGGTGCAGTGGTAATCGGGGTAATCCGAAGTTAATGGCAGCCCACAGCAGCCACTAAGTCCTGTTTTAGTGATAGCAGGTGTCTATGACACCAACATCACTAATCTGTAATTGAAAGTAAATAAACACAGACACAGAAAAAAATCTTTATTTGGAATAAAAAACAAAAAAATCCCCTCTTTCACCACTTTATTAACCCCAAAATACCCATGCAAGTCTGATGTAATCCACATGAGGTCTCACGACGATTCAGCTCTGCTACATCTGAACCTCACAACGCATGATCATGGAACGTGATTGACCGCTGTGAACTCCAGAAAATGAATGAGCCACAGCTATCAGTGGTGACATCACTCAGGCTAGTTGCGGACACCGCTGGAGTCCTCCACCTGTCACCGCAGGTATCCTGACCTCAGAGGACCTCTGATTCCCTCACTAATCTCAGTAAACTCATCTGCATCTCCTGGCAGAAAACGGCACTTTTTTTGCCAAGAGAGGCAGATTTGATGCTGAAATGTTTACACCATATTCCTGCACTCATTCTAACCCTCCTGGCAAAAAAAAAATAATAAAAAATTGCATCACTACCGCATCATACTGCCTGTGGTTTTGATGCAATTTTTTGCCAGGAGGTGTAGATTGGGTGCATGAATATAGTGTCAAAATTTCATCACCAAATTTACATCTCTTTCCCCAGAAATGCAAAAAAAAAAAATTTTTCTGCCAGGAGGTGCAAATTTGGTGCTGAAATCTGGTGCAGACATTTCAGCACCACTTTTGCACTTCCTGGCACAAAACTGCATCAAAACTATATCACAAAACCACATGGCAAAAACCATGTAAAAAATGCATAGAAAACACATTTTTTTGCCAGGAGGTGTATATTAGGTACAGGAATATGGTGTAAAAATGTCATCACCAAATTTGCAACTCTTGGCCCAAAAATCTGCCAGGAGGTGAAAATCTGGTGCTGAAATCAGGTGTACATAGCAGGCAGTCATGCTCTATGGCCGCTTGCTGTGACTTACATGAAACGGACTTGAATCATCGTGGGACCTCGTATGGATTATGTCGGACCTGCAGGGGTGTTTTGGGGTTAATAAAGTGGTGAAAGAGGGTGTTTTTTTTTGTATTTTATTCCAAATAAAGGATTTTTTGGTGTTTGTGTTTATTTAATTTCACTTCCAGATTAGTGATGGGGGTGTCTTCTAGATGCCTGCCACTACTAATCCAGGACTTAATTTCTGCTGTGGGTTGCCATTAACCCTCTCATTACCCTGATTGCGACCGCACCAGGGCAATTGGGAAGAGGCGGGTAAAGCACCGATCTTGTAGAATCTAATGGATGCGACAATTTCGGGGCAGCTGCAAGTTGCTATTTTTAGGCTGGGGTGGTCCAATAATCATGGATCTCCCCAGTGTGAGAATACCAGTCCCCAGCTGTCGGGCTTTATCTTGGACGGGTATCAAAATTGGGGGACTGTACATCATTTCTTAAAATTTATTTATTTAAATAATTAAAAAAAAAAGCCGCATGTGGTTCCTCTTAGGGCTGGGGACTGCAGCCTGTAGCTGTAGGCTTTATCTGTGCTGGGTATCATAATATAGGTGGACCCTACACCAAATATTTTTATTTATTTTTACTGTACGATACTTACTCGCATACAGCGCCTTTAATTGTAAGCAGTCAGATGCTGTCACACAGGCTGGGGGTGCATCTGACTACAACCAATCACAGACACCAGACTGGCTGGGCGAGGCTAAGCAGGAAAATCAGTGCATATGCGATGAGCCTAATGCGCGACACCGGAAGTGAATGCGCCACCTTGAAGCTGTGTGCCACCATAACTGAGACTCTGTAAGTATGAAGTGTTTGCTTCCTTCTTATTTTATTTATTTTTCCTTTATTTTTTTTTAATTTCTCAGATGAAATACCAGGAATCCTGGGCCCGGGCCCGGCACCCACGTACCTTTGAAACAGTGCGGATCCGGACTTTTACAGTCCAAGTCCACTCATAACTAGTGTCTAAGGTAAAGTCAGGAGGGGAGGTTTTCAAGTGTTTGACTGTCATTTAAGGCCCCCTTCACACATGCGTATAAAACATGTACGGGATAAATCAGTACTGGTGTCATCAGTGTTTTCTATCAGTGTGCCATACATACAGTATGTCATTTATGTTTTTCCCGTATAAATAAATAAATAAATAAAAATATTACAAATAGTGATGGGCAAACCCAGACTGTAAAAGTCCGGATCTGCAAGGGTTACCTACTACACTGTTCAACGATCTCAGGAAACTCTGGGTAATTAACTGGATTTGGCCATCTGGATAATAAGAAAAGAAAAAAGAAAGAAAATAAGAATAAAGCAGGTGCATCATACGTGCCAGTCTTCAACATGGCGTTAACTTCTGGGGCCACTCATTACCCTCATACATATGCACTGCTTCCCCTGCCCACTGGCAGTCCTGGTATCTGTCATTGGTTGCAGCCAGACTGCACCCCCACCCTATATGACAGCATGTCTGACTGTTTGCAATCAAAGACACTTTCTGCATATATATATAGTGGTGTAAAAATAAAATATAAATAAAATTGTCTTAGGGTCCCCCATATTATGATACTCAGCAGAGATAAAGCATACAGTTACAGGCTGCAGACCCCAGTTATGTGCTTATATTGGCTGTGTATCAAAATAAGAGGGACTCCATGCGGCTTTTTTTAAAATTATTTAAATAAATAATTTAAAAAAAGCGGCGTGTGGTTCCCCCAATTTTGATACAAAACATAGGGCACCACATGCAGTTATTTTAAATTATAAAATTATTTAAAACAAAAAGCATGGAGGGAAATTGGATCACCAGTCAAGGTAAAGCAGACAGCTGTGGTCTGGTATTCTCAGGCTGGGGAGGCCCATGCTTATTGGGCTCTCCTCAGTTTAAAAATAACAGGCCACAGCAACACCAGAAGTGGTGCATTCATTAGATGCGCCAATCCTGGCACTTTACCTTGGCTCTCCAGTTGCCCTGGTGGAGTGGTAAATATCTAATAAATGAAGTTAAGGCCGCTTTACACGCTGTGACATTGCTAAAATTGCTAGCGATGCCGAGCATGATAGCACCCGCCCCCGTCGTTGTAACGATATGTGGTGATCGCTGCCGTAGCGAACATTATTGCTATGGCAGCGTCACACACATATACCTGCTGTGCGACGTCGCTGTGACTGCCGAACAATCCCTCCCTCAAGGAGGAGGTGCATTCGACGTCACCGTGACGTCACTAAGTGGCCACCCAATCAAAGTGGAGGGGCGGAGATGAGCAGGACGAACATCCCGCCCACCTCCTTCCTTCCTCATTGTTGGCGGGATGCAGGTAAGGTGAGGTTCCTCGTTCCTGCAGTTTCACATTTAGCGATGTGTGCTGCCGCAGGAATGACGAACAACATCGTTACTGCAGCAGCAACGATAATTGGGAAGAAGGGGGCATGTCATCGATTAGCGATTTTGAACATTTTGCAACGATTCAAAATCGCTAATAGGTGTCACATGCAAGACATCGCTAACGCGGCCGGATGTGCGTCACAAATTCCGTGACCCCAACGAGATAGCTTTAGCAATCTCGTAGCGTGTAAAGCCACCTTTAGGGGCACTTTGCACGCTGTGACATCGCAAGCCGATGCTGTGATGTCGAGCGCGATAGTCCCCGCCCCCGTTGTGATTGCTGGCGTAGCGAACATTATCGCTACGCCAGCTTCACATGCACTCACCTGTCTTGCGACGTCGCTCTGGCCGGCGACCCGCCTCCTTCTTAAGGGGGCGGGTCGTGCGGCATCACAGCGATGTCACGGCAGGCGGCCAATAGCAGCGAAGGGGCGGACATGAGCAGGATGTAAACATCCCGTCCACCTCCGTCCTTACGCATTGCAGCCGGGACGCAGGTAGGAGATGTTCCTCGCTCCTGCGGCTTCTCACACAGCGATGTGTGCTGCCGCAGGAACGAGGAACAACATCGTACCTGTCGCTGCACCGGCATTATGGAAATGTCGGACCCTACACGGATTATACGATAACGACGCTTTTGCGCTCGTTAATCGTATCAAAAAGGATTTGCACACTACGATATCGACTGCAACGCCAGATGTGCGTCACTTTCGATTTGACCCCACCGACATCGCACCTGCGATGTCGTAGTGTGCAAAGCCCGCCTTAATGTCAGCTATGAATTGCCATCCGCCAATTTTGTGTTTTTTGTTTTTTCCTCTCTTTCTTCCAAGAGCCATAACATTTTTATTTTTCTGTCAATATAGCCATATTGGGGTTTTTTTGCGGGATGAGTTATACCTTTGAATGACGCTATTCATTTTGACAGATATTGCACTTTTATTTTTTTATTTAATTTTATATTTACCGTGTTCACGATATGGTAAAAATGACCTGATAGTATAATTCCCTCCTTGAAAATATATAAAAAATGGTGAACACACAAAATATTGACACTTTGGGCACAATGTGGCCATGTTCACTTAGGGGTGTACTCACTTTTGTTGCCAGCAGTTTTTACATTAGTGGCTGTGTGTTGAGTTATTTAGAGCTGTACACAGACTACTTTACATTGTATCAAAGTGTCATATCATTAGTGTTGTCAAATGAAAATATGTATAATAAGAAATGTAGGAAATTGTGAGGGGCAGTACTTACTTTTATGATATACTGTAGCTATATGTGTATCCTAAAATGTATCCTTTCAAATACCAAGTATTTCCAAACATGGCTCTTTTTGCCAATACTTAAAGGGGTTTCCTACCTTTTGGGAACAACTTTTTTTTATTGAATGGCTTGTATTTTGGGCTAAAATTAATTTTTGCACTTGTATTTAATCAAAAATGTTGCACCGTGTGCCTTCTATAGCAATTGTATTGCAATGTTTATTGCTGGACGCAGAAAGAGTTAACTGAAAGTTTGTCAGTCAGCTTGTATGACGGTGTAGATGGACAAACCCTTTAAAAATTCTACAGTTATCAAAGTTTCAGTATATCCGCCCTGTAAGGAACTATTTTCTGGTTGGGTCCATTGTAATAGAAGCATTTTTCCTAAACATGTTAAGTGAGTTTTGGCCCCTACATACCCCCAATGTTGGTATTTAATACCTTTGTATCTTATTATGGATCTAAATTTCTACAAATTTCTTTCTTGAATGTTATTCTCCTTAGTAGAGATCCACTATATTATCATAGCTGGATGTAAGGGGGTTTTCCATGACTATACATAGATGGGATATCCTTACAGTGTCATACCCTGCAAGGAAAGCTTATTAATGAGCCTCTTCAATATTTATCCAATATTACAATGCTCTGGCAATCACATTTTGGGACCCATTGGGTAGGTTCCCAAAAGGCCTCTACATAGCGGATTTTCCATCTGAATTTTCCAGATAAAGAAATGAATATTTTGCAGTAGTAACATTGTTGATGATTTTCCCCCCAATCATTTTCAGTATACATTGAACATCATGAAAAAAGCCTATATGGATACCAAATATAATGATAACAGTCATTTAAATCAAACAAACCTTTCGATAAGACTTAAAGACTTACCAGCAAGGTTGCAGCACAAATGCAAACGAACACTCTGCAACAGTATGCAAATGAATTGAATGGAAATTCTAAAATCCATTTTTGTTATTCTGTAAAAATCTGAAAATTTCTAAAAAAAAAATGTAAATATTACAATGTTGTCTATTTTACATTCCTGGCAGTCTATAGTGGTATTTTCTTTTGAAAATTACAAATTTAGGGACCTTTTCTTTGATTTTCATACCATTGCAGACATAGCAAATACTGTATGAGGCCAATATTGAACAAAGGAACCAAATCTGAGTCTGGAAATTAATGAATCCGACTCCATGATGACGTTCATCAAGACTGACATAAACAATGCCGGTCTTGATGAATTACAGCCCAAGAGTCTCAAAGAGCTGAGATTTGATGCCAAGATGGATTTTAGGGACATTATACCATTTTCAGAAAAAGCAGGAGTTTTCTCATTTTTGATGAGGCATTTTTGAAGAAGTTTAGTTATTTATGGCATTAAGTCTGGAAATATAATTTAGATATTTGCTTGATAGCTGAAGAACACTATCAAATATATTTTAATACAAATGAGCAATGTTTAGATGGTGGAGTGAGCAAGCATTTTGGAGGCTTCCATTGAAACAGCCCCAAACAGTATTCTGATATTCCCATGTTACAGTTATTCATTTGAAGAGAGTCTTTCACCACATTTTTAATGTTGAACTGAACATATGATGCCATAGTGGATGCAGAGTGGAATAAAATATTTTTTTTGTAGGTTAGAATCTGAAATGTTGTAAAAGAGAGTCACAGAATATGGTGGATGCGCAGGAGAAATATTGTATGCAATTGTGGGAAGAGGAGATAAGAGAGGAGTAAACAAGGAGATCTTGTGAGGAACTGAGGTTGCGTTCAGTTAGGTAGATGGAGACTAGGTCACAGATGTATGGAGGAGATAGGTTGTGACTGGCTTTGTATGTCAAGGATGGGGTTTTCAACTAAGAGTTTTGGGCAATCGGAAGAAAGTGAATGGATTGGCAAAGTGGAGAGGCTGGGGAATATCTGAGGGAGAGGTGGATTAATCAGGCAACAGAGATTAGGATAGATTGGATGGGTGCAAGAGTGTTAGAAGATGATTTAACCTAATAATTACACCTTATCCGTCTTTTTTTAAAATTGGTATTTTAAATAAACAAAAAAAGTATATTTTTTAATGGTCTTTACTTAGGGCACCTCTTGTTGCCTTCGACAAATCGTGTTTCAGCTGCCCTATGCTGACTGGGTAATAGTGTTGAGGTCTAGTGTCTAAGGGTTGGGATTAAGACTGTGGTGAGTGCACAGGTGGTGAAATGTGATCTGGAGAGTAGAGAGGAATGTTTCTCTTCTGCACTGTTGGAGAAGCTCATTTTAGAGGAAGAGAGCGGAGTATTTAGGAGGACTATAGGTCAAAGCTATCTCTGATATTGACAATCTTCTGTTTGAAGAATGAGGCAAAGTCTTTGGCTAAGATGAGAGGAGAGGGAGGAGGTATATGGGAATGGTGGAAAGATTTGAAGGTGTTGAATAGCTGCCTAGGGTTGTGAAACAGGGAGGTTATGAAAGATGAGATGTAGGTTTGTTTTGCATCAGTGAGTGTGGACTTGAAATTGGTGAGGGATTGTTTGTGTGCAATGAAGTGTTCGTAGGAATGGGAAATCTTCCATCTCCACTCAGCACTCCTGAAAGCCCACCTCAGTTCATTAGTTAGGCTGCTGTGCCAGGGTTACCTGTTGAATGTGCCAGTTTTATAAGCAGTCTTGATGTAAACAATAACAATAATTCGTGAGGAAAGTGTACAAAACTTATAAACCAACAACCAAGAATTGTCAGCACACCAGAGATACAACACAGGGATCTTTGTATCCACTACCATTAACTCTCCCCCTACAACTTGTCTCTTTACCCACCAATATAGTCTGACTACTCTTTCTATGCTGTCTACCACTATATTTTCTCCCTTGTCCTTTCCATTCATAACTATGGTAATTTGAAAACATTGCCACCTGTCAAAATTATCTCACCCACAGCACAAAAAACCCATTCTATTCAGTGCAAGTTATCTTCAGAATACAGTTTGAACCTCAATGAAAAGTCAGTTCAGTACTGTGGAAACTAATTTTTTCTGCCCTACATCAAAATAAACTATGGACTTAAGTTCATAAGTTTATGCTGGCTTTTGCGTTGTGCATGGCAGAGGCACTACTCCCAAAAATGCAACTTGGAGGTCTTTCCTTTTAGCCTAAATATAGTAACTTATACTTATTGACCTTTTACATATTACTTCTTTTGTCATTGGCTCCCATGTGAATAAAGACATCAACAGCACCCTCCACTGTAATTTATCCACCAGTTTCACTGCATACCAAACCTTTGCCCCAGGGATAGAGCAACCATTCGGCAGCAACCAAAATTATTCTGTCCATCACCCTAAACATAGAATCCATTATAAAAGTTACTGGCTTACCTTTCATGCATTATACCTCTCCCATGACAACTAGCTGGGTTATTCTTCTACTGCGAGGCAAAGCAGTATCCTTAAGGGTGTTTTATTCTGAAAGTAACATCATTGCAAAATCAACCAACTTTGCTTAGTGTCACAAACACAGAAGTAACCTTCCTTTTTTAAGAATCATTTCCACCCCCTCTTACTGAAAAAGCCTACAATTTTATGGTGCAGACAGGAACCTGCTAATAGGAAATTAAAAATCACGTTAAGCTGGTGGGAAAGGAGTGCTCAGTCAGAAGGCATGATCCTATAATCTTTAATGAAAAAAAAAAATGACTGCACTTCCTAACAGACAAATGTGAACAGGTGCATACTGAACATGAAACCTACTCTAAAAAACGCTTACAGGCTTTTTCAGTCTGGGTAGAGGCATTATAGGTAGGGACCCAGCAAAAAGAGAAACACCTTGTTGCTGGCTGTTGGACTCACATAAAACTGACCTTTTTTATGTGCTAAGTGTCTCAATCTTTAAATACATTTCCTTAACAGCAATGCATGTCCAAATTGCTGTATTCACTGTTTGCATATCTTAATGTTATAAGAATGCAGCTGTTTATTTGACAGACTATGTTACATATTCAGTTTGCACCTGTTGACATTTGTCAGTAAGAAAGAGAAGTCATTTCTTTCATTTTATGTATTGAATCTGATCATGTGTGACACAATTCTCTGAGCTATGTATCTAATTCTATCATATGTGATACACTGCACTGATTTGTGTATGTATCCCTAACGTGATACATTTCGCAGAACCATGTATCTTGTTCTATCATGTAAGCTACACTAAACTGAGCCATGTATCTAATCTTATAATATGAGATATATTCTGCAAAGCGTGCATCTAAAGTTTACTTTGTTCTAATTGTTGTTAAACCGGAAAAATTACCCCAAGCTGTAATAAAATATAACCTTTATTGGTAAGTATAAAAAAGTAAGGGATGACAAAAACTAGTACCCCTAAGACAAAAATAGAAAATTTAGACAACACAAAACATATTTGGAAACACGCAAAACATATGCCGTCTCACCAATAATAAGGAGGTATTAAGGGCCTGAGTTAACCCTCAAAAAACTGTCACCTTCCTAACCACGAAGTGAAAACATCCTAGACCCTTATTACCTCCTTGTTATTGGTGGGACGGCATACGTTTTGCATGTTTCCAAATATGAGTTGTCTGATTTTTCTATCTTTGTCTTAGGGGTTCTTGTTTTTGTCATCCCTTATTTTTTTATACTTAACATAAAGATTTTATTTTAATACAGCTTGGGATAAATTTTCCGGTTTTGTATTATACTAGCTGTAGTACCCGGGCGTTGCCCGGGATAGTAACTGTCTCTCTGTCTCTCTCCCAGTCTATGTCTGTCTGTCTCTGTGTGTTTGTCTCTGTGCGTCTGTCTTTGTGTGTCTGTCTTTGTGTGTCTGTCTTTGTGTGTCTGTCTGCCTGTATCAATTTCTCTGTCTGTCTCTGTATCAGTCTCTCTTTGTCTCTCTCTTTTTCTGTGTGTGTCTCTCTCCATCTCTGTGTGTGTCTCTCTCTGTCTGTCAGTCTCTTTCCCCATCTGTCTCATTCTAGGTGTGTCTCGTTCCAGGTGTGTCTCATTCCAGGTGTGTCTCATTCCCCGTCTGTCTCTTTCCCCGTCTGTCTTGATCCCCGTCTCTCGTTTCCCGTCTCTCTCGTTTCCCGTCTCTCTCGTTTCCCATCTGTCTCGTTCCTGGTCTGTCTCGTTCCTGGTCTGTCTCGTTCCTGGTCTGTCTCGTTCCCGGTCTGTCTCGTTCCTGGTCTTTCTCTTTTCGCATCTGTATCTTTCCCCATCTGTCGCTTTCCCTATCTGTCTCTTTCCCTGTCTGTCTCTGTCTATTTCTCAGTCTCTTTACTTGTCTCTGTTACTTGTCTCTGTCTCTTTACTTGTCTCTGCCTCTTTACTTGTCTCTGCCTCTTTCCTTGTCTCTGCCTCTTTCCTTGTCTCTTTACTTGTCTCTGTCTCTTTACTTGTCTCTGCCTCTTTCCTTGTCTCTTTCCTTGTCTCTGTCTCTTTCATTGTCTCTGTCTCTTTCCCCGTCTGTCTCTTTCCCCGTCTGTCCCCTTCCCCGTCTGTCCCCTTCCCCGTCTGTCTCCTTCCCCGTCTGTCTCTGTCTCTTTCTCTGTCTCTTTACTTGTCTCTGTCTCTTTCCATGTCTCTTTACTGGTCTCTGTCTCTTTCCCTGTCTCTTTACTGGTCTCTGTCTCTTTCCCTGTCTTTTTACTGGTCTCTGTCTCTTTCCTGTCTCTTTCCTGGTCTCTGTCTCTTTCCCTGTCTCTTTACTGGTCTCTGTCTCTTTCCCTGTCTTTTTACTGGTCTCTGTCTCTTTCCTGTCTCTTTCCTGTCTCTTTCCCTGTCTCTTTCCCTTTCTGTCTCTTTCCCTGTCTGTCTCTGTCTGTCTCTCTCTCTGTCTCTTTCCCTGTCTGCCTGTTTTTTTCCCTGTCTGTCTCTGTCTCTCTGTTTGTCTCTTTTCCTGTCTACCTGTCTCTTTCCCTGTCTGTCTATATCTGTCTGCCTTTGTCTCTGACTGTCTGTCTCTCTCTCTGTCTCTCTCTCTGTCTGTATCCGTCTCCCCACTGACATCTTATTACCTCACACATATACTTCTTATACTAACAATTTATTTTGTTCCTATAGCAACCAATCACAGCTCCCATTAATAACCTAATAGCTCGCAGCTCCATTGACTTTAATGGAGGCAGGTTTTTTGGAGAGTAACTGTACAGCACGGGGTTAAATTTTCCCATCAAAACATAGTCTATGACGTTCCCTGAGTCCCATGGGATGCTGTGCCAAATTTCGTTATTGTAAATGTGACGGTGCGGATTCCTTTAGCAGACATACACACTTACATACATACATACATACACACACACACACACATACACTCAGATTTATACTATATTAGATGATCCCGGGCAAAATATACATTAAATGTTTTTGCCATTGTTCTAATTGTTGACAATAATTTTTTTTTCCAGATATGCTTCCTTTTAATTCTGAGTTCATACATTCAGTAATGATCTGTTAGAATGGATCCAGCAGCAATCCGTTAGCACAAAAAGTTGTGCAGACAACTTTATTGACTGTTTTTACATAACTGATTTCAGCTGGATACATTTTTTTCTCAACATTGAATGGAAAATGGATCTGTTAATTATCCATCAAGTTTTCCTTCAATTGTAAAGGATCCATTTTTTACATACTGGATCAGGTTCAAATGCACAATAACTAGCAATCCATTAAGGAATCCATTTTACATGCACTGTTAAATGCAATGTTAAAAAAATGATCCAACTGAAATAAGTTGTTTAAAAATGGACAAAAAAAGTTGTGTCTGCAAATCATTTTTGCCAATGGATTGCTGCTGGATCCATTCTAATGGATTATTACTGGACATTTGAACCTAGTCTAAAGGGGGCTTTACACGCTATGACATCGCTAATGCGAACTCGTTGGGGTCACGGAATTGGTGACACACATCCGGCCGCATTAGCGATGCCGCTGCGTGTGACACCGATGAGCGATTTTGCATCGTTGCAAAAACGTGCAAAATTGCTCATCGGTGACATGGGGATTCATTCTCAAAAATCGTTACTGCAGCAGTAACGAGGTTGTTCCTCGTTCCTGCGGCAGCACACATCGCTCCGTGTGATGCCGCAGGAACGAGGAAGCTCTCCTTACCTGCGTCCCGGACGCTATGCGGAAGGAAGGAGGTGGGCGGGATGTTACGTCCCGCTCATCTCCGCCCCTCCGCTGCTATTGGGCGGCCGCTCAGTGACGTCACTGTGACGCCGCACAGACCGCCCCCTTAGAAAGGAGGCGGTTCGCCGGTCACAGCGACGTCGCCGGGCAGGTAAGTATGTGTGACGGGTCTGGGCGATGTTGTGCGGCACGGGCAGCGATTTGCCCGTGTCGCGCAACAGATGAGGGCGGGTACCCACACTAGCGATATTGGGACCGATATCGCAGTGTGTAAAGTAGCCTTAAGCCTAAAGGCGGCATTACACGCTACGATTTATCTGACGATATGTCGTTGGGGTCACGGATTCCGTGACGCACATCCTACATCGTTAGCGATGTCGTTGCGTGTGACACCTATGAGCGACTCCGAACGATCGCAAATAGGTTGAAAATCGTTCAGTTTCAAAATATTGTTCATCGTTTAGAAAGCAGCAGACATATTGGTACGTTTGACACCCTGCCAACGACGAACAACATCCACATGACCGCCTTGGTCAAACAATATATCGCTGAACTATTTAGCGTCGTTTGTGAGATGTGTATGTGTGACCACTAATAAACGACCTATGAGCGATCTCGGCAAATCGTAACTACGATCTGGGTGTGTCACATCGCTAATGAGATCATCAGATAAATCGTAGCGTGTAACGGGGCCTTCAGGCTTCATTCACACTAGCGAATAAATAGTCGCTCCAATATTCATCCTGAAAAATGTGTTATTACGTATGTAATGTGAGTGCTATGCGAGTGTGTGATTTTTTTTTTCTTGCCTAGCATCCGTATGACATGCGTATGCCATCCGTATGCAATGCGTTTTTAACATCGGAATACTAATAATGTAAATTCTTGCTAGCTGTCAGAAATAATAAAGCATTCAAATCTAACTGATAAACAGAATGATAGATATCCTGCATCTATATAATGTCACAACTCCCCTACTATACATATTATACACTTGTACCCTTAAGTGCTTTTCATGTGGCACTAAAGGGTGATTAGCCCTGTTCAGCCTACTAAATAAATAATTACCAAAACAATGTGGGTTGCCCCTATTTTTGGTAACTAGCAATTGTAAAGCAGACAGCTGCTGGCTGGTATTATCAGGCCAGGAAGGTCCACGTTTACTGGGCCCTTCCCACACTAAAAGTAATAGCCCGCCAATTTTGGTCCTTCGCCTCAGCTCTTCCCGATTGCCTTGGTGTAGTGGCAATTGGGGTAATGGTTTTTGGAGTTGATATTAGCTGTTTAGTGACCCACCCCAGGGCCTTGGGGTACTCGGTCCCGGGCCTGGGATCAGAGGGACACGTCACGGTTACTGGCCGATGACCGGTTCCGTGACCCTGGGGGTCGCTTAAAAAAGGGGGAAAAGTTTTATGGAAAAATAATAATAAAGTTTTTTGTGACGCCACTTGCGGTATGCGGCTAAGTGAGGAAATCCGCCGCTACAACGTCTCTCGCTGCTGGGGCTTGTGGTATTAAGCAGCTTGGATGTTATGACCCTCCGCAAGTAGAGCTGAGCCCCAGGGGGAAGTAATGGTGGTTGTAGTATGGTGAAAGTTGGTAAAAGAGATGCAGGAAGAATTCAGACAACACAGGAGCTGTGGGTTAACTTGTTCTTTACTCACTGGTTCAGTGGAGCTGCAACTCGGCTGGTGCTGGTCTCTACCAATCTGGGCCTCAGGTAATCCGGTATTCCTTTTGTTCCAGTGCTGGTGTGGTGATCTGGTGAGCTTTACTTCCATGCATCCTTCTGTAATTGGTGGGTCCCCAAGGCCTGGATCATTTTGAGGTCCCCTCCTATTGTCACAGTCCTGGCCCGTATGGCAGGCAGCTTGAATCTCTCTTGGGGTGGACTTCTGTCTCAGTCCTTGGGCTCCCTCTTTGCTGCTGTGCGTCGGACACTAACGTTGGTGAGGAACCCTAAGGATTCCCTCACTGGGCAGATTTATCAGGTAAGCTTGAAGCATCTTCCTGAACTAGGGCTCTGCACCCCGCCGGTGTTCAGTCCCATGAGTACTCACAATGTACTCTCCCGGCGACCATACTCATTTAGTTCAACAGACCAATTCACACGTGCTGACTGTCTGACTTCCACCGACTCACTGTCTTACTGACTCTGCGTCAAGATGTCAGTCTACTGTCGTCTACAGTAACTAGCCCCGCCCCCTTTCCGGGTTTCTGACTAGAGGCTTGGATGGTCCCAACTATATGTGGGCAACCATCAAACCCAGCCCTAGCCTGTTATCCAGTCTGGGGAAAAAAAGGTAGATTTGTGTGTGTTTACCGGCACTGGTCTTCCAGGAACCCAAAATTAGCACTGCACCTGTTACTGGGTGCAATACCCTGTGGCACCTGGCACCTCAGGGGCGCCACATTTAGTGTCTGCGGGAATCAAGCCCTGGTGTTAGTAATGTAAAGGTGTTTATCAGTCACCCCCATTACAAACCCAGTAAGTCAAAAGAAAAAAAACATACAAAAATACTTTATTTAAAAAAATACTTCCCGAGGAGGGCAATACTAAACAATGGGCACATTACTGCAGGGGACATTACTAAACAATGAGCACATTACTGCAGGGCACCTTACTAAACAATGGGGACATTACTAGAGGGCCCAAGGAAGGGGTACAAGGATGGGCCCATTACTACAAGGGGGGAACAAAGATGGGACACATTACATTTTATTGGGAACTATTTTTATTTTTGAAATTTTCCAGTAGCTGCTCCATTTCCCACCTTAGGCTTATATTCAAGTCAATAAGGTTTTCCAGGTTTTTTTTGTGGTAAAATAGGGTCCTCGGCTTATACTTGTGTATATGCAGTATATCCCAAACTCTGTATTTTAACTGGAAAAGTTGTGGGTCTTCTTATACGCCTAGTCTTATTATACACTGCAAAATATGGTATATAGGGGTTTGGGACATACTTTATATAGCAGCAGGATATCTATCTATCTATCTATCTATCTATCTATCTATCTATCTATCTATCTATCTATCTATCTCTCTATATATATATATATATATTTTTATTGGTTCCCAGGAGGGTTTTGTCTGGGAACTTATGTGCATATATCACACTAAACTCACCAATGGAAGTCCATGGGTGACTTGTAGTGGTGAGTCTCATGCGATATAGGCGACCTGATTACAGCTGAAAAAAAACTTGCAGATGGACACTGCGTCATCAAATAACATTGCTGCGAGTGCAAGCTAATTTTTATCTGCTTTCACTCTCTTTTTTTAATTGCAATTGGGAGCAAGGCCTAACCCAGCTGCTTGCTGCTACTAACTCTCCAAGCTTTATATTTATTCCACTGACTGCTAAGGCTGGAAACACATCTATGCGAGTAAAATCGGTCCGACTGGGCTGAAAAAAACTCGGCTGATTTTAGTTCACGTTAGGTCCGAGTGCAATGCAACTGCGATCCTTTTTTTGAATAAATTAATGATTTTGCTCGCGTGTGTGTCGCGATTGCGATGCTAGTTTCCTGCAACATCTTAACTACATTAAATTGATTACACTTGTGTCATTTATTTTACCTTTGGGAATGTGATGTCACATTCATCTGTAGAATATTTAATGAGCGTAGTTCCTGCCACACTCGCAAATGTGAACGCTGGTGCGCGTGTTTGATCCTACTTTTAATCCCCTTCCATAGGAAATCATTGGGACAAATGGTGCGAGAAACTCGCAAAAAAGCAGCATGCTGCGATTTTTTTCTCGGTCCGATTTGGACTGAGAAAAAAATCGCAAATGCGAGCTGAATCATTGACAGACGTGTCCGATTCCAAATGCGAGATTTTGTAGCATTGCTCTACTGCGAGAAACTCGCAAGTGAGAAGCAGCCCTAAGGGAGCATTCTCTTTGGATAAGTTCACATGTCCAGTAATCATCTGTTAAGCTGGACTCACACGAGTGTATGGCATGCGATGCAAGAGCATTGGATGTGATATGCTAAGGACCCCCGGCTCAGGTTCTGCTGCAAGCGTAAGCTGAGGGTCATGCGACCGTGACCTGATCTTGCGTTTTGGTCACAGCTGTGAAGCTGAGGGTGGGCGCTGTGGAGGAGAGGGAGGGGTTAATCCCCATCTCCTCCATTGTCAGACTGTGCATATATCGCACTGCACTGGGATAACATACGAGTTCAGGCCAATGTATCTCTTCAAGTGAATGAGTGCGAGTGATACAGCTCTCGCAGAAAATCGCAGCATGCTGCTACTTTTCTCGCATCCAGAATCTGGATGCGAGAAAAGCTGACCATCTGCTCTCCCTCATTGACTAACATTGGTCAGAGTGCAATGCGAGATTTTCTCGCATTGCACTCGTCTGATTTCAATGCTCGTGTGAGCACTCTCTTAGGGGTACTTTGCACATTGCGACATCGCTACTGCGATATTGTCGGGGTCAAATTGAAAGTGACGCACATCCGACGCCAGTAACGACGTCACAACGTGTAAAGCCTAGATGCGCCGATAAACGATCGCAAAAGCGTCCTAAATTGGTGATCTGTGTAGCGTCGGTCATTTCCATAATGTCGGTACGAAGCTGTGTGTGAAGCCGCAGGAGCGAGGAACATCTCCTACCTGCGTCCACCGGCAATGCGGAAGGAAGGAGGTGGGCGGGATGTTTACGTCCCTCTCATCTCCGTCCCTCAGCTTCTATTGGCCGCCTACCGTGTGACGTCACTGTGACGCTGCACGACCCGCCCCCTTAGGAAGGAGGTGGGTCGCCGGCCAGAGCGACGTCGCAGAGCAGGTAAGTGCGTGTGAAGCTGCCGTAGCGATAATGTTCGCTACGGCAGCTATCACAAGATATCGCATGTGTGACGGGGCGGGTACTATTGCGCTCGGCATTGCTAGCATCGGCTAGCGATGTCGCAGCGTGCAAAGTACCCCTTAAAATGGATCCAGCAGCAATCTGGTGGCAAAAAACTTATGCATACACAACTTTTTTGTCCATTTTAAAAAAAATATTTTTGCAGGATCCGTTTTTTTTTTAACATGGGAGTCTATGAAAACCAGATTCGTTAACCCCTTCACCCCAGGCGACTTTCCGTTTTTATTTTTGGTTTTTGCTCCCCTTCTTCTGAGAGCCTTAACTTTTTTATTTTTCCATCAATCTTGCCATATAAGGGCTTGTTTTTTTGCAGGACGAGTTGTACCTTTAAATGAAACAATTAGTTTTACCATATAGTGTACTGGAAAACGGCAAAAAAAGTGCGTAAAAATTGCAAAACAAAAGTGTAATTGCACTATTGTTTATGAGGTATTTTATTCACTATATGTTAAACTGATGTGTTAGTGTGATGCCTCAGGTTAGTACGAGTTATAGATACCAAATGTATAGGTTTACTTTTATCTAAGGTGTTAAAAAAAATTCTGAACTGTTTGCACCATTTTCCGCAACCTGTGGCGTTTTCATTTTTTGGGGTATGGAGCTCAGTGATGACTTATTTTTTGCGTCTTCAGCTGATGTTTTTAATAGTGCCATTTTTGTTCAAATGCTATGTTTTGATCATCTGTTATTGCATTTTGCGCACAATTTGCGATGACCAAAAACCGTAATTTTGGCGTTTGGAATTTTTTTGCCACTACTCCGTTTACCAATCAGGTGTATTGATTTTATATTTTGATAGAGGGGGCATTTCTGAATGCGGCAATACCAAATATGTGTATATCTTTTATTTTTGTAACCATTTAATTTTCAATGGGGTGAATGGGGGGTGATGTGAACTTTTAGGTTTTTTTTAATTTTTTTTAAAACTTTTTATTTACTTTTTTAAAATTTTACTAGTCTCCCTAGGGAACTATAAGGATCAGCTGTCTGATTGCTGGTTCATTTCTGTTGATCAAAGCTGCATAGCTCTGATCAGCAGAAATGCATTGTTCCTGTTACAGTCGCTGCTCTGTCAGCTCTAACAGGAAATGCATCAGGATAGCAACATGAGTCATCACATGACATGTCATTACCATGGCAACCATCGGCTCCCCGTGATCAGATCACGGGGCCTCCGATGGCGGTGGGGAAAGGCGATTACCCTGTCGTGGCCATTTAAATTGCGCTGTCATATTTTGACAGCGTCATCCAATGGGTTAACAGGTGTGGGTGGATCGTGGATCCACCTGCACCTGTTAGCCGCACATGTCCACTATTCAAATCAGCAGACATGTGCAGACCCGGCGGTGATTACCCCTTCATGATTTAGAACATACGGGTACGTCCTCGGTCGTGAAGGGGTTAACTGATTGCTATTTATCTTCCATTTGAAACTGGTCCAGTAAGAAAAAAATGGATCCTTTACAAATTAAAGAAAAATACATGGCTAAATGGCAATCTGTTAATGGTTCCATTTTCCATAGATTTCCATGTTAAAAAAAACCCAGATCCTGTAAAAATCATTTTTTTAATATAGTACTAGAAAGTTATGTTTGCACAACGTTTTTGCTAAAGAATCTCAGCAGGACCCGTTCTAATTGATGATTAATGGACATGTGATCTTTAACATGAACTTCCAGGTAGAAAACATGCTCTGATCTGCCCCAGCTACAGTATTCATTCTGGAGCACCTGCTCCAGATGGGCATCAATAATGCACAGATTAAAGTAAAGAAAATCTTATCAATTTCCCAAGTTTCAAAATATAAAAAGAATGTAAAGAATAACAAAAAGGGGAGTTAGTAATCAATACAAAATACATTGGTACGCCATCTGACAGTATTTTTCACAACAAGATTGCCCACTCAAACTTTTTTCTTTTTCTGGACAGTTTATGGAAAAATGAGGGACAAACAATATATTTTACCGACACATTATAAATAATAATAATTATAATTTTATTCATTTATATAGCGCTATTAATTCCACAGCGCTTTACATACATTGGCAACACTGTCCCCATTGGGGCTCACAATCTAGAGTCCCTATCTGTATGTCTTTGGAGTGTGGGAGGAAACCGGAGTACCCGGAGGAAACCCACGCAAACACAGGGAGAACATACAAACTCCTTGCAGATAGTGTCCTTGGTGGGATTTGAACCCAGGACCCCAGCGCTGCAAGACTGCAGTGCTAACCACTGAGCCACCGTGCCGCCATAGTAAATTATAATGATAGTAAGTGATCCATGTCTACAGCCCATAATTACTATATGAAGACCAACTGCATTCACTATAAAATAATGCTAACTACAGCCAAAATAAAAAAAAAAAATCACAAACACCTTACTTTTTTTTATGGACAGAGCTAAAAAGTGCCTTATTTTTATACTGACAGGGAATTTCTGGACAGTTGGCAACCCAGATTCACAGGTTTCTGTATATATCAAGTGGTGGTGCTCGGTCACGATAAGGAAGATCCAATAAGGTTATTCACATAGAAGTTTATACCATACACAGCAGTCACCAAGAGCTGCTTCATTCAAGCCTTGAGGAGACGTCTGAGGATGTAAAACGATCGTTACTGTTAAATAGAGATGAGCGAACCGGTCGCGGTTCGTCTCGAGGCGGTTCGCCGACACGGAGCTCCCGTTCGAGTTCGGTTCGTCGAACGTTCGACGAACCGAACTCGAACCAATAGGCTATAATGGGAGGCAATCACAAACACATAAAAATGCATTATAAATGTACACATACAGTAAATAAACATTGCCATAACACTTACCGGTCCCCGCGATCCCTCCTGCACTCTGTCTCCTGCCGCTATTCCATCCGATGATCGCTGAATCCTCCCGGTGACCGGCACTGCCAGCAGAGAAGCAGAACCTATCGTGACGTCAAAATAGCCATGTGACCAGTCACGTGGCTATTATCTCATTGGCTACAGACTGGTCACATGACTATGACGCGTCATGTAGGACCTGCGAGTGCATCTCTCCGGTACACGGTGCACATTTGTGTATCGCCGTGTACCGGCGATATGCTCTAGCACACGGTCGACTCCCCATTCCGTTAGGGACCGGCTGACACAGCCGGTCATTAACGGAGATCACCGTTGCCATAGCAACGCAGTTAGCGGTGACGTCACCACTAACCGTGGCTCCGGGAGCACCGTTGCTATGGTAACGCGTCTGTCAGCGTTACCGCTGTTACCGCTAGCAGCACTGATCACTCACGGAGTGAAGGCTGCACGCTGCTTCCCGATTGTAGTGAGGATTGTAGTGAGGATGAGGTGCCCCAGCCCATGATGGGCTGGTGCACCTCATCCTCACTACAATCGTCACTACTACTACACTAGTGAGGATTGTAGTGAGGATGAGGTGCCCCAGCCCATGATGGGCTGGGGCACCTCATCCTCACTACAATCGTCACTACTACTACACTAGTGAGGATTGTAGTGAGGATGAGGTGCCCCAGCTCATCAAGTGATGGGCTGGGGCACCTCATCCTCACTACAATCGTCACAACTACTACACTAGTGAGGATTGTAGTGAGAATGAGGTGCCACAGCTCATCAAGGTTTATTAGGGATTTATTGGGCTGACAGGGGGTAATAAAGATGGAGTCTCTAATGTGTCTGTGTATTTATTTCTATTAAAGTATTTTTTCTCTGTTTGGTGACTTTTTTTTAACCCTTTATTGGAGATTCTTAATGGCCGGGTCAAACGTGCCTAACATTAAGAATCTCTGGCTTAATACTGGCTAGTAAAACAAAGCCAGTATTAACTCATGATTACTCAACAAGCCACCCGGCTCCAGGGCTGTTGGAAGAGTTGGATACAGCGCCAGATGATGGCGCTTCTATGAGAGCGCCATTTTCTGGGACGGCTGCGGACTGAAATTCGCAGCATAGGCGCCCAGAAACCTCGGGCTAACCTGTGCTGCGGATTCCAATCCCCAGCTGCCTAGTTGTACCTGGCTGGACACAAAAATGGGGCGAAGCCCACATCATTTGTTTTTTAATTATTTCATGAAATAAGTGAAATAATTAAAAAAAATGGGCTTCCCTATATTTTTGGTTCCCAGCCGGGTACAAATAGGCAACTGGGGGTTGGAGGCAGCCCGTGGCTGCCTGCTGTACCTGGCTAGCATACAAAAATATGGCGAAGCCCACGTCATTTTTTTGGTGGGCAAAAAACTTCTGCATACAGTCCTGGATGGAGTATGCTGAGCCTTGTAGTTCTGCAGCTGCTGTCTGCTCTTCTCCATACAGACAGACAGCAGCTGCAGAACTACAAGGCTCAGCATACTCCATCCAGGACTGTATGCAGAAGTTTTTTGCACCCTGAAAAAATTATGTGGGCTTCGCCATATTTTTGTATGCTAGCCAGGTACAGCAGGCAGGTACGGCTGCCCCCAACCCCCAGTTGCCTATTTGTACCCGTCTGGGAACCAAAAATAAAGGGAAGCCCTTTTTTTATTATTTCATGAATTTCATGAAATAATTAGAAAACAAATGACGTAGGCTTCGCCCCATTTTTGTGTCCAGCCAGGTACAACTAGGCAGCTGGGGATTGGAATCCGCAGCATAGGTTGGCCTGAGCTTTCTGGGCCCCACTGCTGCGAATTGCAGTCTGCAGCCGCCTCAGAAAATGGCATTTTCATAGAAGCGCCATCTTCTGGCGCTGTATCCAACTCTTCCAGCACCTGCCTGCTATACCTGGCTAACATACAAAAATATGGCGAAGCTCACGTCCTTTTTTTGTAGTTTTTTGGCAAAAAAAATAAAAAATGCTTCCCTGGATTTTCCATTGCCAGTGAAGGTAACACCAAGCAGTGGGGGTTAGCAGCCAGTAGCTGCTTGAATTACCCTTAGCTAGCAATACAAAAAATGCAGCGGGAGCCCATATATATTTTTTTTAATTATTTATTTAAATAACTAAAAATAAAATGGGCTTCCCTGTATTTTGATTGCTGGACATCACAGTGCTGTAAAAATAAATCTTTAAAAAAAATGACGTAGCGCTCCGCGGTATTTTTGATTCTCAGCGCAGATAAAGCAGACGGCTATGGGTTGCCACCCCCATCTGCCTGCCGTTACCTTGGTTGGCAATCAAAATACAGGGAAGCCCATTAATTTTTTCTATTTAAAAAATAGTTAAAAAAAATGACGTTGGTTCCCCCCATTTTTGATTGCCAGCTAGGGTAAAGCAGATGGCTGTAGCCTGAAAACCACAGCTGGCAGCTTTACTGTGGTTGGGGATCCAATGTGGAGGTCCCCCCAGGCTCTTTTTTTATAATTATTTTCTAAATATTAATAATTACACAAAAAAAGTAGGGTCCCCCCCAAATTGGATCACCAGCCAAGGTAAAGCGGACAGCTGTGGTCTGGTATTCTCAGGGTGGGAAGGTCCATAGTTATTGGGCCTTCACAGCCTAAAAATAGCAGGCCGCAGGCACCCCAGACGTGGCGCATCCACTAGATGCGCCAATCCTGGCGCTTCACCCCAGCTCATCCCGTGCCCTGGTGCAGTGGCAAACGGGGTAATAAATCAGGTTGATACTAGCTGTAAAGTCACCTGAGATCAAGCCCAGCAGTTTGTGATGTCATGGCGTCTATTAGATACCCAACATCATAAACTGTCAGTACTAACAAAAAAAAAATCGACAAAAGAAATGTATTTGAAAAAACAGTCCCCAAAACATTTCCTCTTTCACCAATTTATTGTAAGAAAAAAAATAAAGGGGTCCCACGACGACTCTGGACCGTCTAGAATATGGGGGGGAGACACTCAGGGAACGTATCCCCCATTTTCTAGGAGTGCGGACCCTTCATGTGAGGAGTGTGGGTGCAATGAATCTGCACTCACTCTCCCCGGGTCCACAGCAGCAGAGTCCATGTCGTAATGGTTGCTACCAAAGCTGCAATGCCCTGCTCATGAGGTAAGGGCATGCCTAATCAGGAGAACAACTGTAGAGGAAGCTCTGCTCACTGGTATATAGGTACTCAGAGGTAATAATAGATAAAATTAGTGAGTAACCTCGGCACTCTAAATCTCCCAGACTAAGTCAGTAAGTCACAACGGATAGTAATGCAAAATCACTCTTTATTGGTTCGTATTAAGAAAAAATTTTTTTTCATAAGCATATATGTTTTTGTCCAAAACAAGTTACAAATGACGTTTCGGCCTGAGCCTTCGTCAGATTGGACTTATCTGCATGTAATCCTGAAAAATGACAATAATCAGTATCACATAAGAGTGAGAGAACAATAACATAAACTCGAACAATGTAGAGGTACAATTGGGATGCAGCAAAAAATTGCAACACAGCAAGAAATGAAACACATGATACAAATGTCATAATACAGTACAAGGACAATATAGTAATGACAAATATGGGGTCAGAGTAGGCTTAGACAGCTCTGGTACGAAAGAGATGTCAATCATAAAGTAACATGTGCAGTAGGTGTAGAGCTACACTATGCATGGCAGAGCTAATGGGTAGACCGACCATAGAAAAAGAACGGAGGAAAAATGGAGAAAAAATAGAGAAAAAGTGGAGAAAAAGTGGAGAAAAAATGGAGAAAAAGTGGAGAAAAAGAAGAGAAAAAGTGGAGAAAAAGTGGAGAAAAAGTGGAGAAAAAAATGGAGAAAAAGTGGAGAAAAAGTGGAGAAAAAGTGGAGGAAAAATGGAGAAAAAGTGGAGAAAAAGTGGAGAAAAAGTGGAGAAAAAAATGTAGAAAAAGTGGAGAAATGTGGAGAAAAAGTGGAGAAAAAGTGGAGAAAAAGTGGAGAAAAAATAGAGAAAAAGCGGAGAAAAAGTGGAGAAAAAAATGGAGAAAAAGTGGAGAAAAAGTGGAGAAAAAGTGGAGGAAAAGTGGAGAAAAAGAAGAGAAAAAGTGGAGAAAAAGTGGAGAAAAAGTGGAGAAAAAGTGGAGAAAAAATGGAGAAAAAGTGGAGAAAAAGTGGAGGAAAAATGGAGAAAAAGTGGAGAAAAATTGGAGAAAAAGTGTAGAAAAAGTGTAGAAAAAAGTGGAGAAAAACCTAAGAAAAAATGGAGAAATAGTGGAGAAAAAAATGGAGAAAAAATGGAGAAAAAGTGGAGAAAAAGTGGAGAAAAAAGTGGAGAAAAAAGTGGAGAAAAAGTGGAGAAAAAAGTGGAGAAAAAGTGGAGAAAAAGTGGAGAAAAAGTGGAGAAAAAAATGGAGAAAAAGTGGAGAAAAAAGTGGAGAAAAAGTGGAGAAAAAGTGGAGAAAAAGTGGAGAAAAAGTGGAGGAAAAAATGTAGAAAAAGTGGAGAAAAAGTGGAGAAAAAAATGGAGAAATAATGGAGACAAAGTGGAGACAAAGTGGAGAAAAAGTGGAGAAAAATAAGAGAAAAATAAGAGAAAAAGTGGAGAAAAAGTGGAGAAAAAGTGGAGAAAAAGTGGAGAAAAAGTGGAGGAAAAATGGAGAAAAAGTGGAGAAAAAGTGGAGAAAAAGTGGAGAAAAAGTGGAGAAAAAATGGAGAAATAGTGGAGAAAAAAATGGAGAAAAAGTGGAGAAAAAAGTGGAGAAAAAGTGGAGTAAAAAGTGGAGAAAAAGTTGAGAAAAAATGGAGAAATAGTGGAGAAAAAATGGAGAAAAAGTGAAAAAAAAGTGGAGAAAAAATGGAGAAAAAGTGGAGAAAAAGTGGAGACAAAGTGTAGAAAAAGTGTAGAAAAAGTGGAGAAAAAGTGTAGAAAAAATGTAGAAAAAGTGGAGAAAAAGTGGAGAAAAAGTGGAGAAAAAATGGAGAAAAAGTGGAGAAAAAGTGCAGAAAAAGTGGAGAAAAAATGTAGAAAAAGTGGAGAAAAAGTGGAGAAAAAAATGGAGAAAAAAATGGAGAAAAAAATGGAGAAAAAGTGGAGAAAAAGTGGAGAAAAAGTGGAGAAAAAGTGGAGAAAAAGTGGAGAAAAAGTGGAGAAGAAGTGGAGAAGAAGTGGAGAAGAAGTCGAGAAGAAGTGTTTGTTCATGCCAGATGGGAGATAAATAATTTTTTACCGGCGCTGTCATTTACTGTAACGTGATCATCGCTGTACGGTGTATACCTGTGATCACGTGAGCGGGGACCGGAAAAACCGTCCTGAATCATGATCTCCAGGGTCTCAGCTAGCCCTGAAACCCCGGAGATTTTCTGACGCCGGGGGGCGTCATTCACTTATTTCTGCCTGCTGTTTATAAACGGCAGATCAGAATAAGGCTACATTAACACGACCGATCCATTTTTGCGGTCTGCAAAAAACAGTCCGTTTTTTTTCACGGGTGCATCCGTGTGGCATCTGTTTCCGTTTCATAGATGGTCCGTATGTCATCTGTTTGTCATCCGTGTGCCTTCCGCTTTTTTTGTGTACTGCAAAAAAACTGAAGGAGGGTAAATGCATAAATTTACCCAGGATCCATAGCTTCATCCTACATGAGGCGGTCACATGTTCACTCCAGTGCCATTTTCTACTGCTTTTCACAGCGTAGAGCGCTCTGGTGATTTTCTTGTGCTTGTGCACTTCATATCAGTCTTTTCTGTCATTATAATGGCAGAAAGACACATAATGTCCCACTCTCCTGCATTTTGTAATTTTGCACCCTTTGGTGCCTTTCATGTGGCACTAAGGGGTGCTTAGCTTTGTATTTAGCCAAAAAAATGAAAAAAAAAAAAATGACGTAGGGTTCCCCCTAGTTTTGTAGCCAGCTAGGGTAAAGCAGACGGCTGCAGCCTGCAGACCACAGCTGGCAACCTCACCTTGGCTGGTAATCCAAAACTGAGGGCACCCCACGCTGTTATTTTAAATGAAATAAATAATTAAAAAAAAAAAACATGTAGGGGTCCCCCAAAATTGGATCACCAGCCAAGGTAAAGCAGACAGCTGGGGCCTGATATTCTCAGACTAGGGAGGTCCATGGTTATTGGACTCTCCCCAGCCTAAAAATAGCAGGCCGCAGCCGCCCCAGAAGTGGCGCATCCATTAGATGCGCCAATCCTGGTGCTTCGCCCCAGCTCATCCCGCGCCCTGGTGCGGTGGCAAACGGGGTAATATGTGGGGTTAATACCAGATGTGTAATGTCACCTGGCATCAAGCCCTGGGGTTGGTGAGGTCAGGCGTCTATCAGATACCCGACATCACCAACCCAGTCAGTAATAAAAAAAATAGACGACAAACACATTTTTATTTGAAAAAACACTCCCCAAAACATTCCCTCTTTAACCAATTTATTAGAAAGAAAAACAAATCCAGGTCTGGTGTAATCCAAGGGGTTGCCATGACGATCCAGACTGTCCCAGTCAATGAAGAGCAGAATGTTCCCCATTGGCTGGGAGAGCAATGCAGTGACCTGAACTAACATCAATGGGTCAGCCCAGGTCACTGCAGGGGATGACAAGTGCTGCTGTCAGCGAGGTACATTACCTGCGCTGATCTCCAGCACACTGACAACACCTGTCACTGAGTTCAATGACCGCCGCCTTCACAGCCAAGCATCGCGAGAGGCCCGTGACGTCACCGTTAGTCAGTCTCGGGTCGGAAGCGAGAGGTGATGTGACAAGCAGCGGCCATGGAGGACAGTGACAGCGCTGAGGTCGGGATGGCGGGACTTCATCACCGCAGGTAAGCCGAGCGGGACCATGTGTGCAGAGTGTGTGTGTGTGTGTGTGTATGTATGTGTACATGCCGTGGGCAGGAGGGGGCGGAGCGAGCTGAGCGGGGAAGTGTGGGCTTCCTGCACGTAACTAGGATAAACATCGGGTTACTAACCAAAGCGCTTTGCTTGGATACCCGATGTTTATCTTGGTTACCAGCTTCTGGCAGGCTGCCAGCGATGGCTCCTGCACACTGTAGCTGTAAAAAGCCCTGCTTTTTGCTGCTAGAACCGTTCTCGAACGTATCTAGAACTATTGAGCTTTTGCAAAAAAGCTCGAGTTCTAGTTCGATCTCGAACAGCCCCCAAAATCACTCGAGCCGCGAACTGGAGAACCACGAACCGCGAACCGCGCTCAACTCTACTGTTGATCAAATGTATCCAGTAAATATAACCTGTATACAATTCATATCTAAATCATTGATATTTATGGATGAAGCAATTCCTGATCAGTGGTGTGAATATACTTCTATGTGAAGGACAACCAGAACGTTAAGGACGATTTTTCTTCTCCACTTATTCACAAATCACCTGATTCAATGACCTCAGAATGAATACTGAAGCTTAAACTAAGCATCTGAGAACACTTAGATCCCCCTATTGATTAGGCAGGCAGCACGAGCAAAAACATGGATTTAAATAATATCAAGAGTAATAACACAAACTACACAATAAACTAAACCTTGCATTATTCAACTATTCAACCAGTCCACAGAATCCCATTCAGCCACAACTGATTTTTTTTTTTATTCTTGTTTAAACGACTTATAGATATTTATGTTATACTAAAGTTTTACTATTACCCATTGAGACACTTACATTGTCCACTCTGTCGTATAGTTGTATGAATGGAGAAATGACTGATCACTAAAATTGCATTTGTTCAGCAAAGACAGTGTTGTAATACCAGCAGCCAATCTGAACTGAGTTTTTTGTCTTCATTCTGTGGTCATCATTTTATACATTTCTTTTTCTTTCTTCCTCATTTTAACTTTTTGTGGTTATATAGCTTAGCTCAATTTAATGTTTTATCCTGTTAGTTTAGCATGTTGTGATTTTCATGCTAGACACACTGATAAAATAAACTCTGGGATATAGTGGTTTATCACCAGTGGCATAACTAGACATCGATGGGCCCTGTGCAAAATTTAGACCTGCCCCCCCTCCAATGTTAGTCCGATGTATGAATATTAATATATACATTTAGAGTTCTAAACCCTTAAAGACATACAAGCTGCCCTCCTCCCATTATGCAGTAATGTCCTTCATCCTGTTCAAATGTACCCCATCCTGGGTTACTTCCTCATAAATATGTCCACCATCCTGGTATATATGCCCCCGTCCTGGTGGATATGTCCCCCATCCTGATAAATGTCCCCCATTCTTGTCCCATCTTAGTAAATATGTTCCCATCCTAATATACATGTCCCCCATCCGAATATATATGTCCCCTATCCTGGGCTCCTTCCTGTGGGCAGTACACCCCCAGGGGGCATGGGATTTCTAGAAATCCTATCCACTCTTCTTGTACTGTACAATGCAGCATTTTGGACACAGCTGAAATATGCTGCATCCAAAACGCCATGAACCCTAATCGTGGCCGTGCAGCCTAAAGATGGAAAACTTCTGCCTTACACACTGTGCTTCTCTGAGAACTGCTGATCTGTGATGGTCCATGTACTGAACACCACTGTTTGTTATGATAATCCATAAGATGTTATAGTTGCAGAACATTATAGTGAAGCCCATATAGTAATTAAAATTGACATTAGCCCGGTATCTGATGCTTTAGCAATGTGTGAAATTTTGCTTGAAATTTTTTTTTCTACTAACCGCAAATCGAATTGCAAAATGTTCAAATTTTTCTGTCATTGCACATTTCAGGAATGTTCGACTTAAACGCGATCCTCCTCAGGTTGATCTGCTCACTGGAAGACATAGACAGAAAAGGGCCCCTGTGCCAGGACAGTTTGTGGGCCCTTTTCAGTCCAAAACTCACAAAAAAAACTACGAATATGGAGAGTTATCAACTACTCTGTTCTAATATATCTCTGGCCTTTGCTAACCAGGTCGCACCGCTACTGCACTGACTACCTAGGCCTATGCTAAACCCTAAAGCATAGGAACACCAATATTTGCACTCAAACTGCAGCAAGATAGGCCAGACCATTAACTTCAATTCAGTACCAAGGTGGTTGCATTGACTTAGGGGCACTTTGCACACTACGACATTGCAAGCCGATGCTTGCGATGCCGAGCACGATAGTCCCCGCCCCCGTCGCAGCAGCGATATCTTGTGATAGCAGCAGTAGCGAACATTATCACTGCGGCAGCTTCACATGGACTCACCTGCCTTGCAACGTCGATCTGGCCGGCGACCCGCCTCCTTATTAAGGGGGCGGGTCGTGCGGCATCATAGCGACGTCACACGGCAGGCGGCCAATAGAAGCGGAGGGGCGGAGATGAGCGGGACGTAAACACCCCGCCCACCTCTGACCTTCCGCATAGCCGGCGTGAGCTGCAGGATGCAGGTAGGAGATGTTCATCGCTCCTGCGGCTTCACGCAGGAACGGGGAACAACATCGTACCTGTTGCAGTTGCGTAATTATGGAATTCCCAGACACTACACCGATGATATGATTACGATGATTTTGCGCTCGTTAATTGTATCTTCTAGGATTTACACACTACGATGTCGAGTGCGACGCCGGAGGTGCGTCACTTTCGACATGACCCCTCCGACATCGCACCTGCGATGTCGTAGTGTGCAAAGTGCCCCTTAGTGTACTTCACTTCTGATCCTGGAGCTAATTTTACCGGGTTGACTCGCTTTTAACTTGTCTCCGGCCTGTAGGTATTTGGAACAAACCACTTCGGCTCAGCTATGCGGTCCCTTGTGCTTTCTCTCACTGTCCTGCTTGGAAGTCCTCTCGCAGCCATGCACCACACTCCTTCTCTAGACCACTGATACAAATGATTTCTCCAAGTGTGATACATGTTCGTAACATGTCTCTTAACTTCCTCCTATTTCTTCTATTTTTCCACTCTTCTCTTCCTTTTACAGCCCCCGCTATAACCACCCACACAAGCTCCAGGGGATAGGGCTAGTTCAAGTACACTTAAATCGAGGGGAGCGTTGTCCCTTAAAGTCACAGTTCAATTTATTTCTTTGTAGGGGATGACTCCCTACCTTTACACTAGACAATCTTACCAACCCATAAGATAATGGTAGTTTAACTTTCCATTCTGCTAAACTGGAGATCAAAACATCTCCACTCAAACGCTAGAAAAGATAGATCTTATCTGCAGGATGCAGGATCTAGTGAAGTTAGAAAGCACTCCCCTTTTGAAAGGATCTGGTCCGACCATTGCAGTAAACCTATGTGTACACAACATTCTTTTCATGAGGAATTGGCCTTCAATTTGCTTGAAAAAAGTGCCAAAAAAGCACCCCATAAAAAGGAAAATGCTGCACAGCAATGTCAAAATGACATTGCTGACTATGTATTTCATCTTATGTTAATTCTTTGCACTGCTTCAGGTTTCAGAAACCATGAAATAGTAAAAGAAGTGACAAGCTCATTCTTTGTGCAGCTTGCTGGAAAGCTAACCACACGCTATAATACTTCATAGAACAGAGTAAGGCCTTGTTCGCACATACCTGCTGAATATTCTGCAGCGATTTGGCAGTGTATGTGCGCTTCAAATCGTGGCAGAAACACTGCGTAATGGATGCAGTTTTTCTGTAGAAAAAAAGCCGATTTCATGCGCTATGGCTGCTGCCCCCACCATACACAGAGTGGGAGCTGCATCCATAGCGCACAAATAATTGACATGCTGATTTTATGAACGCACGGATTTGAGTCAAAATTTTAGCACCCAAATCACTGTGTTCAAAAAAGCAACGTGCACACGTCTCATGCACAATCTACATAGATTGTGCATGGGATGCAGGACGCATGCATTTACGCTGCAGTGCAATACGCAGCGTAAATACATGTACGTACGCAACGTGCGCATGACCCCTAAAGGCGCCGCTGGTGGAGAGTCCGCAAGAACAACAGCAAAACTTCAGGCAATGCAGCCTCAGGAAATGACTGCCAGTGTTTCCCTGAAGTGGATTTGTAAAAAATTCAAAGGCTGTGCTGGCATCTGAAAAACGCCATGTGCACACCATAGCTACACCAAGGAGTATGGCAAGCTCAAGGTGGAGATTTTAAGAAAAAGGCTGATGGCACATTCTGTCTTTCTATTGTGAACAGGTGCAAACTGAACAAAAAATAGACAGCTGTACACTGCAGTGTTAAGATATGTGCATACCTCCCAACCGTCCCATATTCAGTGGGACTGTCCCGATTTGAGGGCTCTCTACCACAGTCCGATTGATCTCAGCTGTTGTCCCAGCTCCTCCCCTCAGTGCAGTGAATAAATTAAATCAAAATGAGCAGTGCATAAATTATATTCTCATCTATCTGGTTTCCCGGTAGGGGATAGAACGCAAGACCTTGCAAGCTCTTTGACCATAAGTAGTAGCTCTACCATTGCCAGTGCCTGCTTTGAGAGACAGGACATTTTGGTAATCTTGACCTGTATTCCAGGCAGAGAAGCCACAAGCAAATTATTCAGCTATATAAATTGATAGATAGAGAGAAAGAGGGATAGATAATAAATAGATGGATAAATAGAAAGAGGGATAGATTCCGTAATAGATAGAAAGAGGCATAGATAATAGATAGATGGATAGATAGAAAGAGAGATAGATTTATAGAGGGATAAAAGATAATAGATACATGGACAGATAGATAGATAAAAGGATGCATAGATAATAGATAAATAGATGATAGATAATTTTACTCCTATCAAACTACTATATAGAAATGAGAAAAAAATTACAAAAATATAATTTTACTTTTTCATGACGTCTCATCCACTTTGTTTGGACATTTAGTCCGTGTTCACATGTAGCGTAAATGCTGTGTTTAATTGTCCAATCAAAGTGGATGTGATTTCATGAAAAGACGCCTCAGAACACTATGGGGGTTTTTTTTTCCTCTAGAGGTTTCTATCTGTAGCTTAAAAAAATGCACGTAAAAAACTGCAGTTACTTTTTTAAGTGTAGAATCCAAGCTTTTCTGTACTATAAAAACACTAAAAAAAAGAAGAAATAATGGAGAAAAGTCAAAAAAAATGCAGCAAAAATGCAATAGTCAGAGAAGATTGTTGTTGTATAATTTGGAGCAGATCCTGCAAAAAACAATGAATTTCTGCAATGTGTGAACATGGTTTCACAGACACAAAAAAGACACATGTCATAGTGTCGCTTATATAAAGATGAGAAAGTTCTGGCTGATACAACTATGAATGAAAGAACAGTAGGGGGTGTCTGCTGAACATCCCTCACCGCCAAGTACTAAGTACTTTAGTTTAATTAATGTGTCTGAATAGTTTTCATACATTTTTCTCTTATGTACAATGTTTCTTTTGATTCTGTTTCAATTCGTTTTGAAGTGCTATGAAGACTGTTCCTTCTCAGTGACAAAATGCATAGTGGAGTTTTTTCTCTCTCTCTGAAAATGGTCCTGCGTTTTTCACTCAAATAAGCGTTTATGTTCTATTGTGTTCCCACTGATGATCTTTAACAAAGGGATATTGCTGAGAATCCAGTGAAGGCTTTTTTCTATCTTTTTTTTGCTGTACTTAGTATTCCACTTCTATGTACTGCTCACTATTAGTTGTGTTGGACATTGTATATTTTTCTGCCTATTGCTGTTGCTACTAAGCCATTTTTTTGTGATAACCTCTTTGTACACTAATCCTGTTACACAAGAGTTCCCTGATGTAGTGGGTTGAGAACTGTGTGATCCTAAGGGAATTTTAATCATCAGGAGTTGGCATATATTAGGGTTTTTGCTGGCAGCAGCCAGTGATCTATCCTATCCATTGGTGTCTTAGTTAGCAGGGCCTCTATTTGCTCAAGTCTATTCCTAACCAACTGTGTATTGTTTGCTTCTTATATCATCATCAATATATGTTGGGGGCTTTAACTATCCCTTTGGAGCTGCTCTGAGGCAAGTTAGAAATCCTTTATTCATCTTTAAGGCTAGTTAGTTTCTTAGGTGGTGATGAGGCATCTAGGTAGAGTAGACACGCTCCACTGCTTCTTCTAGTTGTGTATACATAGTCAGGGGTATGCCGACTGTTAATTTCCAACCGCTCTTGTGCTCTTTTTTTCTGGGTTTACCAGGATTTTCCTCCTGGACTCTTGGGGTAGTGGATTTTAGTCCTTGGGTTGCCTTTATCTCTGATAAGGGACGGTGGTTACCCTTGATTGGGATATTTACGGGAATGTCATACCATAACACAGAAACTTCTTCCTCATCCAAGATGAGGAGAGAGTGGTAATGGATCGGTTTATTCACTCTCTGCCAAGGCCAGTTCAAGCCAGAGTCACTCATAGAGATCCACAGAATACAAATCACCCAGTAGGCCTAGTGGAGAGATAGAGGATGGTTGGAGATTTTATGGGTGGTTAAGAGGGTCTAAAGTCACCTTTCTGGGGTTCCCAAAGATGGGCAGACACCAAAAAGAAGTGAATTAATCCACAGCTGAGTTGCTGCCGAGAGATGGGTCCAATATTATTACCTGCTAGAGGTGTCATGCCCCTCGTCATATACCCTTCTTTTGCCCCATGACCTCAGACCCAATGGACTGCCGCATAGGCTGGAACTGCTTCTACTTTGCCTTCCCTGCTTGCAGTGTGGTTCCTCATCTTGGCAAAGCGCCACAGGGTTGCCAACTGACTGGGAACAGCGCACAAGTGACTGGACTTCTAGACTCTGGGAGTTTGGTGACCTTGATAAGGGCCACGCTCTGGGGGTTTGGTGAACTTTGAAAAGGGTCACACTTTGCATGTGCTTTTTACCACAAAGGTGGTCAGGGTGAGGGGTATACATGAAGACGCTAAGAACTATGCTGTGGCCTGCGTCAACATATGTACAGAAAATGTATCAGCTTTCGTGCATGCCTATATACATTATGTACAGTTAGGTCCAGAAATATTTGGTCAGTGACACAATTTTCGCGAGTTGGGCTCTGCATGCCACCACATTGGATTTGAAATGAAACCTCTACAACAGAATTCAAGTGCAGATTGTAACGTTTAATTTGAAGGTTTGAACAAAAATATCTGATAGAAATTGTAGGAATTGTACACATTTCTTTACAAACACTCCACATTTTAGGAGGTCAAAAGTAATTGGACAAATAAACCAAACCCAAACAAAATATTTTTATTTTCAATATTTTGTTGCGAATCCTTTGGAGGCAATCACTGCCTTAAGTCTGGAACCCATGGACATCACCAAACGCTGGGTTTCCTCCTTCTTAATGCTTTGCCAGGCCTTTACAGCCGCAGCCTTCAGGTCTTGCTTGTTTGTGGGTCTTTCCGTCTTAAGTCTGGATTTGAGCAAGTGAAATTCATGCTCAATTGGGTTAAGATCTGGTGATTGACTTTACAATTGCAGAATGTTCCACTTTTTTGCACTCATGAACTCCTGGGTGGCTTTGGCAGTATGCTTGGGGTCATTGTCCATCTGTACTATGAAGCGCCGTCCGATCAATTTTGAGGCATTTGGCCGAATCTGGGCTGAAAGTATATCACGGTACACTTCAGAATTCATCCGGCTACTCTTGTCTGCTGTTATGTCATCAATAAACACAAGTGACCCAGTGCCATTTAAAGCCATGCATGCCCATGCCATCACGTTGCCTCCACCATGTTTTACAGAGGATGTGGTGTGCCTTGGATCATGTGCCGTTCCCTTTCTTCTCCAAACTTTTTTCTTCCCATCATTCTGGTACAGGTTGAACTTTGTCTCATCTGTCCATAGCATACTTTTCCAGAACTGAGCTGGCTTCATGAGGTGTTTTTCAGCAAATTTAACTCTGGCCTGTCTATTTTTGGAATTGATGAATGGTTTGCATCTAGATGTGAACCATTTGTATTTACTTTCATGGAGTCTTCTCTTTACTGTTGACTTAGAGACAGATACACCTACTTCACTGAGAGTGTTCTGGACTTCAGTTGATGTTGTGAACGGGTTCTTCTTCACCAAAGAAAGTATGCGGCGATCATCCACCACTGTTGTCATCCGTGGACGCCCAGGCCTTTTTGAGTTCCCAAGCTCACCAGTCAATTCCTTTTTTCTCAGAATGTACCCGACTGTTGATTTTGCTACTCCAAGCATGTCTGCTATCTCTCTGATGGATTTTTTCTTTTTTTTCAGCCTCAGGATGTTCTGCTTCACCTCAATTGAGAGTTCCTTAGACCGCATGTTGTCTGGTCACAGCAACAGCTTCCAAATGCAAAACCACACACCTGTAATCAACCCCAGACCTTTTAACTACTTCATTGATTACAGGTTAACGAGGGAGACGCCTTCAGAGTTAATTGCAGCCCTTAGAGTCCCTTGTCCAATTACTTTTGGTCCCTTGAAAAAGAGGAGGCTATGCATTACAGAGCTATGATTCCTAAACCCTTTCTCCGATTTGGATGTGAAAACTCTCATATTGCAGCTGGGAGTGTGCACTTTCAGCCCATATTATATATATAATTGTATTTCTGAACATGTTTTTGTAAACAGCTAAAATAACAAAACTTGTGTCACTGTCCAAATATTTCTGGCCCTGACTGTATCGCCTTCATCCACCCTAAATAATAAACTGTGGAAAAAAGCACAGAATAGGGTCTTGCCAAGTAAGGTAACAGGTCACATGAGGTGATTAAACTCACCTATTAGGGTTGTGCCAGTCACAACTCCTAATCACGCATAGATCGATAGATAAACGTCAGAGTAGAGAACCCAGATGTACGCTGCGCTGTCACCAAACAAGATGTTGATTATTTCAAATGTCTGACTCCTGATGAAGATGACTGAGTTTCTCTGAAACGCGTCGACCTAAATAAAAAGAAATTTGAAATAATCAACATCTGGAGTTGTTTAATGACAGCGCGGTGTACACCTGGGTTTTCAACTCTGACGTCCTTCATCCATTATGTAATTTGAATATTGACCTTTCATATTGCCAATTTATGGCTTGTTTCACCAATTACATTATTCAATTTTTATTCCCAGTTTTTCCTTATACGTTTCATCATCCTGTGCTCCACAGCACCATCTTGTGGCAGAATTTGCTTATTGCATCTATTCCCTTAACATATAGACCCATTCACTCGATCAGCCACCAATCCATGCAATAAGAGATGGTCTGGTGATGCGCTTGCGCGCACTGTTCCAGGCAGCTCTCTGCTACCCGTGCCCCTCGGTGTTGTGGGTCATCTTGTGTGCGCATGTGTTACCACACATCGCAGACTTTCTCCTATTGGTTATGCAGCATATTTAATACCTTTGTTGGATGACGCCACGCCCTGACAAAGGTAACACACATTGGGGGTAGGCGCATCTCCTGGGATTGTCTTCTCTTAAATATAAAAAATACTGACCAGCACATCCAAAATACAGACAACTGTGAACAGGTGCATACTGAAGGAACTATTCAATACAATTAAAATGAATACAGCTGAATGCTGAGATGCTATATTAGGTAAACAATGAATATAAGAAATTTGGAACTGCATTACTGTCATAGAAACTAGGTTAAAAATGAGGTACTTTCTTTATAATTTGGCCAATTTGTGATAAGCCCAACCGCCAGCGTCAAGGCGTATCTCATTATTTAGCTTTTCTCTTGATCTTCAATTTGACAGTCAAAGTAACATTTGTAAGCAATTCCCATTTGCTTTGTCAGATTCTTGCATGGATCATACACTAAGTAGTGTATTTGCTACATATGTAGCAGAAATGGATAACATATTAACGTTTATCCATCTTAAGTTTCAAAACTAATCGCACTATAACAGATTTAGAATTTAACAGATATAATGTATCGATCCCTGTCCAGCTTGCCTTATATACTTAGTTCTGACGTCAGCCAATGACAGATCTTGGCATATTCGTTAGATATTTACAACATATAATATATTAATATTAAAAGTGAATAGGTTTTGCATATATTAACTTAGGCTACTTTCACACTTGTGTTGAACGGCATCCGTTGCATTGCTTTGTGTGACGGATGCAACGGATCATACAAAGCAACAGATTTTTTTTATTTCTTCTTTCGATTTACCTGCGGCAGACTATTGTGAATGATCAGCTGATCGCTCACGGCAGCCGGACGCCGGGTGATCAGCTGATTGCTGACAGCAGCCGGTCGCCGCGTGATCAGCTGATCGTTCGGGCCGCTGAGAATGTGTGAGGGGGCGGAGTGCGGGAGATGGAGTGCGGGGTGAGTGGAGCCAAGCAGGACCATGGTGCTGAGGACGTTAGTGCAGCGAGGAATGCAAGGCTGGGGACAGGTGAGTGTGAGTGTGTGTGTGCGTGTGTACATGTGGAGTGGAGTGTGGGAGGGGGCAGAGCCGAGCGGGAAAGTGTCGGGCTCCCTGCACACGTAGCCAGGGTAAATATCGGGTAACTAGGCAAAGCACTTTGCTTGGTTACCCGATATTTACCTTGGTTACCAGCGTACACCGCTTAGCGCTGGCTCCTTGCACCCGTAGCCAGGGTAAATATCGGGTAACTAAGCAAAGCGCATTGCTTAGTAACCCGATGTTTACTCTGGTTACGTGTGCAGGGAGCCAGAGAGACCATGCACAGCGAAATCCTACGGATTGCGCTGCTCAAAAAACGCTACATGCTGCGTTCCCTCTGCCCGACGCAGCGTTAAAATAACAACGCTGCATCGTGCAGCAGATGCAACGCAAGACCATCTGTTGCTATCCATAGCTAATAGAAGTCTATGAAGAATATAACGGTTTCCTGCAACGGTTACCGTAATTCCTCAAGGCTGCAGATAGCAACAGAAGCCGTCCAACGCAAGTGTGAAAGTAGCCTTAAAATATAAATGTCAGGCAAATTCGGAGTTCATATTTGAAATCAGCAAGTTCAATTTAGTATAAAGCACATGTTTTTCTCTCAGAAGCAAAGTCATTGTTCTGCAGTGTAATGTGTCACTACAAAACTACGTAGTTCATGGCCAGGCCTTTTTCACCCCTTCTGGCACATTATCATGTTTTATCATACATGTGTTTTTAATCGATCTAAACATTTTTATTGTTTGCATATTCAAATAATTTTTGCCCCTTTTTATTGCGATACATAGGGCTTAATTTTTATGTGATTTTTATATTCCCTTATTCTATTATTTTGCTTATATCAGGGAGGGTGTAATGAAAAACAATACATGTCCAGAGGCATACATAGAAATAACAGGGCCCCATTGCAAAAGTTCACATTGGACACCCTCACACCACCCCAAACAGTTTTCATATGAGTCATGTATCCCAACTTTTATAAACCAAGGGAAGGACATTTATTATCATATGAACATAGTAATTATGGCCCTGTTGAAGTCCCTTAGTGTTCTCAACTTTTATGACTTGTGACCATTCACTCACTGAACTGTGATGGGGGTTACTCATTTTGCTTGCTTCAGCGAGGTAGATACAGGAACAGTGTCACTTATAAAAGTCCAGCAAGTTTATTTAACCTCTTACCAACCTTGGACATAACAGGGTATGTGGCGCCCTGAGGCTTCAGTCGCCACAGGGTATTGCATCTCATTTAAGATGCAATGCTTATCCCAGGTAATAAGAGGTTAATCACTGGTGTTTTTTTTTTACTTACACAACATCCAGCCAGTGGTTCAGACAGTTACACAACTCAGGAAGCCAGCCAGCTTGGGAAATTCCCGGTTGCTGATACAACCACTAGTGAGTCATCAGAAAGGTGGGGGCTGCACTTAGGGAGTAGCAACACACAAACAGTTTCATTTTAGAATAGTCTGAGACTCTAAAGAACACGGTCGAAGGAGAAAGTGCTTGAGAGTGTCTCCTGTTATAACCAGGCAGACTGGAAAAGGGCAAGAGGCAACCGGTGGAGCTAGTGAGACAGCGGAGAACATGGTAGCTGTGGTAGAGCCTAACCGTTCCCACAGTGTCAGCGCAGTCAGGGTGCAGAGACCTGGGGTAGGATATACTCCACGTTGGACTACCAGAATCTGCAGAGGATGGGGATTTCAAGTCCCATCACTCACCACCCATTTTCCCGGAGCACAGTGACACATAGGATCCGGGCTCGGGATTGTAGCCAGGCTCCATGGCAAGGATCCGCGCCACCTGCATACGGGATGGGACACTTTACAAGAACACCAGGGTCCCCAAGTTGCTTCAAGCCACGGGGATCCACCAGTAAGCACAGAGGAGGAAAGTTTCACACTCCACAGACACCGGTGATTGCTTCTGATTTATCCAAGCTGGAGCCCATCATGTCGGAGAGTGGCAACACCGGGGCATCTTATGAACTGAGAGTAAAAAGAACTTTGAAACACAGCCCCGGTGTCGTCCTTGTCATTGCTGGCGCCACCGGCCGTCCCCACCGCCCTCATCTCCCTGGGGCCCGCTCCGCCTGTGGGGATCAGAACCATCTCGGCTGTGACATCACCATCCGCCCCAGAGGACATCAGCCGCAGCAGCGCCTAATTCCTAGCCACATACCACAGGTGGCGTAGTCACTTCCAACATTCACCTTCTACCCCCCTTTATTGTGGACACTTCGGGGCATGAAACTGGGCAGGCCGCTGTGACTACATGACCAGCATTTGCCCGGCGACAAGTAACCGGTACGAGACTGACCCCCTGCCCCCTGGCTACCACAGGTACGTCCTAGCTGTCTGGGTCTTAACAACCAAGGACGTACCCATTACGTCCTGGTGATCGCGGGGATTCCTGCACCGTAGCCCCGAGATCGCTACCCGGGTCACCGGCTTATCTTGTAGCCGGGACTCAGCTCTCACTGCCAGGTTCTCGCACCGCTTCCGACAGTTAATTCCCTTGATTGCTGTGATCAATACGATTGCAGCATTCAGGAGGCAGGGAGAGGAATCGCTTACCTCTCCCTGGCAATCTGATCACTGTAATGCAATCAGAGGGACCCGATCTCTGTCATGGTAACCCTGAGTCATCACCATGAGAACCCCAGGTTACAGAGCTACGGATTACCTTACAGGCCATACTATATGCATGGTGTGTGAAGTGTAGTGTCAGGGCTGCGTCAGCATAAAACTAAAAAAAAAAACTATAGCTCTCAGAATACAGCAATGCAAAAACTATTTTTTTTCTCTATTCCTAAAGTCAAGGTCCCTAAGGGCATCACATTAACAAATTTCCTGATTTTTCATACTGGGGTGTAGATCTATAATTGCTGATGATTACCATATAGAAGAGGAGGTTGTGCAAATGACAACCTATATACCCTGTAGTCGACCCAATGCGTTTCCCCTCCCAATGAGAGGTTCTTAAGGGGTCGTTTGTAAACAGAATGAATCAATATACAAAGAGTGAATATACTATACAAATTATCCTCAAACTAAATCGCAAAGATAAATATGGTTTATACAGTATCCTTGACTTTAGGACTCTTGACCATTGGACTGATTGAGGGTTTATCTACATTGCTTGACTCATATTGAATATCATCAAGGTCCCCCTCATGAGTTGTGGATTAGTATCTTTATGATTATATCAATCTAAAATGATCAAAACCCTTTTAGTAGGGGAATAGAACTATAACAATAGGGGATTATATAGAACATTTAATCTAGGGGGGGATACAAGTTTATATTGTCTTGTTCACACAATTTCTATTTGGTATTTGAGTTAACTGTGGAAGTGAATTGTATTCTTGTCGCTTCTGTTATTAAATTTTTTTCTATGTAAAAAAAAAGGAGTTTTTTGGTCTGTGAATACACACACACACACACACACATACAATGCACCCTCCATTACCCCTCCCCCCCACACACAATACACTGCACCCCCATTACCCCTCCACACACACAATACACTGCATCCTCCATTACCCCTCCCCCCACACACAATACAATGCACCCACCCATCACCCCTTACACACACAAATACAATGAACCCCCTATTACCTACACACACACACACACACACAATACAATGCACCCTCCATTACCCCTCCCCCCCATACACACACAATACAATGCACCCTCCATTACCCCTCTACAATGCACCCCCCCATCACCCCTTACACACACAAATACAGTGCACCCCCATTACCCCCTCCCCCCACAGACACACAATAAAATGCACCCCCCCCACCCCTTACAGACTCACTCATATTATACGATGCACCCCCCATTACCCCCTCCCCAGACATAATACAATGCACTCCCCATCACCCCCTACACACACACAAAATACACTACCCTATCACTACACACTCCTGCCTTCCCCCTCCCTCAGAATACAGTAACCACCCCTGCCTGTCACAAAGCTGTTTTCCTTCACAAATGTTCCTCCATTATGTGTCCTCAGCCCCTCCCGACAGGGCTGTTCCCTAGGACCCAACAGCTCCTGCTTTCTCCCTACATGCAGCAATCACACGTTCACTAGGCCTAAGGCTATGTGCCCACGTAGCGTATTTTCATGCAGTTACGCTGCGTTCTGCACAGCGTAACTGCATGTGTGGCGCCCTGGACAAGCCAGGGGCCACAGGTAACAACACACACACACACACACCCCCACCCCCAGCAGTTTCACAGCAGACATCCCCAGTGAAACTTGATTCCTTTCCTCGGGCTCAGACTGACACACCAGGTGGGCGGAGTCAGGAGATGGAGATGCCCACCCAGGAGTTAGCTGGCCTGAGGCAGGAAACAAGCCCAGTCTAGTTCGGGCAGAGGGAGAGAAGGTCTGCAGAGAGGCAGACTTAGCCAGGGGCCTAGGTTGGAGCCTAGGGCCTCGTACAGAGAGTCCGGCAGACGGTAGTGGCCATCTGCAGGGAGCCGGGGAGACAGCTGGTGGAACCGTAGGTAGCCGGGGATGGGCGGTGGCCCACCGGTACTGAACCGGGGAGCCAGCTGGAAGCCGGAGCGCAGGAGGAGTGTACGGAAGGTGCAGGAAAGGGACTTACACCACCACAATGGGTCAGGGGAAAACACCGCAGCGTCTGTGGGACCCGTCCATCCAGCCGAGTGTTTTACTAAGAACTGTGTCCTGATTTCTGGCTGAGTGAGTACCACCGTGCCGTGCGGCACAGCGCTGCCCCTGCGACTCTGCACCTCACCAGGCCCCGCAACCCGCCTGCCACCAATCCCAGCTTCCCCATCACCGGGCCCCCGGGACAACCAACCCCCTACCCACAGAGGGGAGGACTAACATCTAGCTGCTCCATACCATCACTCCGAGGATCCCCGTCCAGAGCAGCGGTGGTGTTCCAATCACCACAACCGTGGGTGGCGTCACGGACAATATCTCCCTTACCAAATCCCCTTTTACTGTGGAGCCTGGGATCACAAACCGGGTCACGCCACCGTGTTACCCACCGAAGTGACCCTGTGGCCCGGATCTGAGTACCCCTGGTCTCTGGGCGACACATTTGGCATCATAAACAGGATCCTACCGCTCTGCCGTTTGGTAGAGGTGCGCCTTGTTACCGCCGGAGGTGTCCGGCCGAAAGTTTTGCAAAGCCACCATCTTGGGCGCGAAAATTTCCCGCCCAAGCGTCTTCCCCGAGCAGGAAAGGCGCGAAAGTGGAGCCCTGCCCCCTGAAGAAGGAAGTGCTAAAAAGAGGCTAAGGGGGACGGGATGGCATCCGGCCGCATGTGAACCGCGGCTGTGGAAGCAGGGACGCCAGGACTCTGCAAGTGTTTTGGGATACTAAACACGATAAGACTGTAGGTGGCGTGTGTCTTCCAGCTGAAGTTGCCATAATCACCTGCAGCCAATGGGAAGACACCACACCCTTCTTATTCCATCTCCTGTCATCTGACCACTGCCAGAGATAGTCTGTATTCCTGGTTCCTGTGCTGTTTGTATTTTGATTCCTGTGCACTGACCTTGCTTGTGTTCTGACTACCCTTCTGCCTGTCGTTTATGTACCTCGCTGCCCGATATGGATTTGACCTCTGCTTCGTTTGCTGATTACATCCTTGCCTGCCGATTCTGTCCCTGTTCTGCAATTCCTGGTTTGACACTGCCTGATGACTACTCTCTAGGACTGCAGCCTTCCACACGTAGTGATCACCTTGGGCTCTGTGTAATACCAAATCCCTGTATAGGGGTTAAAGGGTTTCAGGGTTCTAGGGGGTCCTGCTTGGTGATTGGCTTCCCTCTAGCCTGTCCATTACAGTTCGTCTGAGTCTGTGGATCCAGGCAGGTGTTATACCTCTTTACTTAAGTCTCCACTAGAAACACAAACTGTACCACAGGGAACATCCTCCATGTTTCCAGACACTGCTCAAAAACCCACTTGCTCTCTCAATTACCAGTTCATTTCCCCTCGAGACAACATATAACAGGCAGCAGGCAACTGAACACGTGATGGTTCTTCCGCAATCAAGATGGCCAACAGCGGGGAGGCCATTCTGCCATCTACAGATACCACGAAGGCCGGTCACGGTCAGGAAATCAGTGCAGCACATCCCGAGTGACACAGGAAAAGACTACAGATTATGAAAATCAGCAGACTTACTGTGTTTTTGTTAGGAGGGGATCAGACTCCATCTTGGGGTGTCCAGCTCGTCATGCTGTTCCAGTCGCCAATCCTCAGAGTTTAGGGTGTCTCCTCTGGTGGCCCCTTGTTGGCCAGCCAACATGTTAGGGTGAACACTTTGAAATGTTCACTAGTTGCCTGCTCCTGTTATTGGTGTGAATCAAGTGCATGCACAAAAGAATTGACATCAGACAAAGAGTCGGATGTGAGCTCTCCTTGATCAGAGAATGGCACGGCTACAACTACTTTTTTTCAACAAAGCAGTGACTTAAATAAACAAGGGTAAGGGGCATGGTCAGCTCTGTAGTGGACATGTTTGGACATGCCCGTTGGTCAGTGGGTTGGGCAATGGGTTTGTCTGTGGGTTGATTCATGACGTCATTGGTGGGTTGGTCAGTGATGACATCAGTGGGCTGGTCAGTGATGTCATCAGTGGGTGGGTCTTCTTCTCCCATCTGGGCATTCCTTGCATACCAGGGCAGGGTGTGAAGAGTAGGAAATGGCAGCCATCTTTAGATCTGTGTCTCGTGTATGTATCTGAACAAACTGCGTAAGGTGAAATAATACGTTTCATTGGTGATTTCCCACAATCCCCTATGTCTCGTGGTTAATTAAGTATTTGATCCAATGGCCCTCGTCAACACCCTTACCCACACCAGGTTCTCTGTAGAAACTGAGCTTTGACAGGGATGTCTCAATCAGAGTATGGGGCATGCCGGACTGTCGTGCTTGTGACATTGTAGTCTGAGCAATGGTCCTGTTGCTTAAACAAACATAGCAAATAAACAACAGGTCGAATCTTGACAAGACATGCATTCCTAAATTCTCTGTGTTAACCCTTGCAGTATGCTGTCTTTAGCTTGCATAGCAAAAACATACTGACAGATTTCCCTTATGTCATGTAGCAAAATTTGTGAAAAAGTTTATATTGACTTTTAGGATTGCTACATCTGAGTGGTGACACTAGAATTTCAGTCTTAAGCCTGCTTTACACGTTGCAATCTCGCATACGATATCGTATGCGATTTGCAACGCCCCCATCGTATGTGCGGCACGTTCAATTTGTTGAACGTGCCGCACATACGATTAACCCCCGTCACACATACTTACCTTCCATACGCCTCGATGTGGGCGGCGAACGTCCACTTCCTGGAGTGGGAGGGACGTTCGGCGTCACATCGACGTCACACGGCAGGCGGCCAATAGAACCAGAGGGGCAGAGCTGAGCGGGACGTAAACATCCTGCCCACCTCCTTCCTTCCGCATTACCAGCCGGGAGCTGCAGGACACAGGTAAGATCTGTTCATCGTTCCCGGGGTGTCACACACTGCGATGTGTGCTACCCCAGGTACGATGAACAATCTAACGTTCAATCAATGAGGAATGAACGACGTGCGTGCGATGAACGTTTTACCGTTCAATTGCAATCGCACGTACCTGTCACACCCTGCAATGTAACTTACAATGCCGGATGTGCGTCACTTACGACGTGACCCCGCCGACACATTGTAAGATACATTGCAGCGTGTAAAGCGGGCTTTACTTTCTGAAGGGACAAGTTGCATACACATAATATGGCACAGTTCCCACTGGGATCAATTAGTTTTGAATCTTCTTTTTTAAAACAAATAATTTCCTGATTTTTCATAGAAGGGAAAGGTCACCAGAAAATGACAGATCACCCTTTTCCCATCTAATTTACTATACTAAAGCCCGCTTTACACGCTGCAATATATCTTACAATGTGTCGGCGGGGTCATGTCGTAAGTGACGCACATCTGGCATTTTAAGGTACATTGCAGTGTGTGACAGGTACGTGCGATTGCGATTGAACGGTAAAACGTTCATGGCATACACATCGTACCTTTCTATAGAATTGCACGTCAGATTGTTCTTCGTACCCGGGGTAGCACACATTGCAGTGTGTGACACCCGGGGAACGATGAACAGATCTTTCCTGCCTCCTGCGGCTCCCAGCCAGCTATGCGGAAGGAAGGAGGTGGGCGGGATGTTTACGTCCCGCTCAGCTCCACCCCTCCGCATCTATTAGCTGGCTGCCGCGTGACGTCGATGTGACGCCGAACGTCCCTGCCACTCCAGGAAGTGGACGTTCGCCGCCCACATCGAGGTCGTATGGACGGGTAAGTACGTGTGACGGGGGTTAATCGTTTGTGCGGCACGTTCAACAAATTGAACGTGCCGCACATACGATGGGGGCGTTGCAAATCGCATACGAGATCGTATGCGAAATTGCAACGTGTAAAGCAGGCTTAACACATTATAACAAAATTCTGATCAAATAGGGAAAAGGAACATTATTTTTAGGAAACGCAGACAGTGAGCAAGCAATCAAGCTAAAGAGGCTGATGCTCAGTGAGGAAAGTGCTTTGTCACACCCAGAGCACTTAACACCTCATTTGCATATAAGTAAAAATGCAAATTTATCAGGAATGTAACATCAGATAGAAGGTAAAGAAGGATCTCTGTGTTGAGGATTTACATTTCAAACATGGCAACATGAGATGAAATTGAACTTACTAATAGATTCTTTATGAGGTTCAGTTACCGCATTTTTCATTTTATAAGATGCACTAGATTATAAGATGCACATCAAATTTAGAGGCGGAAAATAGGAAAAAAATATTTTTTAATGTTAAAATGAGGGTCCGTTTTATTATCCTAGTGCGTCTCATAATATCTCACTTGGGAGTGGCGGTGGTGGAGTGGCCCAGGAGGCAGGGTCAGGGATGTTGTGGGCGCAGAGGAGGAGGTGTCAGTGGTTGGAGCGTCGGCTCGGGGGTGTCGCGGCGGCAGGTGCCCCACTGATCTGCCAGCGGACTGCATGGT